>NC_135966.1:52297188-52597188 GCF_053455715.1 Rhinoraja longicauda
GACCTGCGTGGGTTTTCTCCGAGATCTTCGGTTTCCTCCCTCACTCCAAAGACGTACAGGTATGTAAGTTAATTGGATGGGTAAATGTAAAAATTGTCCCTAGTGGGTGTAGGATAGTGTTAATGTACGGGGATCGCTGGGCGGCACGGACTTGGTGGGCCGAAAAGGCCTGTTTCCGGCTGTATATATATGATATGATGATGATAAGAAGGTAAAGGAGTCTGAAAACTGTGACCTTCAGGTTCAGGAGCAGCTTCTTCCCAACAACCACCAGACAGCTGAACACTACTGAACTACGAACTACCAACCGCCTTGGTCGCAGTCAGCACTTTGGGCTTTTGCTTTGTTTTGCACTATATTGGTTTATTTTAGTTATTGAACTTCCTTTGTTTGTTTTATCATGTCTGCTACAGTGTACTGTGTTTACAAACTTGTTATGCTGCTGCATGTTAGAATTTCATTGTTCCTGTTTTGATACAAATGTTGATGAAAGACTCTTGACTTTCTCTTGACCCTTGAAGACGGCAGAATTGTCTTCTTCAGGCCTTATTCAACCCCATTCTAGAGTTGCGATGGGACCATGCCAGAGAGGCAGAAGAAGAACAGATCAGATCTAAACGTATAGGAATAAAAAATATTCCGTTTCCCTCACTTTCCTCGAGCAGCAACATGGAAACAATGTTGGGAAAAAGATTCAATTCTTCCATGTTTGTGATGCAGCCTATTGAAGGATTAAAACAAGTTGAACTTCTTCCCAGTTTGTACTCCATGTACTTGCATGAATCATTTATCTTTGCTTACAAAGGAGGTTTGTGCTTGCCATGAACTTGCTTACATTTAGCTGAGCTTCTGCCATGAAGCCCGTAGCTTTGAGAATCATTTCCCAATCATCGTGCAGCCAGGAATTGCACTAGGGCAAGGGGCACAATGACTTGAAAGCATTTTGGCTGCCATCTCTATTTTCCAGGTGACCCCAATGAATGGGGTGAGGTGGGGAAGCAGAATGGACCCAGTTTTGTGCTCAGGCAGTATTGAATGTATTTACTTGTAAGGAATGATCAGCTAATATAAGTCAATCAAATCTATGCTTTATCAATGTGGTGGGCAGCTTTGTTGAAGAAGTGCAACATCCCCACCTATCATTGAGAATATAAATGGGAGAGGAGCATTCACAATGGTATTGAGAGCCTGAGGGCTATGCTTTGGGAGCCCTCTGTCAGCCTAGAAGGAATGCACCTCCTCACAAACTATCCACACAATTGCCCCACCCGCCACCTCCTGCCCTTCCATGTGAAAGACTGTGGTTTCCACATTAGTCTCAATGGCATCTCAGAACTACAGAAGCAGACACAAGCAAGTTACATTTGATCTGTGTGAATGGCATAAAAAGAGCATGTGTCAGTCTGAATCCCACAGCTGGTAACCTTGTGGAAGGAAGGAGGAGGTCATACTCCCAACCAGGGAGTACAACTAGGAATTACACATAGAACCAGTAACACTCAATAAATAACAACACAGCAGAGCTAATCAGTGCACTAAGAAGAAGCAAAGCAAATCCATTCTCATGCAACTAGTTTGCGCTAACAACTCCTTGTCTGGTAAGATCACCAAGAGATATCGTACCAAGTGTAGGAAAAAAAACTGCAGATGCTGGTTTAAAATCAAAGGTAGACACAAAATGCTAGAGTAACTCAGCGGGACAGGCAGTATGTCGGGAGAGAAGGAATGGGTAACGTTTCGGGTCGAGACCCTTCTTCAGACTGGTAAAGCACCAAGCCAGACAGACCGACAGATGTCCCTGATATTTCTCAGCAATCTGAACTGAACAGATCACAGAACTGATATGCTGGTTGGAAAAGAACACACCACCTTTAGTGGCTCACTTGCTTAAAACAATGCAAGCACATGGACGCTGATCGGGAAAGAGCCAGTCTTAATCACGATGCCCCTCACTGATGAATAACATTGATCATCACCATCTGGTTGACATGCAAAGACTGGCGACTGGTGAGAGGCAGAGCAGCCTTTTATGTGTGTTATGGACTCACTTAAATCTGGCCATCACATATGGATTGGCCTCTTAAAAAAGAAGGATGTTAATTAGCCAGCGGCAAAAAATATAGGATAGTAGATGCTTGCACTTGAGGGAGGAAGAGCAAGAAACTAAACTATTGAAAATCCTCTGCTTATTTTAAGACCATGATTAATACTCAACAAAACTCTGGGGTTTGATGGTCTAGGTTTCCGATAGCTGGTTTGTGGAGAGTTGACCCAAATTGGAAACTTTGGAACTCCATCTCAAAGCAGCTGACAAGAGATTATGAATCGCCTGGAAGTTGTCGGCATAAGAAACCTATAGGTGCTTTCAGGCTGTTCCAGTTGGCTCCACACAAGCCACATCTTCCAATAAAGCATCCAGACAACGTTGCTAGCGAGAAATTAGGAAGGCTGTGCGGATGTCAAGCCAAGAAATCCGCTTTTTTTATGTGCTTAAAATTGGCAGAAGTCCGACCAACTGGGACTGAATATATATCAAAGTAGTTCTTTTGTTTATTTAAAGGGAACTAGTTTATATCAAGTGTCTCCAGGGCCTGAGAGGCAGCTGAGTACAAACCTAGATACTTTCTTGATAAATATTGAATTGCAGATAGAAAGATGTATGGAGCTCACTTGTGCCATTGCTTATAACAAGTCAGAGTTTTATAAAGGCAGGATATGTCAGGGAAATGATAACATTCAGGTCAGAGTTACAGTAACTTAGACAAATTCTGTTCCTACGTTATGCCACTCTCTGAGCCTTTGGAATTAAATTAGCTTGTGTCCATTAATCTGTACAAGTTGTGAACAGATGTTCTTAATGATCTCCATCTTTTGTATTTACCATTTTGTTAGTGCAGATGATTTGCGCAGACATGGAAGATGCACCATTTTAGAAATGTAACATATCAAGGTTGTTCTCCTGAAGGCACTGGTATTGTGAAGAGTTAGGAGGGAGCTCTCACAGTTTAGACATGTTTGTTTTCGCGGGGGAAGCCATTAATTACAATGAAAGGGAGATTCTCAGATTTTCAGTCGACCACAGCCCAAAGGGAGAAAGCCCAGCTTTTGAATTCTCATTGACCAGAGACCCTAACCCTAACCCTAACTCTAACCCTAGCCCTAATTCTCATTGACCAGAGACTCTAACCCTAACCCTAACCCTAACCCTAACCCTAACCCTAACCCTAACTCTAACCCTAACCCTAACCCTAACCCTCTTTCTTCCCCCATCCGTTGACATTGAATCATGGAATTGTTACAACGCAGCCGAAGACCATTAGGTCTGTGATGGTTTGTCGTGGAGCACCATTGCCCAACCCTTTCCCAATAGACCAGCAAAGTATTTTCTCTCCACTCCAGCTCCCTTTTCAAAGCCCTGTTTCCACCAGCTGTCCGGGCAATGAGTTGCAGATATATGCAACCTCTGCTCAAAGGACTCTTCCCTCTATTCTTAGACTAAAACATTACATTTCTTTCTCTAATCCTTGATCCAGTTTTTAAAGGAAAGACAGCTCTCTATTCAGCCGATGTGTGCAAGCTTTGTTTTACACATCAGTCTGAATGCACTCAACAAACACTCTTTGCATTCATATCTACCTCAATATACTGAAGCAAAATAACATGGCGATGGCAGGAATTCATGGAAAATTATTTTTGCAGATTTAGCAACCAAAACATTGTGGAGCTGTTAAATTACTAACAACTGTATTCCCTGCCCTTGCTGCTCCAGTTCTGTAAATTAATAAAACCTGTGCTGGCTGAGTGAATTCATGTTAATATCAGGCCAAGGGCCTCCAGAATACACAGGCTTCTGTTTTCTCAATGACAGATTTTCATGAGCTGTTTAGGTGCAAAGGTCATTGTAGTGCCCTACAGGATATGAGAAACTGCTTAAACTGACTTTACTCTCTGAATAAACTCGAACGTGCACTCTCTTTGCCCGGACAAAATCATTTTTCAAAGGCAACTTTTCTGTTCCTTTGTGAGCAGTCCCCTTCGTAGAGGCGTGACCAGGGTTTATTTTCCTCGAGAGCTTTCCCCGCTGGCTTTCTTCAACCTCCCTATAAACCCAGGAGTTGAGAAGGTTGAGGGGGGACCTGATTGAAATATACAGAATAATGAAAGGCATAGATAGAGTGGATGTTGGAAGGATGTTTCCACTGGTGGGAGAGTCTAGGACCTGAGGTCATAATCTCAGAATTAAAGGGCGCTCTTTTAGAAAGGAGGTGAGGAAGAACTTCTTTAGTCAGAGGGTAGTTAATCTGTGGAACTTATTGCCACAGAGGGCTGTGGAGGCGGTCAGTGGATATTTTTAAGGCAGAGATAGACAAGTTCTTGATTAGAACGGGTGTCAAGGGTTATGGGAAGAAGGCAGGAAAATGGGATTAGGAGGCAGAGATCAGCCATGAGTGAATGGCGGAGTAGACTCGATGGGCCGAATGGCCTAATTCTGCTCCTATAACTTGTGAACTTGAGGTCCTTTGGAAATGGATCACCGTCACTTGTTGAAACTTTGTAGTTCGTGGTAGGGTTGCGCTGTGAAGAAGTAGCAAGCCACAGGATAGTGGGCAAATTGACCTCATTAGCTGGAGCGAAATATTTGATTTTCCAACCAGAACCCTTCAAAGCAACCGCATATTAGCTTTGCAATGTGCTGGACGGCAGAGAGCAGCGCACTTTATATCTCAGCGCCAGGTCGACATACGGTTGTCATTATGCCATAATATCGCACGTTTTATAGGAACCAGATTTTAAATATCTAGTCCGTCTTAAGTGGTATCCATATTTTACTGACAATTTAACATAACAAAAATAAATAGATCCACACACTGGGGTCCGTTTCGAAATATAATATTTATCCATTGACCAAACTGTCAAACAACCCCCAGCTCCAAAGGAAAGCACATGCTGATCATTGGGAAATTCCCTTTGATGGATTTTCCACCTCACAGCCCCTGATTTGTTTTGTTTCAGCTCAGGATGTGGTTGAGAGGAGCTTTTTTTGGTGGATGAGGGTAAAAATTATGCATTTCACTCCCAGAACATGGTTTCACACAACGCACACTCATGTAACAAAATCAGTCAGAGGAAGGGCAGGTCACATTGGGGGCTTGTAAAGTCATGCAGGCTGGGTGTAAATTTCGAGTGGAGTCATTGAGTCATTCGGCACAGAAACAGATTCGTCAGCCCAACTCGTCGAAGTTGACAAAGATGCCTCATTTAAACTAGTGCCATTTTGCCTGCATTTGGCCCGAATCCCTCGAAACCTTTCCTATCCATGTTCCTGTCCAAGTGTACTTTAAATGCTGTTTTAGTACCTGCCTCAACTACATCCTCTGGCAGCTCGTTCCTTCTAAACGTCTCAGTCGATGAGACTTCAACGATGAGACCCCCTCCGTCACTTTCTCTCTCCCTTTATCTACCCTGGTCCACATGCACACCCTACCTTAACCCCAGCCCATGTAGAGCCCCATCTTTTTTCCTTCTCCCTCCCTATACTCCTCCCACTGAATCCCTTCCCTTCACCACCACTGCTCACCTCTCCCCTTCCTCTGTTGTTCCCACATTAACTTTTGCCTCACCTCCCCCCCACTACATTATACTGGTCACTTTGCCTCTACACTTTCAGTCTAGGTGATGGGTCCCATCCTGAAACATTGACTGTCTATTTCCTTCCACAGATGCAGACTGACCCTTTGTGTTCCTTCAGAAGTTCTCAATTTTTTGCTCTAGATTTAGCATCTGCAGTTTCTTGAGCCTCCTTGACACTTTTTAAATGTAGTTGACACCAGGTCCATTGAAAGAAGCCAAAGAATACATAGTATATTCTGACTATACTGGCCGCACCATTGTTGGCGGCACGGTGGCGCAGCGGTAGAGTTGCTGCCTTACAGCGCTTGCAGCGCCGGAGACCTGGGTTCGATCCTGACTACGGGCGCTGTCTGTATGAAGTTTGTTCGTTCTCCCTGTGACCTGCGTGGGTTTTCTCCGAAATCTTCAATTTCCTCCCACACTCCAAAGACGTACAGGTTTGTAGGTTAATTGGCTTGGTGTCTGTGTAAATTGTCCTTAGCGTGTGTAGGATAGTGTTAATGTGCGGAGATCGCTGGTCGGTGCGTTACTCGGTGGACTGGGAGCTGTTTCTGCACTGTATTTCTAAACTAAAAAACCAAACCAAACTGATGATGGATAGTATGGAGGAACAAGAGTACATATTTACAAAAAATATTAAAAATGGCATTTGTGTCAGAAGTATCATGGATTGCTAATTAGATTCTTATATTTAAAATGGGAGATAGAACAATTTCAAGAATCTTTAGACCAATTAACCTAATACCATTGGGAGTAAAGAGAATGCATTTTTTATTCAAAATTAGAATTCAAAAATGCTTTGAACCTAAAATATTGAAAAGGGTTCACACCAACCAAGGTTAATTCTTTGAGGATATGCTGGGTAAATGTAAAAATTGTCCCTAGTGGGTGTAGGATAGTGTTAATGTACGGGGATCACTGGGCGGCACGGACTTGGAGGGCCGAAAAGGCCTGTTTCCGGCTGTATATATATGATATGATATGATATCACAAAAAGGTTAAAGCAAAAAGCAACAATGCAAAAAAGATAATGTGTATGGATTTTCTGAAAGCTTTTGTAAAGGTAACACATCGTAAACTCACAGCTAATGTTCAGAACTTGCAAAGTCAAGAAATCAGGGGCAGAATGGATAACAAAATGGCTTCATGATAGAAAACAGGGAATTAGACCAACTAACGATGAGAAATTAATTTCTATAGGATATGAACTGGTATTGCTATTCACCATTTCAAAAATAATAGAGTCATGAGTCAGATATGAGCCCAATATCAAACAGTTAATTACAACGACTAAATAAAATGATAGTGGTACAGTCACACAGGGAAGTTTTGTTGCCTCCATCACAGTGAGGGGGTGTTTGGAGTCACTGTGGGATACTAGAAATATTGAATACTTTGAGAAAAAGCAAAAATATTAAAGTTTTATAAAGATCATGAAAAGGTTCACAGAATAAACATTTCAGGAATCTCTTGCAATCTACTTGCGTGAGATTTTAGTACTCCAACACTAAGTAATTCATTTATTACTCAAGTATATCAAATTGTTCCAAGGTATGAAATAACAAAATATAATTGTTACTGTGCCACATGATGACTAGTAAACAAAAGACTGAGTCACCAAATCAGGTATGAAAGTATCTCCTAAAGAAATGGGGAGAGAACAAGAATTATTTCTGTAGGGGAGCAGGTGGGAGACCAGGCAACAATGTTAAAGGCAGGCCTCAAAGTACAGAGCAGATATAAGGCTTTTTGCAGCTCAACAGTGGGAAGGTCAGAATAGTTGATGGTGCAGAGTTTGAAGTTAGTGGATTAATGGATGAAAACTTAGCTCAGGGGCAAACACAACACCGCAATTACATTTGTCTTGCACAGCTTTGAATTTTCAGGAGTGGGATGTGGTGGGCAAGGCTGAGTTTGTGTGGGAGAGGGGGTAGAGAACAAAGACAATGTCCTCAGTATTCCTGATACACACCTACAGGAACATCATGCTCATTCATTGTTGTGTAGTGGACGTTTGACAGTATGACTGTGGAGTGGTGGTGGTGAAAGAGAGGTGAGTGGTATCAGATACAAGGGCCACTAATACAACACACAGTCATCACAAAATTCAACTGGTATTCTAGGAGAATTGTCTTTACGTAGAAAGTGTGGGAAAGTGGAACTTGCTGTGCCATGTGCATTTGAGGAGAACGGAATTCAAAGAACAGGAAGTTAGGTAAATTTGACGAAGTAAGGAATGTAAAAATGTGCTGAATTTGAAAGATGAAAGTATGGGAAGGCATGTGGGGACCAGAAACACTGGTATCAACTAATTGCACTTGATATCTTATTCCTTCCTGTGCTGTAAATTCTATGTAAAATCATCATGTAGTTATTGGTTCCATGGAAGATTTCCTGGTGTATTGTGAATTCAATGAAAACACTTAATGAATAAACCGATGCTTTCTTTACACAAAATGCATGAAAGCTCCACACAGTTTTTTCCTTTTATGGTGTGCAGATTTGTAATGATTTATGTTCCAGCGAGATTAGATAACTCATTTTGGAACATGTTTCATCGGCAGCTCCCAATCCAAACTTTAACAAGGAAAGGTTTACACCAATCATTTAACAGCAATATGCATTGGAAGAGAGTAATCACAACATGTTTCCCAGGATGTTCACAAACAAAAACCTAAAGCTAAATAGCTGGATTTCTTTCCTATTGACTTGATTCCTCTCCTCCTATCTCATCCCTGCTGTGGTCCATGGAGAGCAAAGACCCCTCACACATCAAAGTGGGATTTTAATATCTTAACCAATAGTTTGACGAATCAACTAAAGTTTTTACCAGCACTTGCGATCAATGTAAAAATAATTTATCCTTTGTTTTTTCTCTATCTTAACATCTGGTGACCTTTGAGACATTCGGGCTGAATACTATTAAGAAAATTGTTCCCACTGCGTAAGTTGTGAATCTGTGGAATTCTCTGCCACAGAAGGCGGTGGAGGCCAATTCACTGGATGTTTTCAAGAGAGAGGTAGATTTAGCTCTTAGGGCTAACAGAATCAAGGGACATGGGGAAAAAGCAGGAACGACGTACTGATTGTAGATGATCAGCCATGGTCATAGTGAATGGTGGTGCTGGCTCGAAGGGCTGAATGGCCCACTCCTGCACATTTTCTATGTTTCTAAGTCCTGACTACAATGTCATGCCATTGGAAAAGTGCCAGAAATAGATGTTAGACTTTGAACCAACAGCTGTTTCAGAAAAGCACCCCAGCTGAAGCAGTATGTGGTGCAAAACCAACACATCATATTGGGTTCTTGGACATCTGCTTTTCGACATGGAAAAGCAAGCACTGTATAGTCTAATTTAGAGGCCAGCATTTTACAGTCTTTTATTAACAGTCTGGTAAATACAGAGGATGGAAAAGTTATCCCTTTACTAGCTCATTGCCCGTTCAAATAATTGTGCTTGACAATTCATTCATTGCTCTTTGGAGTGATTGAGTCCAGCCGTCCTATACCAGTACTTGACTGTACATGGTGGGCAGCATAGACTTGTGTCAATGTTATTCAGCTCTGTTCCAAGAAAATAAAAGACATTGCAGACACTGAATATTTATCTTTACTTAATAAAGTGGCTACTACTGTTCAATGTGCATCACAAGTTTTAATTCCCACAGTAGAGGTTCCTCATGCAAGAGTCCATGTTTACGAGACCAATTTAATGCTGGTCACATCTGCCCAGTGCCTCACCACTTAAAATGGATATTAAGTAGGTACAAACTTACATCAGTGAGGAAAGATTTATATTACAAGGAGATACATGGTGGCTTTATATCAAGCAGAAGTGTAGAGTGTTGTGAAAGTTAGAACCTCAGAGTGAGATCTGGGAGATACAAAATGGCACTGTAGCAGATCTAACCAAAGTAAAATATTATAGTTAAAGTCATGTTTTTACAAAGGGCATGATTTCCGCGTTTACAAATTTTTAAATCATTTGTCCATAAAACCTGTTTAGCAGCCACATTTATGTGTAATTTATGTATAATTTATATTTAGTGTGTTGTCCGAGTCTATGTACCTGGGCCTAAGTGATGTTGCAGCAAACAAGATTTTCATTGTACCTGTACCTCATGGTACTTGTGCATTTGACTATAAACAAGACTTGATGAGTTCTAGTGACATGGATGTGTACTCTGGCTCTGAGAATACTGAACATGCAGGTTTGGGCATTAGAAATGCTTGGGCAACGACTGTGTATGACTGTGAGCAATGGGCAGTGGGCACACGATAATGAATCGTGACATCATTGTGAATTGTCATTCTGCAGGCAATGAGTGCCTGTGTCTATCTCACATGGGTAGCAAGGCTCTTGAATTCTCTGCCCCAGAGGATTGCACAGATTGAACCACAGGAGGTGATCAAAGTGTCAGCAGATAAATGTTGGAAAGATTGGGCAGTTGGGGGCTTTGGAGATGTGGCAGAGGAGAGAACGTGGGGACTGGAATAAGCAAGTTCGGTATCTCGACCGCGCACGTGCAGGTCATAGGTCACGACCACTAAACATTCTCGCTGGCTGAGCTGCTGCGTGTATACAGACCTGCCTTTCATCCATATTTTCCAGTTTTGCTTCTTCGAGGTAAGAAAATACTGCTTTCAAAGCTATTAATTAAGTGTATTTATGGTTAATTTGTACAAGACTACTATGATTTTGTAGGTTTTATTGCTTTATGCTTTGGTGAGTGAGTGAGATCGTGACGATTTTCTTTTGCATTGTAACTTGTATGTAATGGACATGCTTACAGGACCCTATTTGAATGAACATATGATTGACTGTTATTTATTTTGTTTTACATGTTACTGGGCAAAGCCATGTGCATTTGTGCAATGTTGGGCTGTGGGAGGAGCACGTATCACCTGAATACATGGATGCAGACTGTGTGTGACAGCCACAACTGTACATTTGTGCAATGTTGGGCTGTGGGAGGAGCACGTATCACCTGAATACATGGATGCAGACTGTGTGTGACAGCCACAACTGTACATTTGCAACGGGAAACTCTTTCTGCTCACCTCCCTTCAAACTCTAGGAAATAAAACTGCAGATGCTGGTTTAAATCGAAGGTAGACACAATATGCTGGAGTAACTCAACGGGTCAGACAGCATCTCGGGAGAGAAGGAATGGGTGACGTTTCGGATCGAGACCTTTGAAATGTACTTGTTTATTGTCTAAGATAGACAATAGGTGCAGGAGTACCTATTCGAGCCAGCACCGCCATTCAATGTGATCATGGCTGATCATTCACAATCAGTACCCCGTTCCTGCCTTCTCCCCATACCTTTCTTCAGAAGTCTGGAGAATAAGCGAGTTCGGTATCTCGCTTCTTCAATCATATGTTAATTCAAATAGGGTCCTGTAAGCATATCCATTACAAGTTACAATGCAAAAGAAAATCGTTACGATCTCACTCACTCACCAAAGCATAAAGCAATAAAACCTACAAAATCATCGTAGTTTTGTACAAATTAACCATAAATACACCTAATTAATAGTTTTGAAAGCAGTATTTTCTTACCTCGAAGAAGCAAAACTGGAAAATACGGATGAAACGCAGGTCTGTATACACGCAGCAGCTCAGCCTGGCGAGAATGTTTAGTGGTCATGACCTTTGACCTGGGCATACGCGGTCGAGATACTGAACTCGCTTTTGGTCAGCCATGATAGTGCTGAATGGCAGGGCAGACTTGAGGAGCTAGCTGGCCTATTATATGGACTTCTTGTGTTTGTGAACCATGATATAATTATGGAATACATCATCACGAGGGAGGTACTTGTAGGTGATTCTGAAGTATCTCGAGGTGTGTGTGTGACTGCGATGGTTTAGAGATACAGCAAGGAAACAGGCCATTCCGCCCATCAATTGCATGCTGACCATCAATCACCCGCTCACACTACTTGTATGTGATCCCACTTTCACACCCACCTCCTACACATTAGGGTCAATTTAAAAAATGGCAATTAACCCACAAACCCGAACATCTTTGGGATGTGGGAGAAACCGGAGCACCCGGAGGAAACCCATGTGGTCTCAAGATGAACATGCAAACTCCACACAGAACAGAACCTGAGGTCAGGATGGAACCTGGGTTTCTGATGCTGTGAGGCAGCAGCTCTACCAGCTGTGCAACTGTGCTGCCCCAATACAACATGTATGCTAGTTTGTATGTCTCCATCCAATGGCATAGTATATGTATTGGAACCGATCATTTATATTTAACAAGTTCCCTTGGTGCCAAAGTTACCAATTGATGCAGGGTTCTTGCCAGCACCATCTGTGGTGCTGGGGGTTAGCCTGGAAGCTCCAGTAATGTCTGAACCTTTTGTGGGGAGGGGGGACACATGTATAAATAAGGGACAAACATGAGGCATTGTCCAAAATCAGTTCCAATCAGACTTTGAAAAGGTGAAGACTTTGTTTACCAGTAAGGCTGCTCTTTCATTTAATTCAGAAAGGTGAAGGTGTTTGTCTCTCTCTCTCCCTTTAACTCATTCCTGACCTGGTTACCTCTCTGAGACCAAACAAACTTTTTCAAAGAGACGCTTACTGTTACAGCCTGCTAAGCTTGCCTTCAAAATCCCAAGGACTATATCCCTGAAGCCCCAATCATGCCTGTCTCTCAAACAGGCTCATTACACTTCTGATGCAAGTTATTTGTTTTCAAATGGACCAAAAGACAAAAATGCCTGTTCGTGAAGTCAATCATCATAAGCAAACACAATAGATCACTGGAATTCACCTTAGAAGAACAGAACCATAGCATAAATTGGTATCCCTTCCCATGTGATTCTTTAACCCTGATCTATTTACAATGTTAGCTCCTGCCATTAAATGATCCTAAATACGTTTCTCCCTTTCTGCCCTGAACTGTAATTTCTTTGTTGTAAATATCTTGGTAACTTTATTGGTAAATTTGATTAATTGTGCACAGATATAGCATGGAGCATTTGTGATGAATGTTTTATTTTTATACCTGTCATAGTTACACAACCCATGATTAATGGCCTGGTTACAGAAAGTGAATGGCCATTTTTCATAATCTTTCCCAAAGATCACTAACACATGAGCACAATACTCTGGGCTTCCTTCTGTGCTGAGTACACATTCTTGATAAAGTCAATACTTCCTTCGCTCATTGAATGCACATGCTTTTCATAATCTGAACTTCCTGCCTCTTTTGATGTCAGGGGGATATATTGTCAGCTCAAAACCAAGGGAATTCTCTCTGCATGTGAGAATAGTCTTGTACCTCTTTTGTCAATATTAGTCAACGGATAGGATTCAGGAAAACTGTTCCAAAAATGAGCTGTAGATATTTGGTGTAGACCTGTTTTATTCTTTAGCTCTGCCTCTCATAACACTTCTCATCTGTCTGGCTGTTTCTAATGAAGAGAACTTAAAAGTTGCACATTCTTCAGACAAATGTACAAGTGGGCGGAGGAATGGTTAATGTAGTTTAATGCAGATAAGTATAAGGTGCTGCAGTTTGGGAAGTCAAACCAGGGCAGGACCTTCACAGTGAATGGCAAGGCACTGGGGAGTGGTGTGGAGCACAGGGATCTAGCTGTACTGGCACATAGTTCCTTGAAGGTGGTGGCACAGGTAGATAGGGTGGTAAAGAAGGCTTTCAGGAACATTGGCCTTCATTAGTCAGGGTATTGAGCATAGAGGTTGGGATGCTGTGTTACATTTACAAGACATTGGTGAGGCCACATTTGAAGTATTGTATTCAGTTTTAATCACCCTGTTGCAGGAATCATGTTGTTAAGCTGGAAAGAGTGCAGAGAAGTTTAACAAAGATGTTGCCAGGACTAAGGGTCTGAGCTATTGGGATATGTTGGGCAGGCTAGGACATTATTCCTTGGAGCACAGGTGATCTTATAGAGGTGTATAAGAACATGAGGGAAATAGATAGGGTAGATACACAGAGTATTTTACCCAGAGCAGGGGCCCCATAGCAGAAGTGTCCACGTGGTGGGGCTGGAAACTGGAAGTGTCCTGAGCTAATTCTGCTCCCACCATCGTCTATTGTACAAGTGATGGCTCCCACTGATTGTCGCCGGAAGCTTGCACCCTTTTCAGGACGGACGATGACAGTGATGTAACATTTGAAACATGGATGATGGACATGAAAGAAGAAAACCCAGAGTAGGGAAATCAGGGACCAGAGGACATAGGTTTAAGGTGAAAGGGGAAAGATTTAGTGGGAACCTGAGGGGCATCTTTTTCTCACACAGGATGGTGAGTATATGGAACGAGAGACTAGAATAGGTAATTGTGGCAGGCATTATTACAACATTTAAGAGCTTTTTGGACAGATACGTGGATAGGAAAGGTTTCGAGGGTTGTGGCCAAACATGGGAGGTGGGAGTAGTGTAGATGGGACAGCTTGGGCAATTTGGGCAATGGGTAAATAAATGAATGAATTAATTAATAAAGAGGCAGGCAGGCAGGCAGGCAGACAGACAGATAAATAAATGCATAGATGGGTGAATGAATGATGAAGTCAATACATAAATAAATAGATACATAAATAAGTAAATAAATAGAAGAAAAAATCTAGATGCTGGATAGCTGAAGAAAATATTTGTAATACGGGGTCAGGCAGCATCTGCCCTGTGAGTCCCTTGATGACATTTAATCAGAACACATGAATAATGCATAATGTTGTAGGGACGGGAGAGAGGTGAAGGGCAGAAAGGGAATATCTGTGATCGGGTAGACTCAATGTCATCACTCTGTGATTTTACATCAATATGGATGAACTGCAAGACAACTGCTCCCATCCACTCGTGCTCCTCTAATATTCCGGGAAAAACAATATAAAACAGAAATAGAGACGCAAGCTGGGAAACAGAAATGAGTCATCCATTTTCATTAGCAACTCGAAAATCAGATTCAGACCAGAAATATTCTTTGACCACACATATGTTATCCATTAGTCTCGGAACCTTCTCTATGGTGCCATACCTGCGTTTGCCAAAAGCAGGCTCAGTTTCTTGTTGCAGACATGTGGTAAGTCAGCATACACATGAATATTTAGGGGCAATGGCCTTTCTTTTCAGTTTTACCTGCAGCACATGAAAAAAAGCTGCAGGAATAGGACATGAAAGCAACATGTGCCTGGGGCTTAATACCTGTGGTTTCCAGGCCACAGTAACTTGAAGCATTTACAACACGCACACCTGACCCTAGCTTCTGTTTGTCAGTTTATTGCCACTGATTCCTCCCCAGCTGCACGTTTTGTATTGCTTTATCGCCTGATTCCTTTCATGTGCAAATGCCATTTCTATCTTAATCTCTCCAACCACTCTGATGACCGTTTAGTGAATTCCATTCCAGTTTGATTCCACAGAAGGCCCCAAGTTCACAATCACAGATAGTGCAATTATCCAAGCCAGCACATCTTTAATTACATCATCCTACTTTGGTTCTGATTCTGCTGAATGGGAACACCATAAAAATGCATGCAAATCCAAAAGTAAACCTCTTGGTGCAAGAGGAAAATGCTGTTTATGGACATATATCAACAGAGGGAGATCATCAGTGAACTGCCTCTGTTATGCACCAAGGCTGGAGCACAATGGTGCAGCAGTAGACTACTGCCTCATAGTATCAGAGACCCGGCTTCCATCCTGACTGTGGATGTTGTTTGTGCGGAGTTTGTACCTTTTCCCTGCGACTGTGTGGGTTTTCTCCTCGTGCTTCGGTTTCCACACACATTCCAAAGACGTGGAGGTTTCCACGCTGTATCTCTAAAGACCAAACACAAGAGCAGTTAAAGTTCTAGTTCCCGAACTCTAAAGTTCTCAAGAGTGCGTACATGCAGTCTGCATGATGTGAATGGTTACTGCAAAGCCTGAAGCTCAGTAATTATCCACATTCTTCAGTGCGCTGAATATTTCAGTGATATTACAACTCTGGGCAAAGATCAGCAACTCTCTGGCCCAGGTTTATTCTGATGTGTAAATCTAGAACATAGAACTATATAGATCATGAACAGTCGCATAGGCCCACAGTGTCAGTGCTGAAGAAGACGCTAATTAAACTGTCGGAAAGAAAATTGCAGATGCTGGTTTAAGTCGAAGGTAGACACAAAATGCTGGAGTAACTCAGTGGGACAGGCAGCATCTCTGGAGAGAAGGAATGGGTGACGTTTCGGGTCGAGACCCTTCTTCAGTCTGAAGAAGGGTCTCAACCCGAAATGTCACCCATTCCTTCTCTCCAGAGATGCTGCCTGACCCGCTGAGTTACTCCAGCATTTTGTGTCTACCTTATGCTAATTAAACTAATCTCCTCTGACTGCATGTGATCCATTTCCCTCCATATCCTGCATATTCATGAGCCTATCAGCCTATTGTTCCAGCCATCTGAGGTGACGGGTTGATTTAAGGATGGCACAGTGGAGCAGTTGGTCGAGCTGCTGCCTCACAATGCCAGAGCCTCAGGTTGCAGCCTGATCTCAATGCCATCTCTATGGCGTTTGCACATTCTTCCTGGGATGGCATGGGTTTCCTCTGGGTGCTCCAGTTCCCTCCAACATTCAAAAGGTGTTTGGCTTTGCAGGTGAGTTGGCCTCAGTAAATTGCCCCCAGTGTGCTAGGAGTGGATGCAAAAGTGGGGTAACATTGAACTAGTGTGAGTGGGTGATCAATGGTCGACATGGACTTGATGGGTCGAAGGGCCCACCTCCAAGCTGTATCTGTCAAAAGGGCAGTAATGCTGGCTTGTTGAGGACCCTGGAGAATTTCAGTGTTTGCAACAAAATAGAAAATATTCAAAACATTCTGTTGGTCAGGCAGCATAGGTAGAGAGAGAATTAAAGCTAGCAATTTAGGTCAGTAACTGTTAACCAGACCTTTCTTCAGGTTAGTGATCTGAAATATTAACACTTTGTCTCTCTCCACAAATGCTGCATAATATGCTGAATATTGTTATAATATTTTCTGTTTCATTTTCTGATTTCCAACAAATGCAGTTTATTTAAGTTTCTGCTTTCAATTTTTGTCACTCTGATCATGCCGGTTGTGATTCAACCTTGGCAGGGAATTTGGAAAGCTGATAATCTTCTGGCTTGCTCTCTGTAAGCACTCCGTGATTTATTTCCTTAGAGCAGAGTATAAAAAGCACAGCGTTTGTACTAGCACTTTCATGTTAATCTTAGCTTGTAGCGACCATAGAGAATGGTCCAGGTCGTCGAACCCTCGGATTGGCCAGCGAGGTCACGTGTGAACGCGACCATGGGGATTGGTCCAGGGAGCGACATCGCTGATTGGCCAGCAATGTCATGTGCGCGTTTGGCGCCCGAAATAGCCAGTTCGGCGAAGTCTTCGAAGAAGACAGTAAGTTTTTGATGGTTGTCCTTTACCTTGTTGTTTAACTCTGTATTCGAATATTGTGGCTGCAATAAACTTCTTCTACAACCAACAAGTTTCCGGACTCGCCATATTGGTGACCCCGACGTGATCTGGACGATCACCGACTATGCAGGGACCCGACGCCTCGTCGGCGATGGCCGCGCCGGGCACACCGGAGTCAAGCGCGGTAAGCGTTCACCTTCCGTGGTTTTGGACGCACGCACCGCAATCTTGGTTTATACACACCGAAGCTCAATTTCATATAAAGAAGATATCGGACGACTCCACGAGGTATTACTACCTCGTCAGCGCTCTATCATCGGAGACGACCACGCGCGTGATGCGGTTCATCGTTAATCCACCTGCGGAAAGCAAGTACGAGGCCCTGAAGAAAGTATTACTGCGAATCTTCGGGTTTAATAAGCAGGGTGGTGAGGCAAGACTTCTGCACCTACCGGATCTTGGAGACCGACTGCCTTCCGTCCTCATGTCCGAAATGATGATGCTAGCCGGTGAGCATACGGATTGCCCTATGTTCGAACAGGCATTCCGCGAGAAGCTTCCTGAAGATGTCCGACTGCTGCTCACGGATTGTTCTTTTAAGGACCCCGAAGCATATGCAGCGAAAGCGGACGCGCTCATAGCGGCTAAAAACAAGGCAAAGGACCAGGCAAGCAGTTCGATCAACAAGGTCTCGACATCAGTGACCACGCCACAGCGACGGCAAGATGGCGCCACGTCTCCCGCCAATTCTCCGAAAGCCCGCCAAAAAGATCCGCACAAGTGCGGCTGGTGCTATTATCACCTACGATGGGGTAGCGAATCCCGCAACTGCCACTCACCTTGTACCTTCGCGGGAAATGCCTCGGCCGATCGTACATAGGGGGAGTTACGATTGGCCAGAACCGGCGCCTCTATGTCCATGATCGATTCACGGACACAGAATTTTTGGTGGACACGGGAGCCATCGTCAGTATAGTGCCGCCGACCGACCTCGAAACCAGATCGGGTAAGACAGGTCCCACCCTCATCGCGGTTAATGGCAGCCCAATTCGCACTTTCGGTATACGGAAGATGTCCCTTGTGTTAGGCCTCCGCACGTACGAATGGCCATTCATCA
This sequence comes from Rhinoraja longicauda, assembly GCF_053455715.1. Taxonomy (NCBI): domain Eukaryota; kingdom Metazoa; phylum Chordata; class Chondrichthyes; order Rajiformes; family Arhynchobatidae; genus Rhinoraja; species Rhinoraja longicauda. The sequence continues at coordinate 52,315,346 of NC_135966.1, forward strand.
TAGCCGACGTCAAACAAGCGATCTTGGGAGCAGATTTTCTCTGGGCTTTTTCACTGGTCCCTGATGTCCGCGGTAACGACCTCCGACCCTCCGCCGAAGATGAGCACGTCGCTCCGACAATCGCCTCCTCGCCCAGCCCTACTGTCCAGGCCGTCGTCGCGGCCCCCGACTCGTATGCTGAGATTCTGGCGGAGTTTCCAGAGCTGCTCATTCAACGTTTCGACATGTCTTCGGCCAAGCACGGCGTGGTCCATCACATCCGCACCGAAGGCCCTCCTGTTTTCGCTCGGGCCAGGAGGCTACCGCCAGACAAACTGGTGGTGGCACGGGCAGAGTTCAGGAAGATGGAGGAAATGGGAATTGTTCGTCAGTCTGACAGCCCGTGGGCCTCGCCGTTACATATGGTCTCCAAGGCATCTGGGGGGTGGAGACCATGTGGCGATTATCGGCGTCTCAATGCTGTCACCACGGCTGATCGCTACCCCATACCGCACCTACAGGACTTTTCATCTGGGCTGGAAGGAGCGGTGGTGTTCTCCAAAATCGATTTGGTGCGAGGATACCACCAGATCCCGGTGCGACCGGAGGACATACAGAAAACTGCAACGATTACTCCGTTCGGGTTGTTTGAATGGTTGCGTATGCCTTTCGGTTTAAAGAACTTGGCACAGGCTTTCCAACGACTGATGGACCGCGTGGGCCGGGGTTTACCCTTTTTGTTTATTTATTTAGACGACATCCTGGTTGCCAGCACCTCAGTACAGGAACACCAGGCCCACTTGCGGACCGTTTTCCAGCGGCTCCAAGACCACGGGCTCATAATCCAACCCTCCAAATGTCAATTCGGCCTTCCTGCTCTTGATTTTCTAGGGCACAGAATTACCCCTGCCGGCGCCTCCCTTTTGCCCGAAAAGGTGGAGGCTATCCGGGCATTTCCTAGGCCCACCACAGTAAAAGGCCTACAGGAGTTCGTAGGCATGGTTAATTTCTACCATAGGTTCGTTCCGGCAGCTGCGCGAGTCATGCGCCCGCTTTTCCAGTGCCTTGCGGGTAATCCGGTAGAGTTGATATGGTCCCCGACCGCAGAGTCGGCTTTTACAGCAGCCAAGGCAGCTTTGGCAGACGCCACCATGTTGGTCCACCCGAGCCCCTCCACCCCCACGGCCCTGACGGTTGACGCCTCTGACGTGGCGGTGGGCGGGGTTCTGGAGCAGCAGGTCGGTGGCCGTTGGCAGCCTTTGGCGTTTTTCAGCCGGCAACTAAATTCGGCTGAGCTGAAGTATAGCGCATTTGACCGAGAGCTTTTGGCCCTCTATTTAGCTGTTCGTCATTTCAGGTACTTCCTCGAGGGCCGCCCATTTGTGGCCTTTACGGACCACAAACCATTAACATTTGCTTTTGTCAAATTGTCTGACCCATGGTCGGCCCGCCAGCAGCGGCACCTGACTGCTATCTCCGAATTCACCACCGATGTCCGTCATGTCGCGGGTAAGCTTAATGCCGTTGCTGACGCCCTGTCTAGACCTGCTTTTCCCCCTATTTCGGCGGTGGACTGCGAAGTGGATCCCCAAGAGCTTGCGGAGGCACAGCTTCTAGCGGATACCGCTTCGGCATACCAGTCCACCACTTCGGGATTGAAGTTGGCCCAGGTAGCTTGTGGGTCAGAAGGCACAAAAGTCTGGTGCGATGTTTCTCTTCCCCGTCCCAGGCCGGTAGTACCGCCCTCCCTTCAGTGCCGGGTTTTCGATGCCATTCATGGGCTGGCGCACCCGTCCATCCGCTCCACCTCTGCTTTGGTAGCAGCTCGGTTTGTCTGGCATGGCCTACGGAAACAGGTAGCGGGTTGGGCGCGTGCCTGCGTTCCCTGTCAGACCGCTAAAGTCCAGCGCCATGTCCAGCCCCCCGTACAGGATTTCGAGGTCCCGGCTGTTCGTTTTTTCCACATCCACGTGGATTTGGTCGGTCCTTTGCCTTCCTCCCGGGGCTACACCCACCTCCTCACGGTGGTGGATCGGTTCACCCGGTGGCCAGAGGCTTTCCCATTGTCTGATATTTCGTCAGCGTCTTGTGCTAGGACTTTGGCCCTTCATTGGGTAGCTCGTTTCGGGGTCCCGGCAGTTATTACCACTGACAGAGGCCCACAATTCACTTCGTCCCTCTGGGCCGCGCTCGCAGAACTGTACGGGTCCAAATTATAACCCACGACTGCATATCACCCCCAGGCAAATGGACTCGTAGGAAGGTTCCACCGCCAACTTAAGGCGTCCCTCAGTGCAAGGCTTGAAGGCCCGGACTGGGTAGACCAGCTCCCTTGGGTTCTTTTGGGCATCCGGACTGCTCCTAAGCTAGATCTCGGTGCGTCGTCCGCAGAGCTAGTATATGGCTCGACACTTCGAGTACCCGGAGATCTGTTTCCGGACCCTTCAGACCAGCTGCCTACAGTCCCATCAGTGTTAGCATCTCTCCGGGAACGGGTGGGCTCCCTGGCTCCAGTTCCGACTTCACGTCATGGGTGTCCCATGGTACATGAACTGCCTTCCCTGAAGGACTGTGAGTTCGTTTTCCTGCGAAAAGATTCCCATCGCGCCCCGTTGCAGAGGGTCTATCAAGGGCCGTTCCGGGTTTTGCGTAAGGGAACGGCTACCTTCACCTTAGACGTGTGCGGCAAGAGTGAGCTCATCTCGGTGTCCCGGCTCAAACCTGCACATTTGGATCCGGATCAACCAGTCCTGGTCGGTCAAACCCCTAGGAGAGGCCGACCTCCGTTAGTTCCGCTCAGTCCAGGACCCCCCGTTCCGACAGTTCCTCCAGGACCCCCCGTTCCGGCAGTTCCTCCAGGACCCCCCGTTCCGGTAGTTCCTCCAGGACCCCCCGTTCCGGCAGTTCCTCCAGGACCCCCCGTTCCGGCAGTTCCTCCAGGACCCCCCGTTCCGGCAGTTCCTCCAGGACCCCCCGTTCCGGTAGTTCCTCCAGGACCTCCCGTTCCGGCTGTTCCGCCAAGTCCGGAACCCCCGGCTCCTGTGGTTCAGGCTGTCCCTCTCCGTACTCGTTATGGTCGCGAAATCCGGCTCCCTGCTAGGTTCCGCACCTCGGGTTCTGGGGGGGGTCATGTAGCGACCATAGAGAATGGTCCAGGTCGTCGAACCCTCGGATTGGCCAGCGAGGTCACGTGTGAACGCGACCATGGGGATTGGTCCAGGGAGCGACATCGCTGATTGGCCAGCGATGTCATGTGCGCGTTTGGCGCCCGAAATAGCCAGTTCGGCGAAGTCTTCGAAGAAGACAGTAAGTTTTTGATGGTTGCCCTTTACCTTGTTGTTTAACTCTGTATTCGAATATTGCGGCTGCAATAAACTTCTTCTACAACCAACAAATTTCCGGACTCGCCATAAGCTCTTGGTTCTTCCAAATGTTTTGATCAACATTTTAAAGACATTGGCTCTTCACAACGCTTGAGTTGATCTTGGTCAAAAGTGAGAAGTTGTCAGTGAAGGCAAGTTTGGAGAACATTTGCAAAATCTTAAAAACCGTCATTGAATTTGTTTTGAGACAGCATTCCATGGCCTGTCCCAAAATATGTGTTTCCTTCAAATTTATTGCAAGCACGTATATTCTGCATGCCTACAGGAGTGTTTAGTCATCAGCTGTGTAATGCATGCCACATATATTCTGCATGCCTACAGGAGTGTTTAGTCATCAGTTGTATTAAGCATGCCAAAGGCTTTTTGTCCACATGCAACATTCACCATGAGGACATGGTGAATTGTTATTTGCCTTTGCAAGAAGCCAGTGCTACATGATGCCATGTCGGTTATTTTTCTAAAGGCATGGCAGAGAGAAAGGAGAAGAACACGCTGCATTCTTACCAGGGTCTCAACTTTGTTCACCCCACCTTGGTCCTTGAAGGTTCTGTTATGCTGCGCCATTCACTGTGTGTTGACCGGATGGAAGCGATAATATTCAGTCATCCAGGAAGCAACAAATCTTTTGTGGAATATTGAAGAGGGCTTCTCTTTTGGGTCAATTGTGTTTGTTAGGTCAATGATAGTGAGGTAGAGTGTTTTCTTTTGTGCTCTTTACATTTGTCCTGGGGCTGCTCCATGAAAATATCATGCCTTACGTAGGTAGACCTGTTCCTCTAAACGCAGACTTTGCTAACCTGCATTCTCGTTAATAGTACTTCAGTAAACGGTTACCCCGTGGTTTCTGGTAGGGAGAAGGCACATAGAGTTGCGTGCATCTTCTCTTGATTGCCTATTGGCATCGCACATGAGATGTGGCACTGGCCCTTTGCTCTTCCATGGGAGAAATAATTCAAGTTGCTCTGGCAACCACATCTCTTGGCCACATTGATAAGTCTGAAGATAGACACAAAATGCTGGAGTAACTCAGTGGGTCAGGCAGCATCCCTGGAGAAAAAGGATGGGTGACGCTTCGGGTCGGGACCCTTCTTCATCCTCTAGCTCGTTCTACAGATAAGTCTGGCTTGGCTATCAACCCTTCCAGGTGCTTACTGTTCACAAGGATGTTAAAGCCTTGTCCAGTTTTCCACACTCTGTTGAGAGATGAGAGAGCTTAATTAACCATTGCTTCAATGGCATCTTGCAATGTTGGTGACAGCACTTTCACTCGGTAGTGCTCCAGGTGTTTATGTATTTTTAGACAATAGTATATCCCTGATTTTAAGATCTCATGTGAAGTTTTATGATATTAAAGGTGCTATATAAATATGTGCTGCTTTTGAGGAGCCTGGATTCCACACGGTTCCACTGGATTCCAGCAACATATAAACATCCCAGGAGTACAGAATGAATCAATTGCTCTACGACTGATTTATTCCTCCAGGGGAGGTTTAACTCTATGGGATACTTTGCCAATCCCAGTAACACCGGATGCTGATAACATGCTGACGTTAGTTTTATCCATCGTTGCTTTCCATAACAAGCACAATACTTGCTCTCACACCTGGTAGAACAAAATCAGCACAAGATGAGGTGTCTGAGAAACAACCCGTAGCTCAACTGCTTGGCTTTCTATCCCTGCGCCAGGTGTGCCAAAAAGGAACAGAGCAAGTTGTTGCTGAGGAAGTTCCTCATTGGAACCAGGAATGCTGCAGAGCACAGCAATGCCTTTTGCACCAATCCTTTGATTGATCATTCCAAAACTAATCCCATTGCCTGATCTCTCTTGAGCACTGTCTCAACTATTCATCCAATTGATGCTAGAAAAATGTAAACATTGCTACATCAACTTCTGAAAAGAGTTTCATGCTCTGACACACACGTGTATGAAAATTTTTCCTTTTCTGCTCATCTCTCTACTTTGCTTTCCTGATTTGTGATGGACAACTCCATGTTCATTGTCCACCAGCCAGACAATGAAATCGTGCCAGATTTCACATGTGGGCATTGAATTCCATCTGCCAACTGTCTGTGTCTGATCTCCACCCTGCTGTAAGCCTTAGACAATCTTCCTTCATATCCACAACATTGCCAACTTTTATGTCATCAGCAAGCTTATGATCATACATTCACATACAATTGGTTTTTCTAACAGACAACAAGGGTCCTAGCATTGAACCTTGTGGTTCACCAATGGTCAATCATCCTTCTACCACCTCACTCTGCCTCCTGTCATTAAGCCAATTTTGGATCCAATTAGCCAGCTCCCCTTGAATTCATGTTGCTTAACCTTCTGGACTGGCCCACCTTGCGAGACCTTCTTAAAAGCCTTTCCAAAGTCCACAAAGACAACATCGATCACCCAACATTCACCAATCCACTTAGAAGACAGAATATGCCTTGCATAAAAGCATGCTGGCTATTCCTGATGGTGATCGACACCTGTCTTTCCAATTGTACATAAATTCTATCCCCTAGGACACCTGACTTATCCCCTAAGTTCTATCCCCTAAGTTACCTGACTTATCCCTGCGGCACTTCCTAAATAAAGGGATAATATTCATTGTAATTCAGTCTTCAGATCCCTCAGCTGGGGCTAATGAAGATTGAAAAACCAGCGTGAGGTCCCAGGTATCTCGTCCTTTGCTTCCTTGACCAAACTGTTACAGATCGCACCTTGTCCTGGAGATTTACTAACCCTGATGTGTCCCATGACATCTAACACTTCCTCTTTCTTAAAACTAACTTATTCTATCTAATCCAAGGTACACACAAAATGGTGGAGTAACTCAACGTGACAGGCAGCATCTCTGGAGAGAAGGAATGGGTGACGTTTCGGGTTGAGACCCTTCTTCAGACTGAAGAGTCTGAAGGGGGGTCTCAACCCGAAACGTCACCCATTCCTTCTCTCCAGAGATGCTGCTTGTGCCACTGAATTACTCCACCATTTTGTGTGTGCCTTCGATTTAAACCAGCATCCGAGTTCTTTCCTACACTATTTAATGTAAGCATCCCTTCCTGAACTCATGATCTTCCACTTGCTTCTCCTTGGTGAGCACTGATGAGGAAACTGAAGTATTCATTGAGGACCTCGCCCACATTACCTGGCTCCCTAAGGAGATTAAATTCATCCTTGGCCACCCTCTTGCTCCTGGTAATAATATATTTATTTATTCGTCCCACACCGGGGAAATTTACAATATGTATAACATTTTACGTATAAAATGTCTTGGTGTTCTTCTTAGTCTTATTTGCCAAGGACATTTCATGACTCCATTTTGCCCTTCTAATTTCTTTCTTAAGTTCTCTCTTGCACACATTATAATCTTCAAGAGACTCTTTCCATTCCAATTGCATACACATGCCATATGCTTCTTATTTTTTCCTGATCAAATCTTCAATATTCTTTGTCATCCAAGGTTCGCTAATCAAAACTTCATTGTCTTTCAGCCTGAAAATGCTGGCCCCAACTCTGACTAACTTTCTTTTGGAACACTCCACTTGTCATCTGTCATTTCACCTACAAGCATCTGCTCTCAATGTCTTTGTCAAGTCCTCTCTTAAGTTATTAAAATCAGCTTTCCCTCAGCTCGAAAACTTAACACAAGGGCCAATCTTATTCCCCCTTTCCATATCCACCTTGAAATCTACACCACTTGCCCAGTTTTGTTTCCTCAGATAAGATCAAGTACTGTATCATTGTTAGTGGGACTTTCAACATATTGTCTCTAAAATATTCCTGGATGCATTTAACAAAATTCCAGCCGATCAAAGCCACTTACACCACGAAAATCCCAGTGAATATTGAGACCGTTAAAATCCTCTATCACTCCCACCCGATTGTTCTTTCTTTGATCTACTTACATACCTGTAGCTCTAATTCCCGTTGACTATTACAAGGCCTTTAGTGTAACCCCAACAAAATGATCACCACAGTTTTTCCCAACTTCTGCCCATATGATAACATATAACATATAACAACTACAGCATGGAAACAGGCCTGTCCGGCCCTACCAGTCCACGCCGACCATTCTCCCTGACCTAGTCTCATCTACCTGCACTCAGACCATAACCCTCCAATCCCCTCCTATCCATATACCTATCCAATTTACTCTTAAATAATAAAATCGAGCCAGCCTCCACCACTTCCACCGGAAGCCCATTCCATACAGCCACAACCCTCTGAGTAAAGAAGTTCCCCCTCATGTTACCCCTAAACCTTTGTCCCTCAATTCTGAAGCTATGTCCCCTTGTTGGAATCTTCCCCACTCTCAAAGGGAAAAGCCTACCCACGTCAACTCTGTCCGTCCCTCTCAAAATTTTAAAAACCTCTATCAAGTCCCCCCTCAACCTTCTACGCTCCAAAGAATAAAGACCCAACCTGTTCAACCTCTCTCTGTAGCCTAAGTGCTGAAACCCAGGCAACATTCTAGTAAATCTCCTCTGTACCCTCTCCATTTTGTCGACATCCTTCCTATAATTTGGCGACCAGAACTGCACACCATACTCCAGATTCGGCCTCACCAATGCCCTGTACAATTTCAACATTACATCCCAACTTCTATACTCGATGCTCTGATTTATAAAGGCAAGCATACCAAACGCCTTCTTCACCACCCTATCCACATGAGATTCCACCTTCAGGGAACAAGGCACAGTTATTCCCAGATCCCTCTGTTCCACTGCATTCCTCAATTCCCTACCATTTACCCTGTACGTCCTATTTTGATTTGTCCTACCAAAATGCAGCACCTCACACTTATCAGCATTAAACTCCATCTGCCATCTTTCAGCCCACCCTTCCAAAAGACCCAAGTCTCTCTGTAGACTTTGAAAATCTACCTCACTATCAACTACTCCACCTATCTTAGTATCATCTGCATATTTACTAATCCAATTTGCCACACCATCATCCAGATCATTAATGTAAATGACAAACAACAGTGGACCCAACACAGATCCTTGGGGCACTCCACTAGACACTGGCCTCCAACCTGACATACAATTGTCAACCGTTACCCTCTGGTATCTCCCATTCAGCCATTGTTGAATCCATCTTGCAACCTCACTATTAATACCCAACGATTTAACCTTCTTAATCAACCTTCCATGTGGAACCTTGTCAAATGCCTTACTGAAGTCCATATAGACAACATCCACAGCCTTGCCCTTATCAATTTCCCTGGTAACCTCTTCAAAAAATTCAAGAAGATTAGTCAAACATGACCTTCCAGGCACAAATCCATGTTGACTGTTTCTAATCAGGCCTTGATTATCCAAATAATTATATATATTGTCCCTAAGTATCTTTTCCATTAATTTTCCCACCACAGACGTCAAACTAATAGGTCTATAATTGCTAGGTTTACTTTTAGAACCTTTTTTAAACAAAGGCACAACATGCGCAATGCGCCAATCTTCCGGCACCATCCCTGTTTCTAATGACGTTTGAAATATTTCCGTCATAGCCCCTGCTATTTCTGCACTAACTTCCCTCAATGTCCTAGGGAATATCCTATCAGGACCTGGAGACTATCCACTTTTATATTCTTCAAAAGTGTCCGTACCTCCTCTTCTTTAATCCTCTTAATTTCCATCACTACTCTACTTGTTTCGCTTACCTCACATAATTCAATATCCTTCTCCTCGGTAAATACCGAAGAAAAGAAATTGTTTAATATCTCCCCATTTCTTCCGGCTCAGCACATAGCTGTCCACTCTGACTCTCTAATGGACCAATTTTATCCCTCACTATCCTTTTGCTATTTACATATCTGTAGAACCCCTTGGGGTTTACTTTTACATTACTTGCCAAAACAGCCTCATATCTTTTTTTCGCTTTTCTAATTTCCTTTTTAAGATTCCTTTTACATTCTTTATATTCCTCAAGAACCTCATTTACTCCCTGCCGCTTATATTTATTGTATATCTCCCTCTTTTTCCGAACCAAGTGTCCAATTTCCCTGGAAAACCACGGCTCTTTCAAATTATTATTCTTTCCTTTCCACCGAACAGGGACATAAAGACTCTGTACTCTCAAAACTTCACCTTTAAATATCCTCCATTTCTCTATTATATCCTTTTCATAAAACAACAATTTCCATTTCACTCCTTTTAAATCCTTTCTCATCTCCTCAAAATTAGCCTTTCTCCAATCCAAAATCTCAACCCTTGGTCCAGATTTGACCTTCTCCATAATGATATTGAAACTAATGGCATTATGATCACTAGACCCAAAGTGCTCCTCAACACATACCTCCGTCACCTGACCCATCTCATTTCCTAACAGGAGGTCCAACACTGCCCCTTCTCTGGTAGGCACCTCTACGTATTGCTGCAAAAAACTATCCTGCACACATTTTACAAACTCCAAACCATCCAGCCCTTTAACAGAATGTGATTCCCAGTCTATATACGGAAAATTGAAATCACCCACAATCACCACTCTGTGCTTACTACTAATATCTGCTATCTCCTTACATATTTGCTCTTCCAATTCTCGTTCCCTATTTGGCGGTCTATAATACACCCCTATAAGTGTTGCAAAACCTTTCTCATTTCTGAGTTCCACCCAAACAGCCTCCTTAATCGAGCCTTCTAGTCTGTCGTGCCAAAGCACTGCTGTGATATCCTCCCTGACAAGCAATGCAACACCCCCACCTCTTGCCCCTCCGATTCTATCACATCTGAAACAATGAAATCCTGGAATATTTAATTGCCAATCGCAACCCTCCTGCAACCATGTTTCACTGATCGCCACAACATCATACTTCCAGATGTCAATCCAGGCTCTAAGCTCATCCACCTTTCTTACAATGCTCCTAGCATTAAAATATACACATTTAAGGGACCCATCATTTCTTATTCTCAGTTTATTTCTTTTCCCTTCTTTCTCTCCTACATATTGGGTCTGAGTGTTTCCCTTTTCTGCCTCCTGCCTCACACACTGCCTATTAGCTATCTGTGTTTGAGTCCCTCCCCCCAACCGTACTAGTTTAAAGTCTCCGCAGTTATTTTAGCAAATCTCCCCGCCAGGATATTGGTTCCCCTCGGGTTCAGATGCAACCCGTCCTTTTTGTACAGGTCATACTTCCCCCAGAAGAGGTCCCAATGATCCAGAAACTTGAAACCCTGCTCCCTGCACCAGTTCCTCAGCCACGTATTTATCCTCCACCTCACTCCATTCCTATTCTCACTATCGCGTGGCACAGGCAGTAAGCCTGAGATTATTACTTTGGAAGTCCTTTTTTTTAACTCTCTTCCCAGCCCCCTGAATTCTCCTTTCAGGACCTCTTCCCTTATCCTACCTATATTGTTGGTACCTATATGTACCACGACCTCTGGCTCCTCTCCCTCCCCTTTCAGGATATCCTGGACACGCTCAGACACATCCCGGACACCGGCACCAGGGAGGCAAACCACCATCCGGGTCTCCCGACTGCGTCCACAGAAACGCCTATCTGACCCCCTCACTATAGAGTCCCCTATTACTACTGCTCTCCTCTTCCTTTCCCTACCCTTCTGAGCAACAGGGCCGGACTCCTTGCCAGAGGCCCGGGCACCGTCGTTGCCCCCAGGTAGGCTGTCCCCCCCAACAGTACTTAAACAGGAGTACTTATTTCCAAGGGGTACAGCCACCGGGGTACTCCCTAGTCCCTGCCTCTGTTCCTTGCCCCTCCTAACAGTGACCCACTTGTCTACCTCCCGTGGTCTAGGAGTGACCACCTCTCTGTAACTCCTATCTATAACCTCCTCACTCTCCCTGATCAGACGGAGGTCATCAATCTGCCGCTCCAGGTTCCTAATACGGTCCCTTAGGAGCCCCATCTCGTCACACCTGGCGCAGATGTGGATGTCTGGAAGACTATCAGACTCCCAGATTCCCCACATCTGACACCCAGAACAAAAAACTGCCCTGGCAGTCATACTCTCCAAACAAAGCCCCGCGCTCGGTTACTAAACCTACTGCCCGGCCGCTACTCCAACCGCTCCAACCGCCCACCCAAAAGAACTGAGTGATCTCCTGGGAGAGGCGAAAAACCGGATAAAAAACCCAGGCCAATTTGGGAAAAAATCCGGGAAATTCCTCTCCGACCCCAAGCTAGGCGATCGAAACTACTCCGGGAGATCACACAGGTCTTACTCCTTACTATCCCCACACAATCCCCACACACTACTTCCCAAGCAACACAGCTTGGTGCTGCTTGCTGCTGCTTGCTGCTGCTTGCTACTGCTGCTGCTGATTGCTGCTGCTGCTGCTGCTGATAATCAGCTCTTCAGTCAGCGATTCATCTCTCCGATCTAGTACATGGCACAACTAATACTGAGTTTACAATCCAAGACTTGTTAATCTTCTGCCTAACTTCATATAGTTATTTAATTCCCTCTTTTATTAGAACCAGTGCGTACTAAAACTTTGCCTGTTTTCCTTCCCCCTTCAGAACATTCTGTACTCGACCCTAGTACTTGACTCCTTAAACTGCAGAGTATCATGGACAATACAGTTCACCCCCTCCATGGCACACTGGTCAACCTGAGGAGCACTTTCAGGAACCCCCCCCCCCCCCCCCCAAACTTTGAACATCCCCAATTCTAGACTTTCCATTTGTCACTTTAATTTCATGTTTCATGTACCTTGTGTTTTATGACTGTTGGCAGACCAATTTGCATCCTGGGATAAGTAAGGTTCTATGGCATCGCATCGCATCGCATCGCATCGCATCGCATCGCATCGTATCGCATCGTATCGCATCGTATCGTATCGCATCGCATCGCATCGCATCGCATCGCATCGCATCGCATCGCATCGCATCGCATCGTATCGCATCGTATCGTATCGTATCGTATCGTATCGTATCGTATCGTAACCAGGGAGCCCACTGCCAATTCTGAAGTCTCGCTCTCCTTCATTGAAATGCCTGTTTCCCTCACGAATGAATTCCCCACCACTATTGGTTACCTGCACTCTACCCTCCCCATCTGTGCATCAGGTACCACCATGGTGCCATGGGTCAGTTATGCCAACTGCCTTGTCCTTCTATGTGACAGGTTTTGTGGATTAGGACGTGCTGTTGAAGAATCCTGAGTAATGACTGCAGAACATTTTGTAGATAATAGACAATAGACAATAGGTGCAGGAGTAGGCCATTTGGCCCTTCGAGCCAGCACCACCATTTAATGTGATCATGGCTGATCATTCTCAATCAGTACCCCGTTCCTGCCCTCTCCCCATACCCCCTGACTCCGCTATCATTAAGAGCTCTATCTAACTCTTTCTTGAAAGCATCCAGAGAATTGGCCTCCACTGCCTCCTGAGGCAGAGAATTCCCCAGATTTACAACTCTTTGAGTGATTTTTTTTCTTCTCTTCTCCGTTCTAAATGGCCTACCCCTTATTCTTAAACTGTGGCCTCTTGTTCTGGACTCCTCCAACATCGGGAACATACTTGCTGCCTCTAATGTGTCCAACCCCTTAATAATCTTATATGTTTCAATAAGATCACCTCTCATCCTTCTAAATTCCAGTGTATACAAGCCCAGTCGCTCCAGTCTTTCAACATACGACAGTCCCGCCATTCCGGGAATTAACCTAGTGAACCTACGCAGCACTCCCTCAGTAGCAAAAATGTCCTTCCTCAAATTTGGAGACCAAAACTGCACACAGTACTCCAGGTGTGGCCTCTCTAGGGCCCTGTACAACTACAAAAGGACCTTTGCTCCTATACTCAACTCCTCTTGTCATGGCCAACATGCCATTTGCTTTCTTCACTGCCTGCTGCAACTGCATGCTTACTTTCAGTGACTGATGAACAAGGCCACCCAGATCTCTTTGTACTTCCCCTTTTCCTAACTTGACACCATACAGATAATAATCTGCCTTCCTGTTCTTACCACCAAAGTGGATAACCTCACATTTATCCACATTAAACTGCATCTGCCCACTCACACAACCTGTCCAAGACACCCTGTATTCTAATAGCATCCTCCTCACAGTTCACACTGCCACCCAGCTTTGTGTCATCTGCAAATTTGCTAATGTTACTTTTAATCCCTTCAACTAAGTCATTAATGTACATTGTAAATAGCTATGGTCCCAGCACTGAGCCTTGCGGTACCCCCACTAGTCACTGCCTGCCTTTTGAAAGGGACCTGTTAATCCCTACTTTTTGTTTCCTGTCTGCCAACCAATTTTCTATCTATGTCAGTACCCTACCTCTAATACCATGTGCTCTAAATATGCCCACTAATCTCCTATGTGGAACCTTTTGGCACGTTGTGCAACCACAATCGGCCAGAGATGGAAGGAGTGAATGTTTCAGGTGAAAGTAGGCTGCTAAAGATACATTTTATTTTGTCCTGGATGGCATGAAACCTCTCGGGTATTTTTGAACTGCACTCATCCAGGATACTGGGGAGTTTCCCTCACACCCCTGATTTATGCCTTGTAGATAGTGGCAAGGTTTTGGAGTACTGGGAGATGAGCCACTTGATACAGGAGGCACAGCTTCATGTAAACAACTCCAATAGCATTATTTGACGAAGAGTAAGAAGGCATTCAAATGCCTCAAACAACATCTGTACTTCAAATAATATCTCAGACACAGAACATCTGGTTGTTTTGCTCCTCATTATTATGTGACATGGCTGCATGAAAACAGACAACTGTGTTTCCCAACATAGGTTCTGCACTCTTATTTCTCAATCATTTTCAGAAAGCTTTCAACCTTAGGGGTGACACAGCAGTCGAGTTGCTGCCTTAAAACGCCAGAGACCCAGGTTCCATCATGACCTCATGTGCTGTCTGCACGGAGCTTGTACGTTCTCCCCGTGTCCGCGAGGGTTTTCTCCAGGTGCTCCAATTTCTTCCCACATTCCAAAGATGGGCAGGTTTGTAGGTTAATTGGTTTCTGTAAATTGTCCCTAGTGTGTAGGATGTGAAACTGGGATAACATAGAACTAGTTAATGGGTGACTGTTGGTCAGAGCAGACTCAGTTGGCTGATGTGCCTGTTTCTACACTGTATATCTAACCTAAACTAAAGTAATCTATGGACTTTTCTTGTGAGGTCACCTCAAGCTTTTAAGTCCTTCGGTTGGTGCAAGTGTGCCTGATATTGAATGTGCTTGTGCCAATGGAATACATAGAAGGTGAGGCCTAGGTTGTCATGGGGACTAAAGGGGCCCTTATAAACTGGACATGTGATCTGCCGTGACCTGGAATTCTCTCTGAAGTCCCTGGTGCTCATAAACCTATTGAACTGTCGGTAAGATTTTGAGGATTACTGAGACCTTGAACAAAGTTCTTTCTAATGGCTTTATTTTAATTCAGAAAGAACACAGGCGATAAAGCTTGCCAGCCGAAGGGAAAATGATAGACAGAGAAAGTGGTTTCCTGCCCCCACCTGCTGGAGTGGAGATCATTTTCATCTTTATTGAAAGAAAACCATCACCTGAAAGCAATGATAGTGGAATATTTTAGCTAACTGAGTATTTTTCTTTACATTGCCAAATGTTTTGCCTTGTGCTCTAAAATGATTTCCATGCTTTACTTTGAAATGAAAACACAGTTAGAATTGAATTCTTGAATGCTTTTATAGCTGACCATTTCTGACTGATTACCAGCAGCTGTGCTTTGCTCATACTTTTAGATTGAAATCATTCTAATCCACACAGTTTATGAATAAGGGAACACAAGGTCTGGAATTTTATAAACTGTTTGGAGCAAAAAAGTTTCTAATGAAAATCTAGCACTGCTAACTGGAGTTCTGCCAAGTTCAGAACCCCATCGCTGTACATCTCAATTTCCTGAACCTGGATCCAACATTTGTAGGGATTGTCTACATATTGACTGTTCCATTCTGGCATGCTTCTCCTCCAGCTCCATTAGGTTGCATTGGAACTTCTGGGGATTTTGTTCAGCTCCATTTAATACAATTTACTACAAGCTTTTGGATACATTTCCACCCAGAAAGTCATCTGGCTCCAACACCAGTCATAATGCTTGGTTCTTGTGCAGAGCTCCCTGTACATCTGTACCAGTGACTCAGCAGCATTAACGGTGATCCTTAAAGGAAGCCCCAACATTGCAATGGGCTACATTCTATTATTTATTCTGTAGGCTTAAGCTGATCCAGAAGATTGAGGCAGCATTAACAGTGACTTGGCTGGATGGATTCAGAACTGGTTTACCGATGGAAGGCAAAGGGTTGTGGTGGAAGGACATTATTCAGGCTGGAGGTCTGTGACCGGTGGAGTCACACACGGTCTGTGCTGGGACCTCTGCTGTTTGTGATATATCTAAATAACAGACGTAAATGTAGACAGGGTGCTTGCAGATGACATCAAGATTGCTGGGGCATGGACTGTGAAGAAGGCTGACAGGCTATACAGCGAAATATAGATCAGCTACAGAAATGGGCAGAGAAATGGGCAGAGAAATGGGCAGAGAAATGGGAGGAGAAATGGGCAGAGAAATGGAATCCAAGTAAGGTGATGCACTTTTGCAAATTCAGATGTAAAGAGAAAATATACAATTAATGGCATGACACTTAACAACATTGTTGTACAGAGGGATCTTGGGGTCCAAGTCCATAACTCCCTGAAAGTGGCAAAACAGGTAGAAAGAGTAGCACTGAGTGGTAAAGAAGGTATATAATATGCTTGCTTTGCTTCCTTAGGTCAGAACATTGAGTAGAGTCAGGAAATCATGATGCAACTTTATAGGACTTTGATTAGGCCACATTTGGATTATTGCATGCAGTTCTGGTCACCCCCCAATACACAAAGGAGGCTTTGTAGAGGGTGTATATGAGGTTTACCAGAATGATGCCTGGATTAGGGTATATTGGCTACAGGGAGAGGTTGGACAGACTTGGATTGCTCTCTGGAATGCTGGAGGTTGCGGGAAAACCTGATAGAAGTCTATAAAATTATGAAAGGCATTGATCGGGTAGACTTTTTCCTATGTTGTAAAAGTCAAAATACCAGAGGTCATAGCTCCAAGGTGAGAGGGGCAAAGTTTAAAGGAGACCTGCAGGTCAAGTTTTCTTGTTTTTTTCTATACAGAGGGTGGTGGGTGTCTGGAATGTGTTGCCAGGGGTTGTGGTGGAGGCAGATACGATAGTGGTGTTTAAGAGCCTTTTATATAGGCACCTGGATATGCAGGGAATGGATGGATATGGATTATGTACAGGTAGATAAGAGTTGACCTTGGCTTCATGTTCCACATAAACATTGTGGGCAAAGGGCTTGTTCTTGTACCTTGTCTATGTTCTGTTCCATAGGCCAATTGTTATTCCTGGGTCAATCATACCTACAAACCTTCAACCAACATGGGCCACATTGATGCAGATGTCTTACTCCCTCCCACACTGTGTGTAAGTGGGACTTGGGGATAGGTGTGATTACCTTTCTGTTGACCATGGCTCATTGTCAACCATTAAAGAATGGTTCTGAACACAAACATGGCCCAGGTCTTTTCGGCCATGAACTTGTAGGTAGATTTTCTACTTTTTCATTCTGTAGCCATTGTGGATGTACATCAAATTTCTCAACTTGAGAGCAAATAGCCCAGGTTAACTTTGCTCGGCCTGAAATTGAATGAGACCTATACTGCTGCATTCTTGCTTTTAGGGTGAGATATTTTTTTAAAAGGGGATTCTCTGCCCGATCAGGTCACTGCTGATAACCCATTTCACCTTTCAGCTGAGTAGAATTTGCAAGACCACGTGAACTGTGTCCATTAAATTCACCCAAATCAGATTGAAACCTTGCTTTGGATCGTGTTATCCGAGTATTGGCTGCAGCATATGCCTTTGTAACTATGTCTACAATTTAACAAACATCTCATTTCAAATAACAAGCCCTATATACTCTCGAGAATGAACAGGGGAACCAGACAATTGTAGTTGTATTTTCTTTCCCTGAACAAGCTCTACACAGATTTGATTGATGTTAGTTGGAGCATGTTCTTTAAGCATTTGCTTCTATGAGGAAAATTGTAAATCATAAAAGGCCAGTGACAGAAAAATGGCAAAGAGAAGAATTGAACAAAGTACGTGGATCATTCAATCAACAGTGCTGGGGCAACTCAGCGGGTCAAGTAGCATCTGTGGAGGAAATGGCATCTGACACGACATTTCAGATCAGGACCTTTCTACAGACTAATTGGAGTAGGGGAAAGAAAACTGGAAAAGAGTGAAGTGATAGGTGGATACAGGTGAAGGGATGCGATTGACAAAGGGGTGGACAAAGTGAGAGGCATGAGGTGACAAAGAGACAATAGGGTGTCAGATGAGGAGTGAAATGTCAAGCCTCTGGGATGAATGAGGGTGGAATGGGACAGGGAGAGGGGAAAGAACAAGGTTAAAAGGGAAATGTGGGACTTTGGCATGGGAGATAAACATGTGTAGGCGGGGAGAGGAGGAAAGTGACTGAGGTGGAAGATGGTGGGGAAAATGTGCATATCTGGTTGGATTGTAAGTAGCCCAACTGGTGCTGTTATTCCAGTTTGCACATGCCCTCGCTCTGACAATGGTGGCCAAGGACAGAAATGTCAGTGTGGGAATGAGCAGGGGAGTTAATATGGTTAGCAGGCCTTGACAGAGTGCAAGTATTCAATGAAATGGTCATCAAGTCTACGCTTGGTCACGCTAATGTAAAGGAGGCCACATAAAGGCCCTGTCCCAGTTAGCCATTTTTAAGGCGACTGCTGGCGACTGTCATAGACGTAGCAGGTTGCCAAAAAAACGGCGACTGGACACCCCCTACGACAATATCAACGACAAGCTACAACAACCTACCACCTAGTCGACGTTAAGCTACGGCAAGCTACCGACAACCGGCGACCCAATCGTCGCAAGTAGAACGTCCACCTACGACCGCACCTACGACAACCTACCAACACAGAGGCAACAACCTACCACAACCGAAGAAAACCCACGTCCACCAGCGACAAGCTACCACAAGCTATGACCCTGAAGACAAGACAATTCACATTTCACCCAGTTTCCCTATAAAAGGGGGTGTACGGTCTGGTTTCCAATCATTCTGCATCATGACTATTTGAAAGTGATGCCATGAGAAACTACTCAGAAATACAATAACTTCATACATCAATTTTCCATCAAAATGTCAAGAATTTCCTTTATTGATATACAAACAAAATGTTTTAAAAGTTGATAAGAACATACAACAGTGCATACAAATATATTGTAATAAACTTCAATAATTTTCATTAAACTTCAAACTTTAAACAGAATACAAGTGCAAAAACATACAAAACCTAACATCATTTATGGACACATTACACTGATGAACAACCTTAATCACCTAGCGACAACCTACTTCACCAGGCGACAACCTGGCGACAACCTACGACAGCGCCCACGTCAGGAGACATCAAGCTACGCTCATTGGCGTCAAACCAACAGTCGCCGAAAAATGTCATGCCTTCACAAAATCCAGCGACGACCAGAAAAACGCGACGACTCTTTGGAGACGACTCACGACCGTGCCCACGACACCCCGGCAACCGTACGGCGACAGCCTAGTCACCTAAACAATCGCCAAACTGGGACAGGGCCTTTAGGAGCACTCCCAGCTCCATACTAGGAGCACAGTTAGTGTGCACTTGTGTTCTTAATCTAATTCTGTGATTTGACCATGGGGGTCATTCGCTTTTCCCCTAACTTAGGTAGAAGTTACATCATTATTGCTCAGTAAGTATTCAAATAACCTGGCTTTTTCTTGGTGAGATTAATTATCTGTTATCAAAGAAGAGAATGGTTAGTTTCGTTTATTATTGTCACATACAGGTTAAGTGAAAAGTTTTTTTGTTGCATGTTATCTAATCGACGAAAAGACTACACATGATTACAATCAAGCCTCCCAGTGTCCAGATACAAGATAAAGTTTATAGCATTTAGTGCAAAATAAAGTCTTGGCCCCAGCAAGCAAATTATGAAGAGAAAGCTTTTTGATGAGAATACAAATATCCAGTGCACAATTCTGGATCTGACATCTATCTGAAAGGGCTTTTGTGCATGGGTCTCTGTTTCCATTGAAATTGTAATTTAATAGTGGGTAAAATGTAAAAGCTTGGTACGGATCAATGGGCAACTTCCAGAATGTGTGGTGAGATTATGCATCCTCCACAGCAAGTACTCAAAAATAGATTTCCCCATAATTAAATAACTAAACACATCAGATCCAATCAATGTTATTCTAAATGTTGCTATTGATTGATTGAAGGATACAGCATGGAAACAGGCCAACCATCAATCACCCACTCATATGAGTTCCCCATTATCCCAATTTTGCATCCACTCCCTACACAATAGGGCCAATTTACCGAGGCCAATTTACCTACAAACCAACGCGTCTTTGGGGTGTGGGAGGAAACTGTGGAGGTCCTGGAGGTAACTCACGCGGTCACAGGTAGAACGTGCAAACTCCACACAGACAGCACCTTGGGTCAGGATCAAACCAGGGTCTCTGGCTCTGTGAGAAAGCAGCTGTACCAGCTGCATCACTGTGCCACCCTGCTATGATGTTATGATGTTTGAATGGATTGTCAATAGTTCTGACCTCTCATGAGGAATATATCTGTTATTTCACAGAGAATCACAATTGGGTGTGAAAACAAAGTCAAAATATTATCTGTCTTAATCTGCTGCTTTAGGGGCTGCACAGCTTGTAGTGCTGCTGCCTGTCAGCTTCAGCAATCAGAGTTCATTCCTGATCTCCAGTGCTGTCTGAGTGGAGTTTGCATGTTCTCCTCATGGATTTTACCAAGGTACTCCACTTTCCTCCCAGGTCTCACCGACATTGGGTTTGTAAGTTATTTGTCTGTTGTAAATTGCTCCAAATATAGAACGAGTGGGAGAATCTGAGTGGATAGAATGAGAATGTGGAGTGAATGAGTTGTTGGGACAATTAGTGGGAAAATGCAATGACTCTGAGAGCAAGCATAAAGTCAATGGACAAAACAACCTCCTTCATTATCTATCAAAATCTAAATGTACAAGCTGTTTTCTAGTGCAATCCATGAGAACTCACAACAGTCTCTAATAAGTTACGGAGGTAAGTGAATATTTTGCTCCTACTGTGGTTAATTGATGTTTAAAAGTGTTTGCTTCAGTTTGGGGATGTTTCTCAAGTTTTCAGATGACACAACCCTGATTGGACTGATCCAGGATGGGGAGGAATCTGCCTACAGACAGGAAGTGACACAGCTGGCATCCTGGTGCCTTCGCAACAACCTGGAGCTCAATGCCCTTAAGACAGTGGACCTGATTGTAGACTTTAGGAGAGCTCCCCCTCCCCTCCCCCCACTCACCATCAACAACACCACAGTCACACCTGTGGAGTCATTTAAGTTCCTTGGAACCATCATCTCCAGGGACCTTAAATGAGAGGCCACCATCGACTCCACAGTCAAAAAGGCCCAACAGAGGATGTACTTCCTGCGGCAACTGAGGAAACACAATCTGCCACAGGCAATGATGGTCCAGTTTTACACTGCCATCATAGAGTCAGTCCTCATCTTCTCCATCATGGTCTGGTTTGGCTCAGCCACCAAGCACAACATCTGGAGGCTGCAGCGCATCGTTCGATCAGCCGAAAAGGTTGTTGGCTGCAACCTTCCCCCCATTGACGAACTGTACACTGCAAGGGCCAGGAAGCGAGCGGGCAAGATCATCTCTGACCCCTCTCACCCTGGCCACAAACTCTTTGAAGCACTTCCCTCTGGAAGGCGACTCCGGACTGTCAAAGCAGCCACAGCCAGACATAAAAACAGCTCTTTTCCACAAGCAGTAGCTCTAGTCAACAACCAAAAGTCTGTAGCCTCCTTTTGCCCTGGTATTTTATTTCATTCTTCACATGTTTAAACTATAATGGTTTATTCTTAATGTTTTAATGTTTTATTTTTAATTGTTCACTGTATCGTGTTGTTACTTGCAAGCAAACCACCAGGCGAATTCCTTGTATGTGTACATACTTGGCTAATAAAATTTATTTTGTTCAATTCAGTTATCACTATCGGATCAAAAATAGCATCAAAAATACTATAGCCAAATCTATCAAGTTTTAGATTCAATTAAAATAAATCATTAAATTGGTCACAGCTGCCACAGAAGGCAGTGGAGACCAATTCACTGGATTGGCCTCAAGCGAGAGTCAGATTAACTCTTAGAGCTAACGGAATCAAGGGATATGGGGAGAAAGCAGGAATGGGGTACTGATTTTGGATGATCAGCGATGATCATATTGAATGGCGGTGCTGGCTCGAAGGGCCGAATGGCCTACTCCTGCACCTGTTTTCTATGTTTCTATGTTTCTATAACAGTGACCAATGCCAGCACACTTAATTATACTCCATGCATCTAAGATTTGACTATTCTGGGTTTTCTCTGCTGGGTCTCTCAATCATTTTATTCTATTCAGTATATATTATTACGCATCTATAAACTAACAATTATTCTATCATTTATGTACACTATCCATATTTTGAAAAATACATTCTTAATATGACCAACACAGTGCTACCAATGCAAAAACATTTAAATTAATTACAAGGATCTCTATGTATGTTTTATTGATTATTGGTGGAAAAACAATAAAAGCATGCCATCTATATCCACATTTTATCCAGTTGGAATCTGGTGTTGTGAGTTTCAGGAATTGATGTTAATGGTAATGTCTGCAGAGGTAACAATCCAGTAACAAAGGTGTCAATAAATTGAATCGGATAGTTTTGAATCATCTTTTTCATACTCACTAATGGCCTTGTTAAAACTATTCATTGAACTTAAAATGGGTCATTGGGAAAGAGCTTCACAACTAAAATGTAGCTAAAGTGGTAGATAGCCAGTAATGTTGCTCAGAATGATAAGCAGAACAGAAATGGCCAGCTTATCTGCACCTATTTTGCAACTGCAAGCATTGCTGGTAATTGGTTCAGTGTTTTGAACGGTGCCATGTGGTGCTGAGATTTGGGTTTGCACTTCCAATTTCCCCAAACTATTATTGCTGATTCAAGTTGCACCAGAATGTATGAGTATCACCTTCCAGTGGTCTTTTAGTAATATTTGTCACAGCAGGCAGAGATTAGCAAGATACACATCACACTTCCCAGCAGTCAACTGAGAAGGTTGCTGGCTGAGCATATCTGCCAGTTACAAAGGACGTGCGGCTTAGGAAAAACGATAAAACCAGTAACTTGCTTTTTCTTCCAGAAGAAAAAAGATTAGGTTTGTACAGCTCATCAAAAGCAGCATCCTGCCTTGACTTTCAGCATTCCTGGTCTAAGGGATGGTCAGAGAATGTTTTTGTGTATGACTGTCCACTTAACCACCCGCTATGAAATGAACACATCGCAGCCCCATTGCAGAACCATTGACCCCCATTGCGATGACGTTACCCCCTCCACAAACCGTGCTACCCCATGAAATAACAGCCTGCATTCTCGTCCAGGCCAGATTCAGGCAAAAAGCAACCCAGAAGACTAGTGGATGCCAGTGAAAGAATACCTCAGAAGAAGACACCAAGTGCTGGAGTAACTCAACGGGTCAGGCAGCATCTCTGGAGAACATGGACAGGTATCCTGCCTTCGCCATCCAATTAATACCTCAGCCTGGCAATGGTGCCCTGAAGCAAGAATGAGATCAATTACGAGTCAACAAAAGACAATTGGTCGGAAAATTAGTAGCAATCGTTCAATGCTGAAAAATTCAGGAACTCTGCCCTCTAAGTTGAACGTCAGTTAAGCCTGTCAAAAAGAGGCTGTTTACCAGGTGTTTAATAAAATACCGCTGCTCAGACTGCACAGCCCACCTTCTGCCCAGGAAGGCATCACCTGGTGCAGAGCATCAGAAGAAAGATGAGTTGACCAGGTCACCTCAACAGAGTTGGGTCATGGATAATGTTTTTGTTTCTCCTTTCAATTTCTGTCTTGTGGGCTTCTAAGAATGTAAGAGTTGCTTGGATACTTCCCCATGCTGCAGCATGGGTTTAAAGTAAAACAGAGTATTTTAAGTTGGTTGTTTCTGGAAACTTAACAAAATACAGATGAGTGCATTGGCCATGCCGAGAGGTTGACGCCATGGAGATGTCAAACACAGGTAAGAACCCGATACTGCTACCAATTTTTGCCATTTTGAATAATAAAGGGCAGGTTTTTATTCTGCAATACTTTATTTATACAAATACCATATTTTGGAATGTCTTCCAGGAATCCAACAACCCCCCTCTTCTGTCGCATCAGAACTTTATGAGATCCTTGTTCTTAAACAGCAGGCTGGAAAACTGTATTAAACTACCGTATTAAAATGACAATTCTTTACATTTTAGCTTGTTTCAAAGGGTACTTTAGATGCGTTCACATTTGAGATTTCTGGCAATACTCATATCTTTAGCCTGATAATAAACATTGCATTTTCCCAAATCCCGAGGCTTTAGACATTATGGCAAGTTATTTGTGTGTCGTAGTCCATGGATTCAAACTGTGCGGCTCCACTGCGGCGAAGTCCTGACATTTTTACAAGTACACTAACCCTCTGCTCCTCTTCTTTGTGGATTCCCTATTCATTGCATGCAATTAACTTCATGACAATAGTTACTACTCATCAAAATCCATCCATCTTATTTGAGGCACTTCAAGAGACATATTAAGTTATGAAATTTTGTTTTTCTCGCAGGAATCCAGCCACTGACGATCACGGGGGTCTTTGTTCCTCAAGCCTCTTTAATTTCATAGCAAGAAGGAAAGTCCAAAACGCCACCCATTCCTTCTCTCCAGAGATGCTGCCTGTCCCGCTGAGTTACTGCAGCATTTTGGGTCTGTCTTCGAGGGAATGTGAGCAGTTTTCAGGGTGGGAGGCTGTGACTGGTGGAGGGTTTGGTGCGAGAGTTCCAAATGTTCATAGTCTAGGTGCATGATTTAAATAAAGGGGTCAAGTATAAGTTTGTTGGCAAAAGAAAACTAAGCAGCAGTGTGGGCTGAAAAAGGAATGCAGGAAGTTACAGTGGATATAGACAGATAGAGTGAATAGATCAAGATGCAGCAGATGGAATAAATTGTGGAATAGGAT
The DNA here is from genome assembly GCF_053455715.1 of Rhinoraja longicauda. NCBI lineage: Eukaryota > Metazoa > Chordata > Chondrichthyes > Rajiformes > Arhynchobatidae > Rhinoraja > Rhinoraja longicauda. The sequence continues at coordinate 52,339,837 of NC_135966.1, forward strand.
GAGGATATTTAACTTGAATGAAAAGTTTGTGAAATTTTAAATGGTGTCGGATTGAAAGAAATTGATGTTCAGTGGGAACAGATTTCCTTATACATGAATAATTGAAAACTAACATGCAGGTAAAGCAAATAATCAGGAAGGTAAATGTTACATTGGCCTCAAGTAAAAGAACAAAGCGCTGAAGGAACTCAATAGGTCAGGCAGCAGCTTTGTAGGGAAATGGACAGATGACGTTGTGGGTCAGCCCTTCTTCAGACTAGTGGAGCAGTGGGGAGAAAGCTGGTAAACATGGGCGGCGGGAAGAAATGGGCAGATGATAGGTATTTACAGATGCAAAAGGGTGATTGGCAATTGTGTTAAAGACTCGAGGTGAAATGCAGACCAAAGGGTGTTAGATAACAAAGGAAGAGGAGTGAAATGTAAAGCTGAAGACAGGGAAATGGGTGGAAGGGAACAGGAGGAAGAGGTGGATCCAAGGACAGTGAAGGACAGTGATAGTGACAGTGATAGAATGGTGGGGTGGGAGATGAGAAGGATGGGAAAGGAGAATGAACAGGGGTGGTGAGGAAAAGGTGTGTGTGTATAGGGGTGAGGAGACAGTCCTGGGTGAATGAGGAGGCAGGATGGGATGTTCACGTGAAAGTGGAGAATTCATTGTTGATACATTTGCTTTGATTGTAGCAGGATTTGAATACAAGAGGAGAGGGATTATGTTCCATTTACATAGATGCTCTGTGAGACTGCATCTGGAATAGTGTAGAGGAGGCATGTATGTACATCAGACAAATTGAAACAGTTTGAGTGATTTCAGATTTTCAGCATCTACAGCGAACCAGATTGATTGAGATGGTGAGTTTGTCAAATGAGGAGAGATTAAATAGACTGCACTGATAAACTCTTGAGTGTGGAAGAAAGAGAGTTGGTCACAATGGAATGTACAAAATACTTACCGACAGGACAGAAAAGATGTTTCTCTTCAGTGTGTTATCTAGAACCAGTGTTATGTTTCCAAAATGCGAGGACAGCTATACAGGACCGAACTGAAAATAATTTCTTCAGCAGGGGATTGCAAATCTTTGCAATTCTCTACCCATATATATATTCAAGAGATTGATTGATTGATCTATCTATTGATTGATTGGTCAATTGATTGATTATTTTCAGGGATTTGCTGCATGCTATCCAATCAGCGGGAAGAATACACATGATTACAATCAAGCCGTCCACCGTGCACAGTTATAGAATAAAATAAATAATGTTTAGTGCAAGATAAGTTCCAGAAACATCTGATGAAAGAAAGGGTTTCTAATGAGGCTGCATCTATCTCTACTGTTCTTGTATTCCCCTGACAGTACCCATCTGTGTGCTTGGTTAGGTCCACGTGATCTAATGTCATCCAATAACTGCGGTTGAGGCCTGGCAATGAACAGTGTGGTTTTATCTGCATAACCTGCACTCAAACCCAAGCCTCTGCTCACTGAAGGACATTGCTGCAGTTACAAGTGTTGGAAAGAATCTTGCCCATATCTGCGCCAGAATTTTAGTTGGATTTTGTTTTTCCAGCAGCAAAATGTGGCTTTTCCATGTCTCTTTGGCTGAACAATCAACTGAGCCAAGCCAGGGAACTAAATGCTTCCAATCTGTGTCAATCAGAAACAGATCTTAATCTCTAAGTCTTTAGAGAGCTCAGAGCCTATTTATATTGATCGTCACAGAATGAAAATCAAGAACACTTGGAACACAATCCTGAACATAATTATCTAAATCCTAATTTAAGAAAAAGTTAATTCAGACAATTTTAACTGGTTTTTATAGAAGACTTGTCTACAAGCCAGTGACTGGGGAAAAACCATTTGGCCTAATCCTCAGTCTCATTTGAAGCATTAAATTTAATCAATGCCAAGTGCAAGGAGCTTATGGGTTTCTTGGTTTTAGATTAGCTCCATGTGCACAGTCCCTTTACCCCTTCCTCCCTTTCCCCATTCTCTGGATCCAGGCCTCTGTCTACTCATAGAGTGTTTCTCCATCTTCCCCAACTGTAGGACTTTTCCTGGGCATCCATTGTTAACCCTTTCACTTCCCGGGACTTGCATGGCTAGAATATACTGGTGCAGTAGGATTTATTGACATATGTTAAAATTTCACATGGTAAATCCAATAGTTACACGGTTTGATGGAATCTTAACAACCATGTCCCTGTTTGTAATCTAATATTGCACCAAATTAGACATAAAGTGCTGGAGTAACACAGTGGATCAAGCAGCATCTCTGGAGAAAAAGGATGGGTGATATTTCAGGTCAGGACCCTTCTTCAGTTTCTACAACATTGCACTGAGTGGATCCACCTGATCATTCCTTTGGTGTCAGCTTCTTCTGCACTGCTAACCCAAGTCAACAGATGTTCTACTTTTCATTATCACTTCACCCAACCTTAAATAAGCCCATCCATTACCAAATTTTGGGAAAAAACAGATCTCTTTCATGTTTGATGTTATCCTGAGAAGAAGCAGCCTGGAGCACCACCTAGAAACATGCCTTCTCCCAAGGGTTGGTTGGCCTTTGTTGATTTAATTTCTGCAATGCCATATTTTCCAATAAAACACCTCAGTACAAAACCAATCAGCTGTTCATCTTCATTTTCCATGCAGCACGTAAACAAAACGCCAGCACCATAAGGACAGGAGAGGAACAATGACTTGGCTGGATCACAGTGAATGTGAAGCAGTGAGTCCAAAGCAACTGCATTGACTCAGAGTACATTACCTGTTGGTTCTTTTCCCATTTCCACATTGTCTTGCCACTCACATGTGGTCACGTGTGGCTCGCTGGCACTCTGTTTGTCTTTTTTGTTTGTGTGTCGGTGGTGGGATGGTTTTTGTTTCTGTTTTTGGCTGTGTATGTGTGGGGGGGGGGGGGGGTGGGGCGGGGTGGGGGAAAACTTTCTTTTATTAGGACTCTTCCCCGGGGCGCAGCTCGGCCGCGGGGCCTTCCATCGCTCGCGGGGCCTTCCATCGCCCGGCGTGGCTCGGCCGCTGGACTTAACATCGCCGGCGCGGCTCGGCCGCGGGGCCTTCCACCACCCGGTACGGCCGCGGGACGTTTCAGCGCTCGGTGCGGCTTGGCCGCGGGGCCTTCCACCGCCCGGCGCGGCTCGGCCGTGGAACGGTCCAGCGCCCGGCGCGGCCGCGGGGCCTTCCATCGCCTGGCGCGGCTCGACCGCGGGACTTGGCAGTGCCCAGTGCGGCTTGGCCGCGGGGCCTTCCATCGCCCGGCGCGGCTCGGCCGCTGGACTTAACATCGCCGGCGCGGCTCGGCCGTGGGACGTTTCAGTGCCCGGTGCGGCTCGGCCGTGGGGCCTTCCATCCCCTTGCGGGGGCTGTGAGTGTCGGTCGCCTCGGTAGGGGTCGAGCTGCCTGTCCGTGGGCGCGGGGGGAAGTGAGTGGAAGTTTTGTTGCCTCCATCACAGTGAGGGGGTGTTTGGAGTCACTGTGATGGATGTTTGTGTTGGCGTCGTGTGTCCTGTGTTCTTTTCTTTTTTGTTGTGTTCTGTGACTGCTGTAATTTCGTTCGGTATCTGTACCGAATGACAATAAAGTTCTGTTAATTGTTAATTAACATAGAGATTCTGACACTTTGCTAAAAACCTAGATGGAAACGTCCATAGTAATTGAGAAAACCAAAGTTGGCCTTGAAGCCCTGGACAGGTTTGAGTTTGAGTGTAAGTTGTCTGCTTAGAGAACATTGCTCTTCAATGAAAGGCCTCATGTAGCAAAGATACACTGATACAATAATGCAATAACAAGGAACTGCAGATAATGGTGTTTAACAAAGAAAGACAGCAAAGTGCTGGATTTACTCAGCAGGTCAGGCAGCATCCCTGAAGAACGTGGATACCTGATGTTTAGGGATGAGAACTTTCTTCTGACTGATTGTAGTGGGAGAGACGAAAGCAAGGAAGAAGGGAGAGGCAGGCCAAAGTGCGTAGGTAATAGGTGGACATGGGGGGTTGACAGGCAAAGGCCAGAGATAAAAGCAGATGGTGTGACTCCGGTTTATTCACAAAATGCTGGAGTAACTCAGCAGGTCAGGCAGCATCTCGGGAGAGAAGGAATGGGTGACGTTTCGGGTCGAGACCCTTCTTGTGACTCCGGATTGAGTAGTTGTGAAATCAGAGGGAGGAAAGTGGTGGGATCTAGATGGGGTTCAGGGGAGGAGAGGGAAAGAGAGGGGCAAGGTGAGGTGAGGCGAGAAAGTAAAGGAGTTAGTTACAGGTTGAAAACTATCTAAGCACAATAGGTGTTGTTTGTTCAGTTGGTGTGTGGCATCACTCTGGCTAAGGAGGAGGCTCAGTACAGAAAGGTCAATATGGGAACTGGAAGGGGAGTTAAAATGGGTAGCAACCAGGAGATCCAGTAGGCCTTGGTGGACTGAGTGCAAGGGATCAGCGAAACAGTCTACGATTGGTTTCACCGATGTGCCTAGGAACCCACAGATAAAGTTGAAGTAGGTGCATGTGAAACTCTGTCTCACCTGCAAGGACTGCTGGGCTCCCTGGTTAGAGGCGAGGGAGGAGGTATAGGGACAGGTGTCACATCTCTTGAAGTTTCAGGGGAAAGTGCCTGGAGAGAGGGTGGTTTGGGTGGGAACCAATGAGTTGCTGAGGTACATGTGCACCTCTGTCTCACATGGAATTAATGCTGGGGTCCCTGGTTCATCTATTTTATTTTTATTACTAATTTTATTGCTAATGTAGTAATAGCTACAGGAAGGATGTTTGACTTTGCATCACCTTGTAGGGTGGCTGTAGGGGAGGTGCATCACCTTGTTGGGTGGCTGTAGGGGAGGTGCATCTTGTTGGGTGGCTGTAGGTGAGGTGCATCACCTTGTTGGGTGGCTGTGGGGAAGGTGCATCTTGTTGGGTGGCTGTGGGGAAGGTGCATCTTGTTGGGTGGCTGTGGGGAGGTGCGTCACCTTGTTGGGTGGCTGTGGGGAGGTGCGTCACCTTGTTGGGTGGCTGTGGGGAGGTGCATCACCTTGTTGGGTGGCTGTGGGGGAGGTGCACCTTGTGGGGTGGCTGTAGGGGAGGTGCATCACCTTGTTGGGTGGCTGTGGGGAAGGTGCATCACCTTGTTGGGTGGCTGTGGGGAAGGTGCATCTTGTTGGGTGGCTGTGGGGAAGGTGCATCTTGTTGGGTGGCTGTGGGGAGGTGCGTCACCTTGTTGGGTGGCTGTGGGGAGGTGCGTCACCTTGTTGGGTGGCTGTAGGGGAGGTGCATCTTGTTGGGTGGCTGTGGGGAGGTGCGTCACCTTGTTGGGTGGCTGTGGGGAGGTGCGTCATCTTGTTGGGTGGCTGTAGGGGAGGTGCACCTTGTTGGGTGGCTGTAGGGGAGGTGCACCTTGTTGGGTGGCTGTAGGGGAGGTGCGTCACCTTGTTGGGTGGCTGTAGGGGAGGTGCACCTTGTTGGGTGGCTGTACAGGATGCTATATGGTTAGGGCAGTTTGTGGCATACAGATACAAATTGAACAAAAGTGTATAATCCCATCAAGTCTGAGGGAACCAACCTCTGGGAATGTGTAAACCGTAAAGAGAAAGTCTTTACCTCTGTGTCGAGCTCTTGCTGTTGTAAAGCAGAGTCTCCGTGCCTGAGTTATGTTTCAGATTGTGCTGATGTGGAGGACTTGTTTCATTACATGAGGCATCACAGACCAGCTTGGTTTGAATAGGGAGCAGATTTTTAAGTCTGCATTCCTCTCCGCCACTCACACATTGAAATGGGTTTGACGCTTGAAATTCTATTGATGTGAAGCCATTATAACCATTCAAATTGTGGTTGACCCGCAAGAATGTAATCCTGAATTATGACCCCACGGCAGATTAAAACATTTCAAGCAGATGATCTGGATACCAAACTGAAGAAATAGATAGAGATGAAACCCGATTCGTTCAAATCAGCAGGAAAGGAGCAGCATAACGTATAACTTCCAAAGGAGAGCTGTAATTACCATCATTTATAGCCAGTGGACCATAACAGCCTATAGACTTACCTTAAATGTAAGACCTCTCAGCCTCAGTACTACAGTCGGGAAGGATGGCCTGGTCAATCACCAGAGGTTGTCCTTAGGAATGTCTGCAGATTGATCCCTGGGACAGTAAAAGCATGTGCAGGTTTCCGTTCGTGCTGTGTAGGGTATCGTCATGTTGGCTGTAAAAGATCTCTGTAATCTCCTTTTTAGTTGAGTTTATTGTCACGTGTACCGAGGTACAGCGAAAACCTTTTGTTGCTTGCTAACCAGTCAGCGGAAAGACAATACAGGATTACAATCGAGCCATTCACAGTGTACAATAACATGATAAGGGAATAATGCTTAGTGCAAGGTAAAGCCAGTAAAGCCCGATCAAAGATAGTCCGAGGATCCCTGATGAGGCAGATAGTAGTTGAGGACCACTCTCTAGTCGAGGTAAGATGGTTCAGCTGCCTGGTAACAGCTGGGATGAAACTGTCCCTGAATCTGGAGGTGTGCGTTTTCACACTTCTATACCTTTTGAGAGGAGAAGAGGGAGTGGCCAGGATGCGACTCGTCCTCGATTATACTGCTGGCCTTGCCGAGGCAGCGTGAGGTATATCAGCAACACCTCCCAACAACAGGTAATGGTATTCCAACAAAGAATAAAGAATCTTGGACTTTGTAAACTACTAAAGATCTGCCATCACGACTTCAGCACAGCTGGTGATAACTCCATCACTAGTCAGCTGTACGTATGGGTAGCTGGGGAAAATATCAATCCAACACTATTTCACTTTAAATGTATCCCCAACTAGGTGGAGCTTTTCAGCATATTAACCAATTTAGACGAGAGTCAGCTTTGTCATTTTTCAACTCTACTCCTGTCTCTCAGAATTAAAGTACACCTTCAAGAGCTTCCTTGATTTCTTTCCAGACACTAAGACGTCATCCAGATAATCCATTAAATCAGACAGACCTTAGAGTCAACTATTCATTGTTCTCTGGAAAATGCCCTGAGCTGATGACAGACTGATCAAAGTCTGCTGTATCGGAATGCTCTTAACGTGAGTAATTAGCATGAATACTCCTTTGAATCCTTGTCTAAATTGATTTGTTAGTAAGCATGTAGCATGTCAAAGATTGCAGAGATCTGTTCTCCTAGCTGAGCAAACAAATCAACGGTCAGAGCGATTTGTCTATACTTGCTTCTTCGTTGCCTGTCATTTATGTACACACATGCTACTGGTGCACATGCTACTGGTGCACATGCTACTGGTGCCACCTGTCCTCTCTACACTCACTGCACCATCTCCATTTGGACCAACAACACCGGCTTCTTGTCATCACTTCAACTCTGCCTTATCCTTCCCTTCAGGTTGTGAAATACGGTTCATGATTTGAAGGATAGGCACAAAAAGTTGGAGTAACTCAACGGGTCAGACAGCATCTCTGGAGAAAAGGAATAGGTGATGTTTTGGGTCCAGACCCATCTTCAGGCTGAGAGTCAGTGGAAAAGGAGGGATATCGATAGTGGTGTGGAGAGATATAGAACAAATGAATGAAAGATATGCAAAAAAGTAACAATGATAAAGGAATTGTCAGCTGTGGGCTAGGTGAAAAAGAGTTACAGGCAATGAAACTCAACAAGACAACTTAGAAACTAGTACAACGACTTGGATGGGGAAGGGGCACAGAGAGAGAGGGAATGCAAGGGTTACTTGAAGTTAGAGAAATCAATAATTATATCACTGGGTTGTAAACTGCCCAAGCAAAATGTGATGTGCTGTTCCTCAAAGTTGCATTTGGCCTCACTCTGATAATGAAGGAACACCAGGACAGAACGGTTAGTGTGGGAATGGGAAGGGGAATTAAAGTGTTTGGCAACTGGAAGGTCAGGTAGGCCCAGGCGGACTGAGCAAAGGTGTTCAGCGAAACGATCAGCTAGTCTATGTTTGGTCTCGCTGATGTATAAGAGTCCACATCTTGAACAATGGATATAGTAGATGAGGTTGGGGGAGGTGCAAGTGAACCTCAGCCTAACCTGAAAGGACTGTCCCTGGACAGAGTCGAGGGAGGAGATATAGGGATTTGAAGGATCAAGTTTCAGTAGTTTCCTTCTGAAGAACTTTGTCATGCATACCGTGAATGGTCCCAAGTTCACAAAATAAATCTCAGGTTATCTATTGAGCACAGCTGATACAAACTAATCTTTCATGCCCTTGATCTAATTTTCGTATCTATTTCAAGTTGTATCCTTATTCGGGAGTAATCAGAAGAGGGAGCTGTATTGGACTTTTACTGCTCCTCACTCTAGCTTCACACTTTCCCATCACCTTGAACCTTTTACCAGTTAAGATTGCAGAGAAGGCTAATGGTCCTTTGAGCTTCACCATATCATCTATTTGTGTACCTTGACTTCTTGCTCACAGATCACTGATACCGTAGCGTCACTGTCAACTTCCACTGCCACTCTCCTTCCTTTAATGTGTAATGTTGTACAGGAACATCCCATCCGCATCTGCGCCCGGGATGAGGTGTTTCACACTAGGGCATCAGAGATGTCCTCATTCTTCAGGAAACGGGGCTTCCCCTCTTCCATTATAGATGAGGCTCTCATTAGGGTCTCTTCTCCATCCCGCAGCTCCGCTCTTGCTCCCCCTCCCCCCACTCGTAACAAGGACAGAATCCCCCTCGTTCTCACCTTCCACCCCACCAGCCAGCGTATCCAACAAATCATCATCCAACATTTCCGTCACCTACAACGGGACCCCACCACTGGCCACATCTTCCCATCCCCTCCCCTTTCTGCATTCCGCAGAGACCGTTCACTTCGTAACTCCCTGGTCCACTCGTCCCTTCCTACCCAAACCACCCCATCCCCGGGCACTTTCCCCTGCAACCGCAGGAGATGCAACACCTATCCCTTTACCTCCCGTCTCGACTCCATCCAAGGACCCAAACAGTCTTTCCAGGTGAGACAGAGGTTCACCTGCACCTCCCCCAACCTCATCTATTGTATCCGCTGCTCTAGATGTCAACTTCTCTACATCGGCGAAACCAAACGCAGGCCCGCGATCGCTTCGCTCAACACCTTTGCTCAGTCCGCCTTAACCAACCTGATCTCCTGGTGGCTGAGCATTTCAACTCTCCCCCCCCCACTCCCAGTCCGACCTTCCTGTCATGGGCCTCCTCCAGTGCCATAGTGAGGCCCACCAGAAATTGGAAGAACAGCACCTCATATTTCGCTTGGGCAGCTTGCAGCCCAGCGGTATGAACATTGACTTCTCCAACTTTAGATAGTTCCTCTGTCCCTCTCTTCCCCTCCCCCTTCCCAGTTCCACTGTCTTCCTGTCTCCACCTATATCCTTTCTTTGTCCCGCCCTTTGACTTCAGTCTGACGAAGGGTCTCGACCCGAAAAGTCACCCATTCCCTCTCTCCTAGATGCTGCCTGACCTGCTGAGTTACTCCAGCATTTTGTGATACCTTGGATGTTACAGGAAGATCAGTATGAAGATTACAACAGCAATGGAGAAGCTGTATTGGCAGTTAGTCACAAAATGCTGGGGTAACTCAGTGGGACACGCAACATATCTGGAGAGAAAGAATGGGTGACATTTTGGATCGAGACCCTTCCTCAGACAATTCTTTCTGTATTGCCAGGATTGGAGGATTCCAGGGTGAAAGCAACTTAAATCTCTCACCAGTATAATGGTACAAATCTCAATATGGTGTTAAGCGAAATGATCGCCAAGCCTGCGTTTGATCTCGCCGACGTAGAGAAGTTGACATCTTGAGCAGCGGATACAATATGGTTATATTGCAAATATTACTTCACTTTACTTACCATACAGGAACATGTTGGCTTATTTCATCTCCAGCAATAGAATACCTGTGAGGACAGATGGAATACTTGTGTGCGGCTCGGTACAGCAGCGGTAGAGTTGCTGCCTTCCAGCACGAGCGAGCCATGTTTGATCCTGACCATTGTTGCTGTCTGTGAGGAGTTTGTACATTCTCACCTTGACCACATGGATTTTCACTGGGTGCTCTGGATTCCTCCCACACTCCAAAGAAATACATTGTAAATTGCTCCTAGTGTGTAGGATAGAACTAGTGTATGGGGATCGCTCAACTGCGCAGACTCGGTGGGCCAAAGGGCCTGTTTCCATGCTGTATCTCTACAGTAAACTAAACTGTAAACTAAACTAAACTAGACAGAATATGTGTGCTAGGGTTGTGAAATATGTAAAGGTTCTGAGGGGAGATTTAATTCAGGTCTGGTGAGAGGTATGGGGAAAAGGAACAAAAGGATGGGAAATCTGGAGCTGGATCAGAAGGAAACCACGAGAAGGAAAAAAACAGGATGTAAGTATCAACTAATATTGGAAAATTCAACATCCATAACATTGCAGCATCATAACCAACAAGGCTGATGCTTGAGACCAAACCCAAGAGCTGAATTTAGAATTAACCTGGCAATAAATGCAGGCAGTTGGGACTAGTGCAGATGGGACATGTTGGTCAGTGTGGGCCTGTTCCATGCTGTTTGACTCTATGATCATTTATAACCAGCGGGGATATAATGGGCCAAGTACATTGTAAATTCAAATGATTCTACAAATTTAAGTGTATATTTACCTTTGGCAGGTAAACCAAATAATGGCACAGATGCTTGATTTAATATTGAATTATAATACTCACATATGATTGCTATTTTAGAAACTGTACAACTTCTTACAATTTGTACTGAAACCTATCATCAGTGTAAATAAATCCAAATAGTCCACAGCCCTGTGAACTGTAAGAATGAAACTGGCATTAGGTACTGAAAGATGTCCACGTAGTGGGACTCCCAGTGTAAATCTAGCAGAGTTTAAATTGTACTGCTATGTATTGACGATAGTTGTGGTTCTTTTCCTTTCCTTGGGATGAACATCAGGATTGCTGCCTATTTTTTGTGGAATGAATTCACTGCAAGGAAAGAATAGGCCATTAATATTCAAGAAATTACGTTGCAGATTAATAAAACATTGGCAGGGCCACATTTCGAGTATTGCGTTCCACAGTCTAAGAATAAAGGGGCCATTTAAAACTGAGGTGATAAGAAACTTTTTCACCCAGAGAGTTGTGAATTTGTGAAATTCTCTGCCACAGAGGGCAGTGGAGGCCAATTCACTGGATGAATTTAAAAGAGAGTTAGATAGAGCTCTAGGAGCTAGTGGAAACAAGGGATATGGGGAGAAGGCAGGCACAGGTTACTGATTGTGGATGATCAGCCATGATCACAATGAATGGCGGTGCTGGCTCAAAGAGCCAAATGGCCTCTTTCTGCACCTATTTTCTATGTTTCTATGTTTCTATGTTCTCTTCTGGTAGCCCCATTACAAGAAGCATGTGAGGGCTTTGGAGAAGGTGTCGAAGATGTTTTGCAGGATGCTGTGTTGATGAGAGTGTAATAGCTAACAAATGAGATGGGGCAAACTTAGATTGTTATCTCTGAAACGTCAAGAGTTGAGGGGAGACCTAAGCTTCTAAAAGAGACTGTCTACCCAACCTATGCCTCTCATAATTTTATAAACCAAAGGGAGACGCAATTATGAGAGGCTTAGATCGGGTAGACAGTCAGAACGCTTTTCTCAGGGTGGAAAGGTCAAAGACCAATGGGCATAGCTTTTAAGTCAGAGAGGGAAAGTTTAAAAGAGATGGATGAGAACACCTTCTTTACTCAGAGAGTAGAGGATGCCTGGAATGTGCTACTGGGGGTGGTGGTGGAATAAGACAAGATAGTGGCATTTAAGAGGCTTTTAGAGAAGCGCGGTAGTATGCAGGGAATGGACATATTAGGATCACATGCAGTCAGAAGGGATCAGTTTAACGGCATATGTTCAGCACAGATATCATGGCTGAAGAGTCTCATCCTGTCCTGCTCTGTTACATTCTTATGTTCTTGCCTTACAGCACAAGTCCCGATCATCAATGGAGCAACCAAACAGTGATACAACGGGTCTGAAGAAGGGTCTCGACCTGAAACGTCACCTATTCCTTTTTTCCAGAGATGCTGTCTGACCCGCTGAATTACTCCAGCTATTTGTGTCTATCTTCAGTGGTACCACAGATCTGCTCTCTCTATGTATCCTGATGCTGCTTCGAATTTCCATGAATATTGTCTTAACAGTCAATATGTTCCCCTTCAGACTCTCCCTGTGGCTAAACAGTGCATACTAAAACACTTCTCCCAACATCTACCCTCACACAGTGATTACTTAAAATTAACAACCTTTCATCACTATCTGAAACACCAGATGTCAGGCTGGTGCCTTCTTCTTTAAAACCTAGTCATAGCAATTAAACAAATTCAACCCAAAATTGAATGCAGACCTAATTCTACACCAAACTTAAAGCACAGCAATGTGACTTTTGGCTACTGTTTTAAGAAAATAATCATTCAAATGTACACAATGCTATGTGATTGCTTCAAATTGTATATAATCTGTTGTTGGGATTTTTAAACCTTGTGGGTCAAAGTCAAACAGAAAACTGTGGAAATACTCAGAAAGTTAAATATGATATTCAGAGGGAGAAGGGGAGAGTGAGAGGGGGAATATTTTTCAAAATATATCACAAAGTAATAGTTTTGTTTAGTTTAGTTTAGAGATACAGCACGAAAACGGGCCCTCTGTCCCACCGAGTCTGCGCCGACCAGCGATCCCCAAACATGAGCACTATCCTACACACACTAGGGAAATTTACACTTATACCAAGCCAATTAATCTACAAACCTGTATGTCTTTGGAGTGTGGGAGGAAACTGAAGATATTGGTGAAAAGCCACACGGTCACGGGGAGAAGGTATAAGCTCCATACAGACAGCACCCATAGTCGGGATCGAACCAGGGTGTCTGGTGTTGCAAGCGCTGTAAAGTTGCAACTCCACCGCTGCGCTACCGTGCCGCCCAGCAAAAGTATTCCATTTCCCAACTTTTTCTCTTCTATCATGTTGGATGTGTTTTATCCATTATTTTGTCTGGCAAAAGTTGGATATTTGTGATCACAAGGAAACTTAAACAAATGAATCAAATTTTGGTTTCTCTAAATTACAGCTAAATTGGTATTGATAATAAATAACACCTGCATGTTCAAAGTTGGCCGTTGCCATCCATATTTTTTTTATTAACATAAACCCAAATCCGTCTCACTTGCATCAGCACAATTTATAGAGTAAACCAGACCAAGTGGACCCGTTTGGCCCAAACCTCTCCTGCATTGGTGCAGCACCCTCTCCTCCACCCCCTCCGTCCGAGGAGGGAGGGAGAGGGGAGGGGGGGAGAGAGGAGGGGGCGAGAGGAGGGGGGGAAAGGAGCGGGGGGGGGGTAGGAGTGGAGGGGGGTGAGAGGAGGGGGAGAGGAGCGGGGGGGGTAGGAGTGGAGGGTGGGGAGTGGGGGGGAGTGGGGGGGAGAGGGGGGTCGGGCGCTGTGCGAATGCGGGAGGGGTTTGGGCCCAGCTGGTCCACTTGGTCTAATTAGTCTGACCTTTAACTGCTCGGCGGTGGATCCAGGGCTGAGCGGTGAAGGAGACGCCCGTGGCTGAGAGCGGCAGCAGCAGCGGTGATGCTGAGCGGGAGCTGAAGGCTCGTCGGCGACGGCAGCGATGGAGACGACCGGGGTTTAGAGCGGCAGCAGCGGCCGCGGTGATGGTTGGGCAGGGGCTGAAGGCACAGTGGTGATGGCAGTGATGGAGATGCCTGTGGTTTAGAGCGGCAGCGGGAGCAGCGGCGGCCATGTTGGAGACGCCCGGGGTTTAGAGTGGCTGTGGGAACAGCGGCGGCGATGGCTCAGTGTTGCTGGAGAGTGGAGCGGCGACCATGATGGAGACGCCCGGGGTTCAGAGCGGGAAGGAGAAGCAGCGGCGGCGGCGCGATGGATCTGCGGGGCTCTGGGTCCTAGCAGTGAAGGGACACCCGGGGTTTGGAGCGGTGATTTGCGGGGACTCCGGGGCGGAGCGGCGGTCATGGTGGAGACGCCCAGAGTTTGGAGCGGCGCCGGTGACGCTCCCCCCACTTGGGCCGCGGAACCAAACGGGCGTCTGGCGGGAAGTGGGAGCTGAACAAAAATGACGACCCTCCCCCCAATTGCGCACGTGCAGTCACCCAGTGGCCATCTTACATAAGTGTGAGCGCTGGTCTGGCGACCATCTTATGTGAGGACTGGCCCCAAATGCGCATGCGTTGTTTTTTAAAAACTTTAAAATGTGAATAACTTTTAAAATATAACACCAATTTCAATAAAACTACCATTTTACCATTAAAGCGATGACAGTGAATAAGGTGGACCTAAAAATGTCACGGTATCTTGTACAGTTTTGGCTGAAGTTCAGTCACAAACAAACAAAGAAACGAGAGTTTTAGTATATAGACGCCTCTTTTACTCAGCCTATAAGATAATTAGAGGATTGGACACATTAGAGGCAGGAAACATGTTCCCAATGTTGGGGGAGTCCAGAACAAGGGGCCACAGTTTAAGAATAAGGGGTAGGCCATTTAGAACGGAGATGAGGAAGAACTTTTTCAGTCAGAGAGTGGTGAAGGTGTGGAATTCTCTGCCTCAGTAGGCAGTGGAGGCCAGTTCGTTGGATGCTTTCAAGAGAGCTGGATAGAGCTCTTAAGGATAGCGGAATGAGGGGGTATGGGGAGAAGGCAGGAACGGGGTACTGATTGAGAGTGATCAGCCATGATCGCATTGAATGGCGGTGCTGGCTCGAAGGGCTGAATGGCCTACTCCTGCACCTATTGTCTATTGTCTATTGGTGCCCAGAGCTAGGCAGCACGGTCTAGGTACTGCAAGGAGCATAAACATCTTTACATTGAGGAAAGCTTTGGAAATTCCTCCCTCAAAAGGATGTGCCTGCTCAGTCATTGAATATATTCAGGGCCAAGTCTGATTAATTTTTCATATTAAAGGACCTAAGGTGGCCAGACGTGGTGGCCAGACAGGAAGTAATTTATCAGCCATAATCTTATTGAACCATACAGCAGGCCCTCTGGGTCTGTTCCTGCTCCTAATTTTTATATTCATACAATCCTTGTTATGGGCAACTAATCTTTACCCATTGATGATGTTGGAAAGAAAAGCTGCACAAGGTACATGAAGGGCATTCACCTGCTCCACCCCTGGCTTATCGAAGCTTCGGCAGTAACGTATGTTGGTGGCACTATTTATCTATTAAAGCAAGCCAAGGACACAAAACAAATGGCAAATCATTCTTGCTGTTGGCATGGGGAAACTCAAGAAGTACGAATAATATTGAAACCTTCAAAATTTGAGTAATATGTAAGTTATTTATGGACAATTGCCTCGACTTTCAAAATCCTGGACTATATTATTTTTCCATTTGAATAATTAGGTCCAAGTGTTTTTATTATAAAATATGATCTGATTTATTTGCTTATACATTTTTCAATTCAGAAAATGTCTTAACAATATAAAATATAAAATAAGATTCACAATTTGATGCACTCTTCGTTCACTGAATATGATTGAGATCTAAATGAAAGCATGAGATGAACACAGTGACTAAAAACAACAGCAAAGTAGAATTCTCTTTTTACCTATTTCCAAATCTAATGAAAAGTAATCTGGACTTCAGTTTCAGGGTAGGTGATATGGAACAGCGCTAAGGTGGTTCATGGAACTCACCTATGATGTAAGAACAGGAATCAATCTGATAATATATAATATAATGAACCAACTGTTACATTTGTTTTCCTTTGATCAAAAGGCAGAGATCCATTGATTCATTATATATTTATAATCTTTTGACCATGTTTTCTCAATTATAAAGCTTTATCACATCAAGCCTCAGAAATATGTCACCTCCAATGTCTAAACTCATGGATGTTTGCCAAACAATGCAAGCGAACCCATTTGTTAAAGGCAAGAAAGCTTATTGTACTAATGAAAGTAAATTAGCAGAGTTAATTTTGAGGTTTCTAAATATTACAGGTGGTTCTGCTACCAGTGTTTTCATAATGTGAATTGACTCTGACACATTTGATGAATAAATAGACAATAGACAATAGACAATAGAGTACTTCCCAGGGTACTTAAGGAGGTGGCCCTAGAAATCATGGACGCATAGGTGATCATTTCCCAATGTTCTATAGATTCAGGACCAGTTCCTGTGGATTGGAGGGTAGCTAATGTTATCCCACTTTTTAGGAAAGGAGGGAGAGAGAAAACAGGAAATTATAGACCAGTTAGTCTGACATCAGTGGTGGGGAAGATGCTGGAGTCAATCATAAAAGACGAAATTGCGGAGCATTTAGATAGCAGTAACAGGATCGTTCCGAGTCAGCATGGATTTACGAAGGGGAAATCATGCTTGACTAATCTTCTGGAATTTTTTGAGATGTAACTAGGAAAATTGACAGGGAATGTGATGTAATGGATGTGATGTACCTCGACTTTCAGAAAGCCTTCGACACGGTCGACAAGGTCCCACATAGGAGATTAGTGGGCAAAATTAAAGCACATGGTATTGGGGATAGGGTACTGACATGGATAGAAAATTGCTTGGCAGACAGAAAGCAAAGAGTGGGGATAAATGGGTCCCTTTCAGAATGGCAGGCAGTGACTAGTGGGGTACTGCAAGGCTTGGTGCTGGGACCACAGCTATTTACAATATACATTAATGACTTGGATGAAGGGATTAAAAGTAACATTAGCAAATTTGCAAATGACACAAAGCTGGGTGGCAGTGTGAACTGTGAGGAAGATGCTATGAGGTTGCAGGGTGACTTGGACAGGAAGTGTGAGTGGGCAGATGCGTGGCAAATGCAGTTTAATGTGGATAAGTGTGAGGTTATCCACTTTGGTGGTAAGAATAGGAAGGCAAATTATTATCTGAATGGTGTCAAGTTAGGAAAAGGGGACGTACAACGAGATCTGGGTGTCCTAGTGCATCAGTCACTGAAAGGAAGCATGCAGGTACAGTAGACAGTGAAGAAAGCCAATGGAATGTTGGCCTTCATAACAAGAGGAGTTGAGTATAGGAGCAAAGAGGTCCTTCTACAGTTGTACAGGGCCCTGGTGAGACCGTACCTGGAGTACTGTGTGCAGTTTTGGTCTCCAAATTTGAGGAAGGATATTCTTGCTATTGAGGGCATGCAGTATAGTTTCACTAGGTTAATTCCCGGAATGGCGGGACTGTCGTGTGTTGAAAGACTGGAGCGACTAGGCTTGTATACACTGGAATTTAGAAGGATGAGAGGGGACCTTATTGAAACATATAAGATTATTAAGGGGTTGGAGACGTTAGAGGCAGGAAACATGTTCCCAATGTTGGGGGTCCAGAACCAGGGGCCACAGTTTAAGAATAAGGGGTAGGCCATTTAGAACTGAGATGAGGAAAAACCTTTTCTGTTGTAAATCTGTGGAATTCTCTGCCTCAGAAGGCAGTGGAAGCCAGTTCTCTGACTGCTTTCAAGAGAGAGCTAGATAGAGCTCTTAAGGATAGCGTAGAAGGCAGGAACAGGGTACTGATTGAGAATGATCAGCCATGATCACATTGAATGGCGGTGCTGGCTTGAAGGGCCGAATGGCCTACTCCTGCACCTATTGTCTATTGTCTATAACACAGCTATCCTGTTATGGCTGTCACATGCACATTGAGACTTGGAAATTTGTGGCATTGGAGAAGGTCATCTGCAACATTATGCCAATACTGACAAGAGGTGGAGCTACAGGTCACCTGCCATTCCCAGCACCACTCGGTCGGTCCCCAGCTTTGTGGATTCTGGTGATGAGAATTTCTGACCACACATTTAAACTGTGAATTTATCCCCCTCTTTCTCTTTGGATGGAAAAACAATCTTTTCAGCTTTCCTCCAATCGTATTGCCATATTGTCAATTGATTATCAGAATCACTTCTGAACATGAATGTGGACTTATTTAGAGTCTGTTATTCAGGCTGCACTTCAAGCAGTAGGGTGGCAAATACCTGCAGTTTCCCAGAGGTTATGCTGGAACTACCACAGGCGTATACACAACAGGCTGCAGTAATTTCAGTGAAGTGGTGCAGACAAGTGAGCTGTTTCAGATAACTTACTGTAGGTGACTGAACTTTACGGTATTTGTTAACTTAAATGTGCAACTTAATTTTTTTAAGTTCTTTAAAAAAAATGTTGTTTACATAAATGTTATTTTGTGAGCTTCATCAACCAAGTCGGCACTGCAGATTGCGTGTGGTTGGGGGACTAATAAACATCACGTTTCCAGCCACCCAAACTGAACTAAATGTCATATTTTAGCCACAAATCATGCGTCCCGTCCATTTTCTAGTTTCTGTAACCAATCTATGGTTTGCAAATAGTGAAATAATAAAGATAACTCAATAAATGATTGCATAAGGCTTTATTGGAAGTTGCAGAAAGAGTAAGAAATCCAAGGAAGTGTTAAGCAGCAAGTAAGAGTTCACAAATAAGATAGTTGCCCTGTAGAGCAAATGTTTGCTTTATTAGCCATACACACACCAACACAGAGAGTAAACCGATTTAACAGAAGTATGAAAAATGTGTTTTCCATTTGGACAATTGGTTCATTTGACATTGTCATAATAATCATCAATTTCTTTTTTCCCCAATTCACTCCCGGTATGAACCCAACTTGAGGTCAAACTTTGCCAGCATCTCAACTTGATTAAGGATATTTCCATTAATGTGACATTTTCAGAAAATGTCAAATGGAAAAACTTTGCAGCAAAATGTTTCTTTGAAATACGTTTTTTTATCTGTCACCAGTGGCTCCGTACTGACACTGGTGATGGTTTTATTGTCAATATTTACTGTTTTCAGGTATTGCCTGTATGATTCATGATCTTTCATATTTTTTGATAATGAACAGAGCAAAACTTAAATACTTCATTTTAGAGGTGTTAACTTCAGTGCAATTGAAGATTCTGTCACCAATTGCATCAACTTCTCTCCTCTCACCCAAAGTTGTACTCAAATGCATTTGCGTACTCTCACATTTCCTTATTCATTAAAGGAGACCCTTTAGCCCTTCAAGTCCATACTAACTCTCAGATCTATTTCTCCATGTAGTTCCCATGTGACCTTTCTCTCAGGTACACATTAATCTCTCCAATTCCCCATCCACACACCTACATTGGGGGTAACTATCAATTCACGTCTTTGAGACATGGGAGCAAAACCAAAGCACCAGGGAAAATTTATTGTAGTCAAAGGGAGAACGTGCAAACTCCACACAGTCAGTACGAGTGGTCAGAATTGACCCCTGGCAGCAGGAGCTGTGAGGCAGCAGCCCCCTTGTTTTGACCTTTCCACCCTGAAGAAGAATTAAAAAGAATTAACAATGTATAAAAAATAAGGCACAAAGTGCTGGAGTATCTCAACAGGTCACACGGCATCTCTGGCGGAGATGAATGGGTGAAGTTTCCTGTTGCGACCCTTCTCCAGACTGATGGGGGGTGGGTGGGGGGTGGGGTGGGTGGAGGGAGGGAGGGAATATGGAAGAGAGGAGAGGCAGGACAATGCTTGGCAGGTGATAGGTAGGCACAGGTGAGGGGAGTAGATGTAACAATGTGCAAATCTGTTGATGCTGTATATCTGTGGAATACGACAGAGTGGGAACAGGTCCTTCAGCTCAGCACGTCCATGATGCCAGTCGAAACTAATACCATCTGTCTACCCATGGTCTGTATCCATCTATTCCCTGCCTGGTCACGAGTCTATCTAAACACTCGTAACCATTACTATTAGAGTCATAGAGTGATACAGTGTGGAAACAGACCCTTCAGCCCAACTTGCCCACACCGGCCAACCTATCCCAACTACACTAGTCCCAACTGCCTGCGCTTGGTCCATATCCTTCCAAACTTGTCCTATTCATGTACCTGCCTAGCTGTTTCTTAAATGTTGGGATAGTCCCAGCCTCAACGACCTCCTCTGCAGCTTGTTCCATACACCCACCACCCTTTGTGTGAACAGGTTACCCCTCAGATTCCTATATAAATCTTTCCCCTTCACCATGAACCTATATCCTCTGGTCCTTGATACCCCTACTCAGGGAAAGAGATGCTGTGCATGTACCCGATCTATTCCTCCCATGATCTTATACACCTCCATAAGATCACCCCTCATCCTCCTGCACTCCATGGAATAGAGACCCAGCCTACTCACCTCTCCCTATAGCTCAGACCCTCTAGTCCTGGCAACATCCTCGTAAATCTTCTCTGAACCCTTTCAAACTTGACAATATCTTTCCTACAACATGGTGCCCAGAACTGAAGACAAAAAAGATTAAACAGAAGAGTCGTGTGGTTTGCCTGCTCTGTAGCAATGTAACATTGTCACTGACAGTCTGCACAGCATCTTAAAGACTTGACATATTCGCTGGCTACTACCTTGCAATGGATGTATTTGGATATACGTTCCTTGCATTTTACGCGGGGGCTGCAGGCTTGAAAAGCAGGGTGTAAATCAAAAAATGCGTAAATCAAACATATACCAGCCACCGCATGCTACTACACTGCCAAATAGAGGTAAATCACATCAAGCTTTAACATTTTAAAGCTTTCCTTTCCATCTGTACAATGATTTACCCAAAATGCTTCATGCTAACCGTCAGAGTATAAAACGAAGAAAATTACCCATTAATGCTCCATAATTAGAAAAATATATTCCAAAGTAGATACTTGTAAACATAAAACCTAATAGCTGCAGGTGATTATTTGAGTTTTCTTTGTGTTAAGCAAAACTGAACTTACAAGATAACTAAAAGCTGATGTGTAAAACGTGAGATACCTCCTATATAGACCCTGCCTCACAATTTTGCAATGAAATAAGACTGCAGTAGCAATTTCTTATTAAAATGAAATTATACACAGCATTTTGGGTTGGCATAATTCATGTTTAACGTAATTTCTGGAGCCCCCCAAGGCCCAATAAAGAGAATAAAGGAATATCAGTGAGTGCAGAAAAGTGGTGCTGTGGTAAAACATCATCTGTGAGGTTATCCACTTTGGCGCAAAACAAGGAGGCAGATTATTATCACAATGGTGAAAGATTAGGTAAAGGGGAAGTGCAACGAGACCTAGGTGTCCTTGTCCCCAGTCACTGAACGTAAGCATGCAGGTACAGCAGGCAGTGAAGAAAGTTAATGGCATGTTGGCCTTCATAACGAGAGGATATGAGTATAGGAGCAAAGAGGTACTTCTGCAGTTGTATAGGCCCTGGTGAGACCTGTTTTCCTACACATCTGGAGTATTGTGTGCAGTTTTGGTCTCCTAATTTGAGGAAGGATCTCCTTTCTGTAGGTTCACGAGGCTGGGATGGAGGGACTGTCATATGAGGAAAGATTGGAAAGACTGGGCTTGTATTCACTGGAATTTAGAAGGGTGAGAGGGGATCTTCTCAAGCCATATAAAGTTATAAAAGAACTGGACAAGCGAGATGCAGGAAAATTGTTCCCAATGTTGGGGGAGTCCAGAACCAGGGGACACAGTCTAAGAATAAAGGGGAGGACATTTAAAACTGAGGTGAGAAGAAACATGTTTCTATGTTTCGATGATCTTATTGAATGGTGAGGCATCTAGGAGAGGCTGAATGGCCTATTTGTAACATGCTTTGGTTCATAAAGAAACACAAAAGTAGCAGCTCCCCATAATGATTGAATTCCCATGGGAAGGAAATGGGTGGAGTTTCCTTCAAGTACAACGTATTTTGGACACATTAAAGGAAAGCACAACCTCTTTTTGGATTTGAAATACTTTTTTGGTGTAATTATACAGATTTTCAATAAATTAGGCTCTAAAAACAATACAATGAAGTGTAAACTCTGAAGGTTTAGAAATCACAAACCTTGATCTATATCAAGTCAATTTTTAGATGTTTAATTTTCAGGAAGAAACATGCATTTTTATCACTGATTAGGACCTTTTTCAGTGATGATTTATACATAATCTTAATATTTACTGAATCATCAGCCAACAAAGCTCTTCTTGGAAGTCTGAATTTGTTGGCACCCTTTCCACAATTTCTCAAATATTATAGTGTGCTGCATGGGTGCCAATGGGTGAATGTTCAGGAGAGACCTGATTCAACACAGAATCCAGGTTAAGGTGCTAGAAATGTGAGGACCTCTATTCCACATATGAGATGCCCACATTTCAAAGCGAGGCTGACTTTTTTGGGAAATTGTTGATTAGAGTACACTTAAACTGGGGTTAGAAATTGGTATTTTGGGAGAATGGAACATTTGTGGAGCAATCCAAAAAGTTGACTTTGCCAACAAGACTCTTTTCTTTTTCTGGGAATGTATTAGACGTTGCTCAACAGTTTTAGATCAGAACATTACCGAACAGGAACTGCACAGAACATTACTGCACAGAACATTACTGCACAGAACATTACTGCACAGAACATTACTGCACAGAACATTACTGCACAGGACATTACTGCACAGGACATTACTGCACAGAACATTACTGCACAGAACATTACTGCACAGAACATTACTGCACAGAACATTACTGCCCAGGACACCCAATGACCTGCTGATTTTGAGTTTTAGTGTTACTTTTGAAAAATTGTTTTTATGTAATCGAACCTTCCTTGCAGACAATCTTAATTATACTGGAGATCAGCACGGGTGCCAATCGTGGTTCTCAAAGGACTATTTGTGCCAAACCAAAAAGGGTGAGCCTACAGAACAAGCAACTAAATGATACAAGGAATAGTGGGGCCAGTAGACAAGCTGCTGAAGAAATGACAACGCAGACACCGTATTAAACATGTTATTGATGGATGTTCTGCAGTGGTTGATGGAATCAGGTAAACAGGATGTGGAATTGACGTGGAGACCACCGAGGCATGTCACCAGCAGAGATAGCTTTGAGACTGCCAGCTAAACTGATTGCTGAGAATTCCTAGCTAGGAACAGCAGTGCATATGGTCAGTCACCCTGACATGTTTGCCTCACCGGTCAACATCTACTCAGACAGCATGTTCTGTATATAATAGCCTAAATATAGAAATAAGGAACTGCAAATGCTGGTTTACACATGGACACAGAATGCTGGAGTACCTCAGCAGGTCAGGCAGCATTTCTGGGAAACAGAGATAGGTAATGTTTTGGGTCGCGACCTTTTTTCACACTGATTCAGACAGTCTGAAGAAGGATCCCAACCCAAAACGTCACGTCCCCATGTTCTGCAGAGATGCTAACTTACCCATTGAGTTATTCCGGCACTGTGTGTCCATTTATTTAATAGCCTAACTGACTTCTTGCCACTTTGGGAAGTTACCAGATTTGTAATGGTGATGCTAAACCTTTACCATGTGCCTACCTTTACAAATACATCGTTCAGGAGGCTGAAGGATATGAATATGGTAAAATTAGAGTAAAAGTGCATCATAAATCTTCCCTCACAGGAACATGCGAGCGGATGAACTGGCAAGGTTAGGTGCCCAGGAAGGGGAGCCATGGTAGCCACCTATAGGTAAAGAGGTAGAAGCAGTCACAGTTAATCAGACCAAGATTGAAGATCTGATACAGGCTCCAACCATGGACAATGAATTAAAGCAAATCCAAGATGAAAAGTACCTTGTCTCATATGATCAATGGAAAACTAAAATAAAGTGGAACAAACCATGGAAAATAATCAGGCGACTCCATTACAAAACCCACCCCAAAGAAGCAAGTGGAAAGAAATGTCTTAGACTCTCGTCTTATTAGGCCATATAAAGAGCTGTAAGTAAGTGTAGAAATTACTTGTATTTTACAGATTTATGACAAAATGTAAAGAAATGTCATTGATCATGCTGACAACATATTGGACTGGTGTTAGAGAAGCTTAAAGAAGTAGAATAGATAAATAACCTAACCGAGGCATCGTCCAATGAAGATGGGACAATTCTAATGTCGACAAACGATGTGGTCAAATTGGATGCTCGAAACAATCTTGAGCAGGCCAACCAAGGAACACTTCCCTCACGGATTAGCAATGAACATTAAGGAATTTAACCAATGGGACAATTCACCCAGGCATACCGAGGTGTCTGTTCTGCTGATTAACTAGAGTCTACGTCAAAGAAGATAGTGGGGGTGCTATTTGTAAAGCTTTAGGACTTCCAATAATTCCACAGCATAAACTCGATTGGAAGTTTTCCAGGTGGAAACTATGTGTTTTTTGAGAAGGGATATGGCTGGGACATGAAGATGTTCATAAGTTCATAAGACATAGGAGCAGAATTCGGCCATACGGTTCATCAAATTTGCTCTGCCATTCAATCACGGCAGATCTATTTTGCCCCATCTTCTTGCCGTCTCCTCATAACCTTTGACACCTAAGTGTATTGCCATGGAGAAGGGAACAGGATGAGCAATTCAACACTGTTTATGGTGCTTTGTGGAAAGAATTGTAACACAGAGAACGACTCGGGTGTCTCCATTGTATGAGATTAAATATGGCCAAGGTTCACTGTGATACAATTAGCTAAATACTCAATGGATCAAAAGTGGAAATGTAATCGGACACCAGATGTCCAATATCCCGACAGGCTCCAGGTGGTTGCTGCTGATGAGATACAGACAGACAGACAGACAGACAGACAGACGCGAAATGCTGGGACCAGAGAAAAAAAGAAGCATGGTGAATAGATCATGTGATTAACACATGGTCCAAGCCATGGGTCTTGAGCCACATCACTTGATTCACTGTGCCTTACATCAGTAAGGCTGGAGGGATCGTTAGGCATGCCTGCCATCCTGGCCTTCTCCTCTTCTCTCTTCTACCCCAACTAGAGAGCAGTCCTGAACTATTAGGTATGAAAGGTTGATGGAGGCCGATACAAGTAAACAATAAACAAAAATCAGATGCAGGAAACAATTAATGCTGCAAACACTCAGCAGTTCCAACAGCATCGGTGCAGGGCGAATCTTTAATACATTTTCTCTTTCAGCCTTTTACTAATGCAAGGCACAGTGAAGATGCTGCCTTTTGTACCAAGTCTTTCCAGCAGTGACTGTCTTTTTTTAATAATAATAATCCTTTATTCGTCCCACAATGGGGAAATTGGCAGGGTTACAGCAGCAAAGTGAATAGCAAAAATAAATAAGCATTCATTAAAAAATAAAATAATGGTAATGATCTTTATTGACTGGTCTGCTGGGAGCAGTGCTGATTGTACAGTCTGACGGCAGCAGGAAGGAAGGACCTCCTATATCTCTCCTTCACACACTTAGGGTGAAGAAGTCTGTCACTGAAGGAGCTGCTCAGCGCAGTGACAATGTCCTGCATAAGCAGACACAATAGTAACTTTCAGAAGGGAATTACTTCAGTATTGTAAAGGAAAACTTTGAAGCGCTATGCAGGAGAATAGGGTTCATGGATAATTCAGTCAATGAATTGGCACAGCTCTGGAGGGATCTCCAGGCTCCATTTGTGTTGTATACATCTATGAGAAGCTGTAAAGTTAAAATGGGATGAATTAGATCACACTACTTTTCAGTTTGGTGACTTTTAAAGTCACATTTTGATTACTGTAGAATTTTCTTTAACAAAGTAGCGATGCATGAATAGCCTGGGACATCAGTGTGAAGAAGGAAGAAGGATCTTGAACCAAACCGCCGCCTGTCCATTTCCTAAACAGATGCTGCTTCATCCGTTGAGTTCTCCAGCACTTTGTTTTTTGCTCAAGACCCCAGCTTCTGCAGTTTCTGGTGTCAACATCAAGGTATTTATTCTGTTGCCTGTTCAAAACCAGTTCTTAATGCAGTTACATTGAACTGTAATGTGGAACGCAGAGAGGAGGGACTGATGTACACTTGGGGTTGGCTTATTATTGGAGATGGGGATGTTGAAAGTAATTTAGATTTTTTTTAGATTTAGAGATACAGCGCGGAAACAGGCCCTTCGGCCCACCGAGTCCGCACCGCCCAGCGATCCCCGCACATTAACACTATCCTACACACACTAGGGACAATTTTTACATTTTTACCCAGTCAATTAACCTACATACCTGTACGTCTTTGGAGTGTGGGAGAAAACCGAAGATCTCGGAGAAAACCCACGCAGGTCACGGGGAGAACGTACAAACTCCGTACAGACGGCGCCCATAGTCAGGATCGAACCTGAGTCTCAGGTGCTGCATTCGCTGTAAGGCAGCAACTCTACCACTGCGCCACCGTGCGGTAATCTGATGGATAAACTTCACAGCCCTTACCCACTCACTACTTTGAACAAAAGGGTTCCATTAAAGTTACAGAACTGCTTGATGCAGGCATTGCCTCACTGCCACACCCCAAACACCCACCATTTCCTCTTTCCTTTTGGTTTCCTTTGATATCAATATTGCTTTCTTGCATTTGGAACATTCAGTGCATTTCTGCTATTTGCTGCAAAACTGCTCCTAAAATATTAGAACGCAACTTAAAAAGGGAGAACTGTCAGCTTATTTAACCATATAACCATATAACCATATAACAACTACAGCACGGAAACAGGCCCGTTCGGCCCTTCCAGTCCACGCCGACCATTCTCCCTGACCTAGTCTCATCTACCTGCACTCAGACCATAACCCTCTAATCCCCTCTTATCCATATACCTATCCAATTTACTCTTAAATAATAAAATCGAGCCAGCCTCCACCACTTCCACCGGAAGCCCATTCCATACAGCCACCACCCTCTGAGGAAAAGAAGTTACCCCTCATGTTACCCCTAAACTTTTGTCCCTCAATTCTGAAGCTATGTCCCCTTGTTGGAATCTTCCCCACTCTCAAAGGGAAAAGCCTACCCACGTCAACTCTGTCCGTCCCTCTCAAAATTTTAAAAACCTCTATCAAGTCCCCCCTCAACCTTCTACGCTCCAAAGAATAAAGACCCAACCTGTTCAACCTCTCTCTGTAGCTTAAGTGCTGAAACCCAGGCAACATTCTAGTAAATCTCCTCTGTACCCTCTCCATTTTGTCGACATCTTTCCTATAATTTGGCGACCAGAACTCCAGATTCGGCCTCACCAATGCCCTGTACAATTTTAACATTACATCCCAACTTCTATATTCGATGCTCTGATTTATAAAGGCAAGCATACCAAATGCCTTCTTCACCACCCTATCCACATGAGATTCCACCTTCAGGGAACAATGCACAGTTATTCCCAGATCCCTCTGTTCCACTGCATTCCTCAATTCCCTACCATTTACCCTGTACGTCCTATTTTGATTTGTCCTACCAAAATGCAGCATCTCACACTTATCAGCATTAAACTCCATCTGCCATCTTTCAGCCCACCCTTCCAAAAGGCCCAAGTCTCTCTGTAGACTTTGAAACTCTACTTCATTACTAACTACACCACCTATCTTAGTATCATCTGCATATTTACTAATCCAATTTGCCACACCATCATCCAGATCATTAATGTAAATGACAAACAACAGTGGACCCAACACAGATCCCTGGGGCACTCCACTAGACACTGGCCTCCAACCTGACATACAATTGTCAACCATTACCCTCTGGTATCTTCCATTCAGCCATTGTTGAATCCATCTTGCAACCTCACTATTAATACCCAACGATTTAACCTTCTTAATCAACCTTCCATGTGGAACCTTGTCAAATGCCTTACTGAAGTCCATATAGACAACATCCACAGCCTTGCCCTTATCAATTTCCCTGGTAACCTCTTCAAAAAATTCAAAAAGATTAGTCAAACATGACCTTCCAGGCACCAATCCATGTTGACTGTTTCTAATCAGGCCTTGTTTGTCCAAATAATTATATATATTGTCCCTAAGTATCTTTGCCATTAATTTTCCCACCACAGACGTCAAACTAATAGGTCTATAATTGCTAGGTTTACTTTTAGAACCTTTTTTAAACAAAGGCACAACATGCGCAATGCGCCAATCTTCCGGCACCATCCCCGTTTCTAATGACGTTTGAAATATTTCCGTCATAGCCCCTGCTATTTCTGCACTAACTTCCCTCAATGTCCTAGGGAATATCCTATCAGGACCTGGAGACTTATCCACTTTTATATTTTTCAAAAGTGTCCGTACCTCCTCTTCTTTAATCCTCATAATTTCCATCACTACTCTACTTGTTTCGCTTACCTCACATAATTCAATATCCTTCTCCTCGGTGAATACTGAAGAAAAGAAATTGTTTAATATCTCCCCCATTTCTTCCGGCTCAGCACGTAGCTGTCCACTCTGACTCTCTAATGGACCAATTTTATCCCTCACTATCCTTTTGCTATTGACATATCTGTAGAACCCCTTGGGGTTTACTTTTACATTACTTGCCAAAGCAGCCTCATATCTTTTTTTCGCTTTTCTAATTTCCTTCTTAAGATTCCTTTTACATTCTTTATATTCCTCAAGAACCTCATTTACTCCCTGCCGCTTATATTTATTGTATATCTCCCTCTTTTTCCGAACCAAGTGTCCAATTTCCCTGGAAAACCACGGCTCTTTCAAATTATTATTCTTTCCTTTCCACCGAACAGGGACATAAAGACTCTGTACTCTCAAAATGTCACCTTTAAATATCCTCCATTTCTCTATTATATCCTTTTCATAAAACAAAAAGTTCCATTTCACTCCTTTTAAATCCTTTCTCATCTCCTCAAAATTAGCCTTTCTCCAATCCAAAATCTCAACCCTTGGTCCAGATTTGACCTTCTCCATAATGATATTGAAACTAATGGCATTGTGATCACTAGACCCAAAGTGCTCCTCAACACATACCTCCGTCACCTGACCCATCTCATTTCCTAACAGGAGGTCCAACACTGCCCCTTCTCTGGTAGGCACCTCTACATATTGCTGCAAAAAACTATCCTGCACACATTTTACAAACTCCAAACCATCCAGCCCTTTAACAGAATGTGATTCCCAGTCTATATACGGAAAATTGAAATCACCCACAATCACTACTCTGTGCTTACTACTAATATCTGCTATCTCCTTACATATTTGCTCTTCCAATTCTCGTTCCCTATTTGGCGGTCTATAATACACCCCTATAAATGTTGCTAATCCTTTCTCATTTCTGAGTTCCACCCAAACAGCCTCCCTAATCGAGCCTTCTAGTCTGTCCTGCCAAAGCACTGCTGTGATATCCTCCCTGACAAGCAATGCCACACCCCCACCTCTTGCCCCTCCGATTCTATCACATCTGAAACAATGAAATCCTGGAATATTTCATTGCCAATCGCAACCCTCCTGCAACCATGTTTCACTGATCGCCACAACATCATACTTCCAGATGTCAATCCAGGCTCTAAGCTCATCCACCTTTCTTACAATGCTCCTAGCATTAAAATATACACATTTAAGGGACCCATCATTTCTTATTCTCAGTTTATTTATTTTCCCTTCTTTCTCTCCTACATATTGGGTCTGAGTGTTTCCCTTTTCTGCCTCCTGCCTCACACACTGCCTATTAGCTATCTGTGTTTGAGTCCCTCCCCCCAACCGTACTAGTTTAAAGTCTCCGCAATTACCTTAGCAAATCTCCCCGCCAGGATATTGGTTCCCCTCGGGTTCAGATGCAACCCGTCCTTTTTGTACAGGTCATACTTCCCCCAGAAGAGGTCCCAATGATCCATAAACTTGAATCCCTGCTCCCTGCACCAGTTCCTCAGCCACATATTTATCCTCCACCTCACTCCATTCCTATTCTCACTATCGCGTGGCACAGGCAGTAAGCCTGAGATTATTGCTTTGGAAGTCCTTTTTTTTAAACTCTCTACCTAGCCCCCTAAATTCTCCTTTCAGGACCTCTTCCCTTATCCTACCTATATTGTTGGTACCTATATGTACCACGACCTCTGGCTCCTCTCCCTCCCCTTTCAGGATATCCTGGACACGCTCCAGTATATCTGTTGTCCACAACCAAAACCTTGAAGGTGATGTCCCTTTAAGGATATCATTGAGCTGTACAATAACACGATTGTTATCTGCGGATTTGAATGGGACCTGCCCTTGGTATTTTGAAGTTGCATTCTTGAAGACTGATGCTTACAGACCGTTCCAGCTATTGTACAACTAATCAACAGCACCCCCTGAATGTCAGCCCATGCAAGCTTCAGCAGAAATGGTTGCACTTTACTCTTATAAAAGAAATTCCTACATTTCCTTATTTTGTGGATATGAAGGAATTGCAAGTATCACAAGAAAAATAAATTTCAACATTTGTGTGAACATTTTAAATGACATTGAGAGGCAGATCCAAGGAGAACAAGTCGTAGAAGCAAGGAACTGCAGATGCTAGTTTACCAAGGTAAGACACAAAATGCTGGAGTAACCCAGCAGGTCAGGCAGCATCCCTGGAGAACATGTATGGGTGACACTTTGGATTGAGACCCTTCTTCAGACTGGGAGACCAGGACTGGGAACTTTCTTCAGGCTTCTCCAGTCTGAATAAGGATCGCGGCCCAAAACGTCACCTCTCCATGTTCATAATTTCATAAGTTCATAACTCCGCTGCCCGTCTACTCACACACACCTCGATCCGTGACCATATCACCCCCGTCCTTTACAAACTCCACTGGCTCCCCATCCCCCAGAGAATCCAGTACAAAATCCTCCTCATAACCTACAAAGCCCTCCATAACCTGGCCCCATCCTACCTGACCGACCTCCTCCACAGGCACACTCCCACCTGCACCCTCCGCTCTGCCGCTGCCAATCTCCTATCCCCCCACATCCGGACTAAACTCAGATCCTGGGGGGACAGGGCTTTCTCCATCGCTGCTCCCACCCTATGGAACTCACTACCCCAAACCGTTAGAGACTCCTCCACACTCACCACATTCAAAACATCGCTGAAGTCTCACCTGTTCAGTACTGCCTTCAACCACTGAAGGTCACCTCACCTTCTGTCTCCTTTCTCTGTTCATTTATTTATTTACTTATTTATCTATTTATTCATTTCCCCTATGTTCTCAAAATCTCTGTAAAGCGTCTTTGAGTATATGAAAAGCGCTATATAAATAAAATGTATTATTATTATTATTATTATAATTCACAAGAGCAGAAGTGGGTCATTCGGCTTATTGATTCTACTCTGCCAATCAATCATGGCTGATCTATCTTTCCCTCTCAACCTGTCTGGTGCAGGATGGGGATAAGGGGGGCAAACGCCCAGAAGGACATTGGGAGTTAGAGTAAAGAGGTGTTAACAGAATAAGAATTATAAAATAAAGTGCTGTTAGTAACATTGGTTTGCAAAAAGATAATGTCATGAAGTTAGAAGAGGAAGAAAGGCCATCAGTTTATACTTAAAGGACTTAAGGGTTCGGATGTAGAACATGATGTTCCCCTTATTTGATTCATTAATAGCCTAATAGAACAGTAGATGAGAACATGCAGTCCTGGCTGTGTCAATATCCTGGCTTTTACTGTGGCCGCCTTCATTACGCTCAGAATCAAAATTATTAATCAGGACTTTAACAAAGCAAGTCAAGGCAACTAAAACACCAATTAAGACAATTACAATGAACCCCATCTGAATTCCGTAGCACAGACTGGCAGAAACATATCTCTGTTTTTACTTAATATAATGTAATAATGTTTCATACATCTGACACTTTGGGAGCTTCCATTATTTTAAAATCTGTATTCATTCACTTGAAAGATTAATTTACCAATTACCTATCCAACGTGACATTTTTCTTTCTTATTGTTACTTTAATTAATAGCAAGCTTGTTATTTGGCAAGTGCAATAGTTTAATTATGATAATAACATTTCTTAAGTCAAACTTCTTTAGAAAATAAGTTGTCAGGCAATTTAGTGTTGTCACAAGACCTTAGTTTCTGAGGCCAACATATCAAACAAATAGATTGCAATTAAATTGAGGGATTCATAAATGCAAAAGAAACATGATCTAATTTGTTAAGTTATCAATATCCTATATTCTGTACAATAACTGAGGCAACGAATATATATATTAGACATTAAACCTCAAAAGTTAACCCTAATCTCTGTGTGCCTTTTTGTTACAGTATGTGCCATCTTCAGATTAGCACTTCGTAATTTGTGTAATTTTGAAGTTTCTACACTTTCTCAACATAGCTCATTATCTTCAGCATTGCTTTTAAGGATGCTATTACAATAGTCTAGTGGCCACAGAAAGATTGGATTCCAAGCTTATGCAGGAGGTCATTATAGTTTGTGGTATTAGGAGGTGTCTGCAGGAATCAATGCCTTCAGAAGCAGAAGGAAGGAGAACTTGTGTAGGAAAGAACTGCAGATGCTGGTTTAAATCGAAGGTAGACACAAAATGCTGGAGTAACTCAGCGGGTCAGGCAGCATCTCTGGAGAGAAGGATTGGGTGACGTTTCGGGTCGAGACCTTCCTTCAGACTGAAGAAGGGTTCGATCATCCATTCTTTCTCTCCAGAGATGCTGCCTGCCCGCTGAGTTACTCCAGCATCTTGTGTCTAGGAAGGAGAACATGCTGTGTGTAAAGAGATGGTGCCACTGTATCATATTTGACTTTACTTCTTACAAATCGACCGATGCCGGGGGTGTGATGACAGCTTCATCCTATTGAGTAATCAGTGAACAGGATTATTAAGTATGTATTTGGCTTGTCTTCATTTTATTCCTCACTAAATCCTTATGACCACAAAATAATCGATTTTCCTTTTGGTCCGAAGTGCAGGGAACGAAAAAATAGATGTTGAAATATTTATAAATATGTGCACGTCCTCACCTAGAAATGAAAGTGTAAAAGATGGTTTGATACCCAGTAACTCAGTCATTGTGTCTAACATTTGCCCAATATTTGTGGAATCCCAACTATCTACTCAACATGATGTGTGCACCTCAGAACAAGCTGGGTATCTCACCCCTCCCTCCCCCCCCCCCCCCACAACCACTTCAACCTAACCAAAATCTGTGCAAATTGGGGTCCAATTTCAGATTTGCCGTTCTCCTGGCCTATTCCAAAGGGTTTAAATCCCTTTCCATTCATTCAGATCCCACCGAGGTAGTTGAGTAGCTGAATTCAGTATTTCCTCCAAGCATACGAGCTATTTGGTTCACAAATATCCTTCTGTGAAGGAAGGCTGCCATCTCCAACTGGCTTGGCCAACATTTGCCTCCAGTCCACTTGGTGGACGACTCTTTATGGTGTTTATATTGGTCCTCAGAGCTATAAAATTGCTAACGTCACGTGTAGGAGAGTGCGGAATCTGGGGTGGGGGTGGGAGAGTGTTGATGGGGATGTGGGGGGAATATAAGAAGATTCATGTAATTGGGTGTGTGATGATCAGTGGGCACTCAGTGGGCTGTTTCACCTTACATCACTTTATGACTCTAAAATGTATGCATTTATATCACAGAACGTGATAAAGTAGATTCCAGCCGCATAAAAGTCCCATAAATATTGGCATGTTAAGCTGAAGGGTAGAAAGCTTGTGTCATTGGCTTTGGCTGTTATCGGGCAGCAACTCCTTCAAGTGGTCAACATGCCTGCTAGCCCATCAAGTAACAACCCAACATAAATAAAAGTCCAAAGACAACAGATGCTGGGAATTTGAACTAAAACAGGCAATGCTGGAATCACTTAGTAGGTCAGGCAGAATTAAGAGAAATAGTTAACATTTCAGGTTGAAGTCCTGAAGAAACTGTTGAGTATTTCCAGAATCTTCTGTTTTTAAAACAGTTTGATATAGCAGTGCTCACAACTTTAACATTTTACTAACGTCCGACATTTAAAAATGGGAGGAGTGGTGCAATTAGTGTAAGTGGCTGGTGTCGGCTCAATGGGCCAGGGTCTGTTTGGTGCTGAGTGTGTCTATGACTCTGAGAAATGAGGTGGGGGGTGTTATGGGAATAGCGCGCTCTATGGCACAGTACCGGGGATATATTACCCATGGGGCAGTAGCCAAGGAGATCCTGAATCAAAATGGCTGAACCCAAGACTCGAGTGAAAAGCCTCTGTTACTTAGTTCTGTAGCTGTAATGGAGCAGGTTACAGGAAGGAAACACACGAACAAAACATGGTGTCAGATCGGGGCCTGTTTCAGGAGTTGATTGGGTGCATGGCAACAGCGGACGACGTTTGTGAATAATTACTACCGAGAGACGACTGTGCAGCCTACATTGTTTCCATGGATAGAGGGGCGGATTTATCAGGAACATGGAGCAGCTAAAGCCCCCTAGGCAAATGAATTTTGAGGCAAGGGACCTGCCAATGGAGTGGAGACAATGGAGGGAAGAGTTTGAGCTCTATGTTGATTTGAGCGTGGAAGGGAAGGATGACAAGACAATGAGGAAACTGCTAATGTACCTAGTTGGACCGCAAGGGAGGGAGCTCTACCAAACGCTCGAGACACGGACGCCGGAGAGCAACGTACAAGAAGTTACGCTAGCGCAGGCTCTTGATGCTTTCGAACAGTATTGTCAACCCGTGAGGAACGAGACCGTCGACAGGTATAGATTCTTTATGCGGAGCCAAGAGAGAGGGGAGATTAGTTTTTAATAGAACTGAAGCTCTTGGCAGCTCATTGCGGTTTCAGAGAGGTGAAGGATTGACTGATACGTGATAGAATAATATGCGGCATAAGGGATGACATGCTGCGGGAAAGACTTCTCCGAGAAACCTCACATGACCTAGAAAAGTGTGTGAAGGCATGCCAGGCTTCGGTGCTGGCCAAGGCCAGAGTTGATGTCCTGGTAGGGGACCAGCGACAAGATGTCTGTGCAGTGAGGCAGGAGGGGAAACGATACCAGCCAACCATAGAGTGCAAATACTGTGGATACAAACATGAGAGAAAGAAGGAGAAATGTCCAGCATATGGCAGGGAGTGTTTCAAATGCCATCAGAAAGATCATTTCGCCTCACAATGCACGGAAAAGCAGGGGCAACAGAAGAAAGAAAAGAAAGGGAAAAAACCTGTGCATGCAGTGGTGGAAGTGGAGAGTTCCAGTGATGAGGATGATGACAGTCAAGAGCATGGTGACATTCACAGAATGGAACTGCAACCAGAAGCAGGAAAAGCAGAAAGTGTGCACAGGGTTGAGGAGACTCAATTCCCAAAGAAAATCTTTGCGACCATGATGCTGAAAGGGAAGGAAGTAAACTTCCAGGTGGACAGTGGAGCCACATGTAACATTGTTCCAAGATGTATGCAAAGGATGTGGATGAAACTAAGCAAGTATTGTCCATGTACAACAATATGACAGTGGTGCCTCTTGGGAAAAGCAAGGTGAGACTGGTGAACCCAAAGAATGGAAGGAAATACAAAGTAGAGTTTGTAGTCCTGGAGGAAGACTGCATTCCAATCCTGGGTAGCAGGGCAGCCCAGCAGATGGGTCTCATCTCAGTGTGTAAAGAGAACATAATGACACTGAATGGCAGTGAAATCCCTCTGAACATGGAAAGATTGATAGCGGAGTATGCTGATGTGTTTGAAGGGACAGGTAAATTTGAGGGCAAGTACCATCTGCTGGTAGCTGACAGCATAACGCCGGTGATCCATCCACCACAAAGAGTCCATATAGCCTTACGGAGTAAGCTGAAAGAGGAGTTAGGCAGACTGACAGAAGCGGAAATAATTGCCCCAGTAGAGACCCACACACCAGGGGTATCCAGCCTTGTGTGTGTAGAAAAGCCCAATGGGAAGTTGAGAGTGTGTTTAGACCCGAGGGATCTGAACAAGAGGCTTAAAAGAAGTCATTGCCCAATGACGACGATCGAAGATGTCCTCACCGACCTTAATGATGCCAAGGTCTTTAGCACGTTTGATGCCAAGAATGGGTTGTGGCATGTGGAACTGGATGATGAGAGTTCTCAGCTTACGACATTTAACACACCATATGGTAGATATAGGTGGAGACGCATGCTGTTTGGTCTGACCACGGCCCCTGAGGAGTTCCAGCGATGACAGAACCAAGTGCTGGAGGGCCTGGAAGGAGTGAGGTCTGTTGCTGACGACATCCTAGTGTTTGGGAAAGGAAAAACGGCAGAGGAAGCAGAAAGAGACCATGACAGGAAGGTTAAAGCTCTGATGGAGAGATGTCGTGACCGTCACCTGAAGCTGAACATAGAGAAGGCAAAGCTGAAGGTGAAGGAAGTCACTTTCATAGGACATAGTCTCTGCTGCAGGACTGAAACCAGATCCAGGGAAGGTAGAAGCCGTGCTACAGATGCCTAACCCAAAGGATGTCCAAGGAGTTCAGCGATTTATTGGGTTTGTTAACGACTTGAGCAAATTCCTTCCTGGATTAAGCGACCTATGTGAACCGCTACGCAAGCTGACACAGAAGGATGTAGTATGGTGGTGGGCACAGGTGCATGACAGGGCGGTGATGGACATAAAGAAGCTAGTAACTGCCGAGCCAGTACTCAGATACTATGATCCATCCAAATTGCTGACAGTACAGGCCGACGCGTCAGAAACTGGACTTGGTGCGGCGCTGATGCAGGAGGGCCATCCAGTTGCCTATGCCAGCAGGGCCCTGACGGATGCGAAGACCAGATATGCACAAATAGAAAAAGAATTGCTGGCAGTGATGTTTGGTCTAGAGAGGTTCCATGTGTACACATATGGAAGGCCAGTGAATGTGCAGTCAGACCATAAGCCACTGGAGATAATCGCCACAAAACCACTTCATTGGGCACCAAAGAGATTGCAGAGGATGCTGGTGAGGATGCAGACCTATGATGTGACAATAAGATACAGACCAGGGAAGGAGATGCAGCTTGCAGATACGCTGAGCAGAGCATATATTCAGACTGGCAAGACTGACAAGACCATGAGAGAACTGGAGACTGTAAACCTGGCAAGGCACATCCCAAGAGCACAGCCTCTGCTAAATGGCATAAGAGATGCAACAGAAACAGGTGAGACTATGCAGAAACTGCAAGAGGTGACCAAATGAGGCTGGCCAGGGAACAAGAAGGATGTTGACCCAGAACTTATCTCCTATTTCCATGTGAGGGACGAGCTGAGTGTTGGAGATGGTCTCATATTTAGGGGAGAGAGAGTAATCATCCCTAAAGCCAGGAGACGCGACATGCTCACACGAGTACATGATTCCCACATTGGTGTGAATGGCTGTCTAAGAAGGGCAAGAGAATGTCTGCACTGGCCCGGAATGAGTGCAGAAATCAAGGACTTTGTACAGAAATGTGAGACATGTCAAGCTCAAGGGAAAGAGCAACCAAAAGGAACACTGCATTCCCATGAAATTCCAGAGAGACCATGGGTGAAGGTGGGTGCAGATTTGTTCCACTTGGATGGAAGGAACTATTTGATCACTGTGGACTATTTCTCAGGATATTGGGAAATAGACTATCTAGAGAAAACACTGGCAGTGAATGTCATCCATAAAATCAAAGGCCAGTTCGCAAGATATGGAATACCAGATCAGCTCATCACAGATAATGGGCCACAGTTCACAGCTGAGGAGTTCAAGAGTTTTACCAAGAAGTGGCAGTTTGAACATACGAGCACATCACCCTATTATCCACAGAGTAATGGAAAGGCGGAGAGCAGTGTGAAAGTTGCGAAGTCATTGCTGAGGAAGGCTAAGGCTGCCGGAGCTGACCCTTACCTGAGCCTACTAGCTTTTCGCAACACACCAACACCTGGCATGAGTAGCATTCCAGTTCAAAGATTGATGAACAGACGTACCAGGACCATTCTACCGACTATTCAGAGGCTGCTCAAACCTGAAATTCAGAAAAAAGTAAGAGATGAGTTGAGAGCAGCTAGAGACAGACAAGTAGACTACTACAACAGAGGATCTCAAGATCTGATTCCCCTGAAAGCTGGCGATCTAGTTCGAGTGAAGCCGACTGATAATCGACATCAGTCCTGGAGGAAGGCTGTGGTTGTAGGCCGTGTTGCGCAACCCAGATCTTATGAAGTCAGAACCGAGGACGGCGTCATCTATCGTCGGAATCGGCGCCATCTGAGGAAGACCAACGAGCCAGGTCATCGCGCTGATGTTGACCTGGATGACCTGGTGACGTCACCTGAACCAGAGCGAGACAATCGACCTATGAGCCGACCACCGGTCCCCAGGGAGCATCAAACCCTGACAACAAGATCTGGTAGATGCGTTCGAAAACCATGCTATCTGCAGGAGTATGTGCCCACATAAGGATAGGGCCTGTACATGTAGTTGAGTATAGATGTAAAGGATATTAGGTTATGTTTAGAAAGTTAATGTTATATTTTCAGTTATAGATTGATATGCATAGTTTTATGTAGAAGTTGGAAGCTACCACGGAAATGGATTGTCAAAGGCATGTTGGAAAATGGACTGTTGGGGACTAGTTGGACTCCGTGAAATAAGATGCCATGGAAGAATTTAATTTATGGCTATACATGTAAAGTTCCTGTACATATCTGTTTTGTAAATACATGGGGGTGTTATGGGAATAGCGCACCCGGTGGTGCAGCACCGGGGATATATTACCCATGAGGCAGTAGCCAAGGAGATCCTGAATTAAAATGGCTCAACCCAAGACTCGAGTGTAAAGCCTCTGTTAATTAGTTGTGTAGCAGGTTAATGGAGCAGGTTACAGAAAGGAAACACAATAACAAAAGAGGGGGAAATAATGAGTGGCCCTGGGTGGGCATTGATTTTGCAGCCTATGATGCCTCAGCTGAGAAGGCCACCAGTTTGGGGTTACTGACCACAATAATGCTATCAGTTGATGACTTGGCCCTTCACCATTTTCAATCTTACTCAGAGAAAGAAATGAAGGAAATGAGAAGACAGGACATTGTCTGGGATGTGGATTTCAAAACAAGATCAACTACTTGGTTATATCTTTACTGGAGAATGGTATATTCTCCAGTTATACCATTGTGCTTGGGAATCTGACCCTCCTTTAGATGCTGAGGAAAACAACAAGAGTACATAATCTTAAGAGCCACATCCTCGCCAATCTAACTGTTATAGACATGTCCAAATACCTAGGCAGCTGCAGGCTGGACACCCATGTGACATTGTGAGGCTTTCACTGCTTAGTATTTGAATAACACCACAATCTGCAACCTTGCACCAAAGAACTTTTCTTGCTCCTGTCTTACCAGCAAGTCAAAAAACCTGGTTATAGTTGAACAATTCAGGAGAAGCACTAGGCATTCCTTTAAATAAGGCAAGCATCTGGTAAGGCTACAAGGTGCAGCGATAGAGTTGCTGCCGAACAGCACCAGAGACCCGAGTTCGATCCTGACTATGGATGCTGTCTGCAGGAAGTTTGTACGTTCTCCCTGAGGGTTTTCTCCGGGTGCTCCAGTTTCCTCCCACATTCCACAGACGTGTGGGTTTGTAAATTATCCCTAGTGTATAGGATAGAACCAGGGCCGTCTTAACGCATGGGCCTGATGGGCACTTGCCCGGGGGCCCACGAGCATAGGGGCCCCATGCTGATCTGTGTATGTTAAGTGACTTGCAATAAATAAATACTACTTTAAAAATGTAGGTTCAATAAGTGCTTTTTTCGCAACATTTACGGTCCCTAAGTGCTCCTCACAGCGATCTGTAAGTGCTTTTCGCAACAATGTAGCACCCTAAGTCCATCGCTAAGTGCTTTTCGGTAAGTGCTTTTCGCCGGCACGACAGGGGGGGGGGGGGGGCTGGTAGGGAAAGGGGGGTGGGGGAGGGTAACGGTAGGGGCCCCAGTACACTGCTTTGCCCGGGGGCCCATAATGCTGTAAAAACGGCCCTGGATAGAACCAGTGCATAAGTGACCACTGGTCGGCGAGGTCTCGGTGGGCCAAAGGGCCTGTTTCCATGCTGTATCTCTCTAAAAACTCTGAAGTGCAAACAACTTCTCCTCAACACCCATCTCCCTCAGATGTCCGCCCCTGAACTATCAGCCTCTAGATTAGCTTCCTGGAGTTTCTAACCTAAAATCCATGAGACCATGTTATCACTGCAAAGACTATAACAGCTCCAGCAAAATGCAGCCCTCTCTGTCTCTACTTAAGCAAATTGGACTAGGTAATTAGGGAAAATGTATTAACATCTCCCAGATTGTGAGACCTGATAGAAAAAGAATTGCCTGACGCACCTAGAATTGAGTCAAGGATTGGAATATAATCAGCGGGTTGAGGTGACATCACAGATCACAAGGATGAAGAATGTGTGCATAATCTGACCCAATTATTGTCTCAAAGTCACTCACCAAAACCTGGAACCAATTTTAATGCAAACTATTTCAGTTTTATGTGAATCCATTAATTCTTAGTCCAGCTATTTTTTTTAAATTGAAGGGATAGGTGCTTGCCAATACTGGATGACTGGGGGAGTGCATGAATATGTTGCCGTGATGCCATCATAGTTTGTCTGCATTGGTATTATCTGGATTTCTGGAACATCCAACGTGGAATGTACATGAGAAATATCCTTCAAAGGCTTTTCACATCCGTTTGTTCTTTTCAACTCTGGCCTTTATCCCACCATCTGCCAATCGCACCTCCCTCAACTATATCCACCTATCACTTACCTGGCTTTGTCCTTCCCCCGCCTCTCTTCCAGCTTTCTCCCCGCTACTGACCGCATGGATTTTCTCCGATATCTTTGGTTTCCTCCCACACTCCAAAGACGTAATGTAGGTTAATTGGCTTGGTGTGTGTGTAAATTGTTACTTGTGTGTGTAGGATAGTGTTAATGTGTAAGGATTGTTGGTCAGTGCAGACTCGGTGGGCCGAAGGGCCTGTTTCTGCGCTGTGTCACTAAACTAAACTAAACTAAACTAAACTAAACTAAACCTCAATGAGTCTGAAGAAGGGTCCTGACCCCAAACATCACCGACTCAAGTCCTCCAGTGATGCTGCCTGGCCGGCAGAGTTACTCCAGCACTTTGTGCCCTTTTTTCCCTTCTGAGGCTTGTTCAGCTGAGATCATTTTTTTTCCTTTAGTTTTCAACCTGAGCAACTGTGCTACCAGCAGTGTATTCACCTGAGAATCATTTTCACACCATGAGGGACTGGTTCTTTGAAAACTCTTTTTTGTTGTTGTTGTAAGTTTTGCCACATTTGCCTGGAATGTTTGAATGGAAAAGGAATGATGTGTCAGAGAGCTGGCCTGAAAGGGTGTCAGAAGTACGAAACGCAAGAGGCAGGAAACATCAATCTTATTCATCAGTTTCCCAGCAGAGGTCAGAAGGGAATCTGGAACACCTGTGAGAACTCAACCCCAACAGAAGCAGGCTTCAGGTTGGACACAGGAATTGCTGTAGTTTGATGTAACAAGGGAGAAGTGCAAAGGAGAGGTGGAGAGGTCCTTCTGGGAGCCAAGATGCAATGAGAGAGCATGACCAATGTGGTTTTCTTTATGATGTGCACTTGAAGGACAACTTTCTGCTGCCAAACCATCTTTGACAAATGGCATTAACATGCGGAGAATGAACCTCAATGGCACAGAAATTCTTCAGTGTGGTTTGCAGGGAGCTTGCACAGTTTTTTGAGTGAGGTTGCAAGAGTTCC
Organism: Rhinoraja longicauda; assembly: GCF_053455715.1. Classification (NCBI taxonomy): domain Eukaryota; kingdom Metazoa; phylum Chordata; class Chondrichthyes; order Rajiformes; family Arhynchobatidae; genus Rhinoraja; species Rhinoraja longicauda. Next base: position 52,381,328 of record NC_135966.1, read on the forward strand.
TTTCTTGCCCAATCCAACCCCCAACCATGTCATACATTCCTGGCAAAGCCTAGCAGTCACCTTTCCACTTGGAAAAGTCTGAAGAAGGGTCTCGACCCAAAACGTCACCCATTCCTTCTCTCCAGAGGTGCTGCCTGTCCCGCTGAGTTACTCCAGCATTTTGTGTCTATCTTCTGTAAACCAGCATCTGCAGTTCCTTCTTACACATTTCCACTTTGACCCCCTGGCATTGTGGGGCAGAGCGATCATGGGTACAGTGGCAAGACAGAATTGTTACTGGGAAAGAGATGTGGACAAATATCATTGGGGCATTACCAGGGGATAAGGGGTGCAATATTGATAGGGGCGTTTATTAGGCTTGGCGTGAGGATAGTTGGCAAAGGATTATATTGTGTGAGAGAGATAATGTAGATTGGTGGAAGATGATTTTGAAGCATGGAGATTTGGGGAGATGGTCAAGAAATCTGCCAGGGAACAGATCATCAAACCAGCAAAAAACATCGAGGGGTGGGGAAAGTGGCATTGAGAGGATCACATGGACTTCCCTGAACACTCCAGTTTCTTACCATGTTCCAAAGTTGTGAGGGTTGGAAGTTTAATTGGGCACAAGTGCAGGCCGAATCTGGGGGAGCTGATGAGAAAGTGGGGAGAATGGGTCACAGGGAGAATTAATAGCGGAACGATGTTTTACTGTGAACTAACATCGACTTGATGGGCCCCTTTCTCTATTAGGCGGAAATATGGAAGACGTTCAGAAAAGATAGGCTCACAAATTATGATTGATACTTATAAGGTAAGGTGAAGGATTGATATCAGTGCTCTATTGAATGATTAGGTATGTGTAGGAAAGAACTGCAGATGCTGGTTTAAATCGAAGGTAGGCACAAAATGCTGGAGTAACTCAGCGGGACAGGCAGCATCTCTGTTGAATGATGTCCATTCAAGGCCACCAATGGCACTTTGTGCCATTTCAATATCCCATTGCCTCAAATTATTTTTTTAAAAGGCTGTCTTGGTCTCATGAGACCTTTGCCATTGTAGGTGTCTTGGAATGAGTGTCAATACCTTGTATCTTTGAGAAGAGCATAAATCTGATGCATTGCACAACATCATGATTATGAAAGAGTATAGCAAATCCTGAAGAATCTTTCCACGCACATCCACTCACCTCTTCCCCATTGCCCTGCACAGCTAAATCAAAACACATCACATCTCCCGTTTAATGTGAAACCTGCTGCAGGTGACTGGAATTCTGACAGTCAGTTTTTCATGTTCCCATTAATAACTAACTTTGATGCCTTTGATGGAAGTAAAAACTGGGAGAGAAATAAATGAGGCTGCCAACCTGTCATTATCACTTCTATGTGCACAATGTTGGCTCAGTGACACACATAGTGGTAGAGCTGCTGCCTCACAGCGCTAGAAGCACAGGTTCAATCCTGACCTCGGGTGCTATCTGTGTGAAGTTTGCACATTCTCCCTGTGACCATGAGGGTTTCTTCCAGGTGCTTTCCGGTTCTTCCGGTTCCACATTCCAAAATGATGCAGGTTTGTAGGCTAATTGGCTTCTGTAAACTGACCCTTGTGTGTATGGGAATAGCACAGAACTAGTGTCCAATGGTCACTGTGGACTTGGTGGGCCAAAGGGCCTGTTTCAATGCTGTTTCTCTAAACTAAACTACACTTGCAGATCAATGATGGCAAATTATACTCAAATTATGAAATCTGGAAAAATGATGTCTGTTGAGTTCAACTCCACACTCTTTCTCACTGTGTCTCCTCACCATTTATTAGGTCATGTTCAATAACTGCAGCAAGCAGCTTTAAACTACAAAACACACAGAGTTCACACATTTGCCTTTATATTAAAGTCTGAATGTAAATCTTTCCAATCATTTATCACTGCACAAATTATCTTCTCTTGGTGCAATTTATTTTAATGTTCATCCATTTCTTACAATATCATGCAATTGATGTTTGCTGGGATCATAAGGTTTCCAGCATTAGAGGATTCACAGAATAATTCTGAATCTGTAACATTTTGATCCTGGCACAGAATAATTTTTTTCCATAATGGAATAAACCTGTCTCTTACCTGCAATAAAATTGAAAGATTGTGGATTAATGCCTGTGCTTTGATGTAGTTACACATTTTCATAAACATAACAATATCTCAGCATAAACAATTAGTTCCAAGAATGTACAATGATAGGTGTTGGAATAGGCCAGCCACCTTGCGCATCGCAAAATGTCAGAAACTCTGATAACAAACCAATTAACCGTTCTATGGAAGTGTTGATTGAAAGATGGTTTTGTAAGAAAGAGACAAAACATTTGCTGCTCATCCACAAATAAAAATGCTTCTCCGACTTGATGGTTGTTTTCCTTAGAAACCTTGTGTTATGGAAAATCTCGAATAGAATCGCTACAAATATATTTTTAAACCTCACAGTGCAACCTTCCACCAGCACCCTGCGCTTCCTTCCTTGAATTTTTTCTCCATTCAGCTACCTTTCCTTGGATCCCCTGTGCTCTAACCTTCCAGAACAGCCTACCATGTGGAACCTTGTCAAATGCTTTGCTGAACTCCTTTTCTACGACGTCTACAGCTCAACCTTTTTGGTCACATCTTCAAAAAACTCAATCATATTTGTGAGACACGACCTCCCACGACCAAAACCATGCTGACTCATCAATCACATTATATCCAATTTACATTCTGGCAATACACGTTGTAGGCAAACTACTATAATTAGATCCTGAATCTGAATTTTGTTTAATATTCCCTCCAGAAAACAAAGTTGCCAATAATGCAGCAATCCTTCAGGACTAGATGCCCTGAGTGGATGTGGAGAGGATGTTTCCACTAGTGGGAGTCTAGGACAAGAGGGCACAGCCTCAGAATTAAAGGATGTTCCATTAGGAAGGAGATTAGGAGAATTTCTTTAGTCAGAGGGTGGTAAATCTGTGGAATTCATTGCCACAGATGGCTGTGGAGGCCAGGTCAATGGATATTTTTAAAGGAGAGATAGATAGATTTTTGATTAGTACGGGTGTCAGATTTTATGGGGAGAAGGCAGGAGAATGGGGTTGGGAGGGAGAGATAGAGCAGCCATGATTGAATGGCGGAGTAGACTTGATGGGGCGAATGGCATAATTCTGCTGCTATTGCTTATGACCTTATGTCCTTACGACTGCAATAACGTTGGCCATGATTGTTCACTGAAGTTCACAGTGAAGCATGAACCCCTCCCCCATCCCCCATCCCCCATCCCTCCACCACCCCCCACCTCAACCTTCTCAACCGGAGGCAAGTCACAATGAATATTAATATTTACTGATCCAGGCCTGACCGAACCACAGTGCAAATTTCTCCCACTATTTCACATACATAATCTTTGAACAAAAACTTGACCAAGGTTTCTTGTATTACAGAAATGAAGGAAACTGCCTGGGTCAAGGTGTCCTTCAATTAAATGGTCATTTGAGGAAAAGGAAAACAATGAGCTCCTTATACACTTGGCTGCAGCTAAGTTAGAAAGTGGTTGGACTGTCTTTTTTGAGTTTTTCGTTTTAGTTACATGAAGATTGGTAGCAGTACAATAGATCTGGAACCAATTAGCAGTAGTGGGCAAGGCACAATCCTGACATTACCAAGCCTTTTGTACTCCTCAGCAAATTGGACTTGCTTTTAGCAGAAATGACTGTGTTCCTTCCATCAGTCCAGTGAAAGGCACAGAGTTGACCTCGACACAGATGTCACACCTGGCATGTCGGCATCTTCTGAACTTGAAAATACTCTAATCTTATTCTGTCCGCACCTATTGCCACCTTTCAGAGGTCTGCGTTACTTCCTACAGGGCGGCTGTGGAATTAATTAAACAAGTTGACAAGGAGCCTTCAACGTCCTCTTCATCATTTTCAACAATTGGACCATAAAAAAGATTACAAGCAAGAAGTGGAAGGAAGGAAGTTTGTGAAATTTCAAAGTAATATAGATCAGGCAAAACATTATGACCACTGGCAGGTGAAGTGAATAACATTGGTTATCTTGTTACAATGGCACCTGTCAAGGGGTGGGATATATTATGCAGCAAGTGAACAGTCAGTTCTTGAAGTTGATGTGTTGGTTGCAGGAGAAATGGGCAGGAGTAAAGATCTGAGCGACTTTGACAAGGGCCAAATTGTTATGGCCAGATGACTGGGTCAGAGCATCTCTGAAACGGCAAGGCTTGTGGGGTGCTCCCGGTCAGCAGTGGTGAGTACCTACCGACAGTGGTCCAAGGAGGGACAAACCGGCGACAGGGTGTTGGGCGCCCAAGGCTCATCAATGCGTGAGGGCAACGAAGGCTATCGAGCCTGGTTCAAACCGTCTGTAGGAAGACGACAAGCGTGTGATGCTCTGGGCAATGTTCTGCTGGGAAACTCTGGGTCCGGCCATTCATATGGATGTCAATTTGACACGTGTCACCCACCTAAACATCGTTGCAGACCAGGTACACCCCTTCATAGCAATGGTATTCCCTGATGGCAGTGGCCTCTTTCAGCAGGATAATGCGCCCTGTTACACTGCACACATTGTTGGGGAATGGTTTGAGGAACATGATGAAGTGTTCACGGTGTTGCCCTGGCCACCAAATTCTCCAGATCTCAATCCGATTGAGCATCTGTGGGATGTGCTGGATCGACAAGTCCGATCCACGGCGGCTCCACCTCACAACTTACAGGACCTGAAGGATCTGCTGCTAATGTTTTGGTGCCAGATAACACAGGACACCTTCAGGGGTCTTGTAGAGTCCATGCCTCGGCGGCTCGGCGCTGTTGTGGCGGCACACGGAGGACCAACAGCATATTAGGCAGGTGGTCATAATGTTTTGGCTGATCGGTGTATGTGGTCAGTGCAATCATAAAGTGTAAAATGCAGGAAAGGGAAGGATTGTTTGCGACTCATAGTCATAGAGCGATACTGTGTGGAAACAGGCCCTTCGGCCCAACTTGTCCACACCGGCCAACATGTTCCAGCTACACTAGTCCCAGCTGTCAAATTTGGTCCATATCCCTCCAAACCTGTCCTATCCATGTACTGTCTAACTGTTTCTTAAATGTTGGGATAGTCCCTGCCTCAACTACCTCCTCTGGCAGCATATTCCATATATCCACCACCCTTTGTGTGAAAAAGTTAGCCCTCAAATTCCTATTAAATCTCATCACAGGAACTTTTCTGGAGGTCTCTTCATGCCGGTATTGAACCTGTCAGGCTGCAACATGTATTCAGTGTCCAGACTCTAGGGTTGTATCTGTAAATGGGCCTCTTTAAATCTTTGCTTTCTCTGCAAAAATCAAATCATAAAATGGCTGAAAAATAATTTGTCCCCTTGATTTAGAAACAGCTCTCTTTTATGTAGTGTTTAAATATCCTTCAAATATTCTTGTTGCATAAGGTGGTGGAGCTGAGCCATCTGGACCAACATCAGCTTGTGTTTGACTCCAACTCTCTGTCATCTTAGCTGGTATCCACAAAAGATGGTTTAACTGAAAGAAAGAGAAGCAAATCAGGTCAGATTCTCATTCCTGATCTTTATGCAGAGACCCAAGGCTGATGAGGATAATCGTGTATTTCAAATCCTGTCTTTACTTCAGTGGATGAATACTCTGAGGGTCACCCGTAAAATAATGCCCGTTTTCCCAAGTGAATGTGTTTATTACCCATTAAAAAAAGCAATCTTTATTCTTATTAGGAATGTGGGAATGTGCAAAATAGAAGTACATATGGGCCATAAATGTTGGAACATGCTTAAGGGTTTAAAGATCTTTCATTCTTACAAGATAGACCCATTTGCCGATAGACACAAAAACCCTTAGGGTCTCGACCCGAAACGACACCCATTCCTTCTCTCCAAAGATGCTGCCTGTCCCACTGAGTTACTCCAGCATTTTGTGTCTATCTTCAATTTAAACCACTATCTGCAGTTCTTTCCGATCCATTTGCCGAAATGGATACAACCAATCCAATACTCAATGAGACTAGAATTAACCATAAATTATTACTTCATGGCAAATATCATGGTCATTTTATTTTTCATTGTCGCCTAGTCCGAAATCTGGGAAATATTCAACAGCATAGTGGATGCACAAAAAAAGATATAAGACCAGATTTTGGAGTGCAGTATGGTGCTATATTGGGAAGGGTCAGGCATTTCAAAATAATTTTAAAAGAACTATATAAATTAATTCCTGATAAGTAGGCAGTTCTCCATCACCATATAAATGTGAAATTATTATGCACTCATGCAGTCTTTTGTATTGTCATTCCTGGGTTGGCAATGGATCCAGGTTTTCCAGAGAGAACACAGCACATGGCATGGCATGTCACATGCTCCAAACTGGGGTTGTCTTTCCAGCAAGTCCATCTTTTGTTTTCATCCTGAGAAGGAATTGTTTGACGTAACCAGGATCCACCTGAGGCAAGTGTCCTATGCCACACTTCACAGGGTGGGGTCGGATGAGATTGGACCTCTGCAGGTGTGGCCTGTGCCAACTGTAGCTGGACAACAATTCCTGTTATGCACGCAAAGCCCCAAATGCCACATGAACCGCCCGGGCCACTCCAAGCAGGGAGATTACGAAGAATAACAAGTTGGGGATTTTAACTTTCCCACTATAGACTGGGACTGCCAGGCTTAAATTTAGTGGGATTTCATCAGTATGTTTAGGAAAGTTTTCTGAGGCAATATGTAGAGGGCAAATCTTGACGTTCTCTTGGAAAATAGGGCAGGGCCGTCGCCGGGCCTGTGGGGGAGTACTGTACATTTGTCAGTGGGGGAGTGTCAGTGGGGGAGTGTCATTGGGGGAGTGTCAGTGGGGGAGTGTCAGTGGGGGAGTGTCAGTGGGGGAGTGTCAGTGGGGGAGTGTCAGTGACGGAGTGTCAGTGGGGGAGTGTCAGTGGGGGAGTGTCATTGGGGGAGTGTCAGTGGGGGAGTGTCAGTGGGGGAGTGTCATTGGGGGAGTGTCAGTGGGGGAGTGTCATTGGGGGAGTGTCATTGGGGGAGTGTCAGTGGGGGAGTGTCATTGGGGGAGTGTCATTGGGGGAGTGCTGTACATTTGTCAGTGGGGGAGTGTCATTGGGGGAGTGTCAGTGGGGGAGTGTCATTGGGGGAGCACTGTACATTTGTCAGTGGGGGAGTACTGTACATTTGTCAGTGGGGGAGTGTCAGTGGGGGAGTGTCAGTGGGGGAGTGTCATTGGGGGAGTACTGCACATTTGTCAGTGGGGGAGTACTGTACATTTGTCAGTGGGGGAGTGTCAGTGGGGGAGTACTGTACATTTGGATCAGTGACCGTAATTCTATTAAATTTTGAAATGCCTATGGAAAAGGACATAACTAATCCAGGACATAATGTTCTAAATAGGGTCAAGGCCAACTTTGATTTTATTGGATAGGACCTTGCAAAAATTAATTGGAGTATGTTGTTTACAGGCAAAGGGATGTCCGGCATGTTTCTGTTAGAGTGAAGGGCAAGGCTGGCAGGAGTAGAGAATCCTGGTTGACAAGAGATATTGAGGCTGTGGTATGGAAAAAGAAGGTATGGGTTAGGAACAAACATCTAGGATCACGTGAACCCCTGGAGGAAAATGGGGTTGCAGGAGTGTACCTAAGAAGGGAATTATGAGGACAAATAGTGGGTGTGGGATCGATTTGGCAGAGAAGATTAAGTGGAATCCAAACAGTTTTTATAAACATATTAAGGAGTAATTAGGAAATGACTAGGGTCCCTCTAATAACAAAGTGGAATCTATGTTTGGAGATGGAGGATATGAGCAAGGTACTCAATTAATATGTCTCCTGTTTATACCATGGAGAAAGACATGAAGACTAGGGAATTTGAAAGAGTTAATGGAAATGACGGGGATAGTCTGCATTTGAAGGTAGATAAATCTCTGGAGTCTATTCAGATATACCCGAGAATACTGTGGGAAGCTAGAGATGAAATTTCAGGAGCCTTGACTGAGATTTATGCATCATTGTTAATCACAGATGAGGTGCTGCAAGAATGAAATGTGGCTAATGTTGTGCTAAGTTTTATGAAAGGGTGGAAAGAGAAAACAAAGAACAATGGACCAGTAGGCCTGCCATCTGTGGGAGATAAGGTACTAGAGGCAGGGCCGTTTTTACAGCATTATGGGCCCCCGGGCAAAGCAGTGTACTGGGGCCCCTACCGGTACTCTCCCCCACCCCCCTTTCCCTACCAGCCCCCCCCTGTCGTGCCGGCGAAAAGCACTTACCGAAAAGCACTTAGCGATGGACTTAGGGCGCTACATTGTTGCGAAAAGTACTTACAGATCGCTGTGAGATGCACTTAGGGATGGAAAGGCAAAGCACTTAGGGAGCTAATTGTTGTGAAACAGATCGCTGTGAGAAGCACTTAGGGACCGAAAATGTTGTGAAAAAAGCACTTATTGAACCTACATTTTTAAAGTAGTATTTATTTATTGCAAGTCACTTAACATACACAGATCAGCATGGGGCCCCTATGCTCGTGGGTCCCCGGGCAAGTGCCCATCAGGCCCATGCGTTAAGACGGCCCTGACTAGAGGGTATACTGAGGGATAAGATATTCTTGCATTTGTAAGACAAGGGTTAATTATGGACAGTCAGCATGGCTTTATGTGTGGGAGATCATATCTCATTAAATTAACTATTTTTTGAAAGAGTAACCAAGATGGTTGATGAGCATATGGTTGTAGATGTGGACTATATGGATTTCAGTAAGGCTTTTGATAAGTACTGTAAGATTTGAGAAGTTTTCCCTCATTCTGCAATCAACACCAAACCAAAGAGCTGCAGTTTGGACATTTTAAACGGGAGACTGGGGCTGATAGCGGAGAAAGGCTGCGGTCAGTTTACCAAGGGATGTCACAATCCGTGGGTCCTAAGATGGCCGCGGGACCTCGTGACCAGCCACAAAAGCAAAAAACCTTACAGCCCAGTCTCTAGGTTTCTGCAAAGCCACGGCCAGAACAATGGATGAGTATTGGCCATGCAGAAACCTGCGAAACCAGGTCGAAGTCCAGACACTGGGGCACTGACATCAGCATACTCACAATGCCCCAAGCCGACCTACACAGTTAATCTCGTTAAGGAGGCACAATAGCCCATAGAAAACTACCTGGTAGGTGATGGGAAACCAGTTAAACCCATCACCTTGCAACGAAATACCAATTAACATACCGTCTGGCCATCCCCGGTACCCCCGGACATAACGCAGGACAAAGGGAAAACTCAATACATATCTTTTAAACAAAGAGATCCCGAGATCTGGCGGGAGATAGGACGGGCCAGAATTAGTATAACTGGCCACGATTTTTGGGTTTTAAACTCATGCAAGAAAACCTGCAAGGAACGCAAGCCAGGAGGAAGATGAAAAGGACAGGCAAGAAAGGCCCGCTCACAGCAGGGACAGCAGCAACGCTCGCAACGACTGGCCAGGAACGCTCACAGCAGGGACAGCAACGCTCGCAACGACTGGCCAGGAACGCTCACAGCAGGGACAGCAGCAACGCTCACAGCAGGGACAGCAACGCTCGCAACGACTGGCCAGGAACGCTCACAGCAGGGACAGCAGCAACGCTCACAGCAGGGACAGCAGCAACGCTCGCAACGACTGGCCAGGAACGCTCACAGCAGGGACAGCAGCAACGCTCACAACGACTGGCCAGGAACGCTCACAGCAGGGACAGCAGCAACGCTCACAACGACTGGCCAGGAACGCTCACAGCAGGGACAGCAGCAACGCTCACAGCAGGGACAGCAGCAACGCTCACAGCAGGGACAGCAGCAACGCTCACAGCGACTGGCCAGGAACGCAAGAAACGGAAGGAAGAAACTCAGGGGACAAGCACGACCCTCACGGAAAGCAGCGGAGAAGCAGCACGAACAGCCAGTAACCCCAGTAATAGCCCCATGGTGAGCATGTACCCCGATCCTGCACATCCTGGACATAGTTTAGTGTAGAGGGGAGGGTGGTTTGAATAAACGTGGGTGTGTAAATGAATACGTGTTGGTCAATTTTGCGATGTGTCGTACGTTCCCCATCTTACAGTCAAGAATATGTCTAATAGAACTATGTCTAAGAATTTGTGTAGTTATGCATATGTCGTTTAGAACTGTGTCTAAGTATTCGTGTAGTTATGCATATGTCTAATAGAACTGTGTATAAGTATTCATGGACAATAGTCCCAAGCGCTCAATAAAAGCCTTTTCCATTTAAACGCTGGTCTTCAAATCTGGTCTGGTTGAATTTTTCTGCACTATAAACGCTCCTGCATCTAAGTCCAGTGTCTAGAACCGTAGGGGGTGAGTAGGTCGAACCACTCACGGGGAACCAGTGTGCGCGGCCTGGTCAAGGGATCAGAGCAAGGCACGGGGACCTTAGGTCGAGCGAAAGCTCGGTGCAGAAACCCCTTACAGTACTAGACAGGCCTGGACCCGTTGGGTGCAAACCTCTCCTGCGGGCCCGGCAACCCTCCCCCAACTGACGACCCGTGGACCTGTTTCCGGCCGGGGAATGTCCCCCGGTGCCGTGGGCGGGTGAGGGAGGAGAGGAGAGGGGAGAAGGAGCCACTCACCTCGGCCCCAGGCGGCCATCGCGTCGGCCAGAGCGAGGCGTGGACCCGTTGGGTGGAAACCTCTCCTGCAGCGGCAGCTCGGCGGCGGCGGCCATCTTGTTTGACCCTCTGTCACCGCGCTGCACCATGGGAGGAAGGTCAGGTGCTAGTCCTCCCGGGGGGGGGGGGGAGGAGCGCATTTATTAAAGTTTCTTGTTAATTGCTTTTAAAATGTAACAAAACTTGATGAATCGGGACCGCAGGGGATTGGTGAGTAGGGTGGGCCTAAAATTGTTGCGCTATCGTGTACCATTTTGCCTCTATTTCGGGAACAAGCTGATATACAATCAAATAAACGAATATATATACAAGATGAGTTTTAGTAATATACTAGACCAAGTGGACCCATTGGACCCAAACCTCTCTTATATTGGTGCAGCATCCTCTCCTCCCCCCTCTCCCCTCCCCCCCCCCCCTTCTTCCCTCCTCCTTCCTCCTCCCCCTCCCTCCCTCTCTCCCTCCTCCCCTCCCCCTCCCTCTCTGCTCCCTCCTCCTCTCCTGCCTTCCCTCCACCCCTCCACTCACCCCTTCCCCTCCCCCTTCCCCTCCCCCCTTCCCCTCCCCCCCACCCATCCCCCTCAACCCCCCTGATCCTCCCTCCCCCCTCCTCCCTCGATTTAAACTTTAAAATGAGAATAACTTCAAAAATATAACACCGATTTCAATGAAACCTCTGCCATTAGCACCAAAGGGACGACGGTGAATAAGGTGGGCCTAAAATTGTCGCGCTATCGTGTACCGTTTTGGCTGTAGTTCCGGAACAAACAAACAAACAAACGAGAGTTTTAGTATATAGGTAGATAAGGTAGACACAAAATGCTGGAGTAACTCAGCGGGTCAGGCAGCATCTCGGGAGAGAAGGAATGGGTGACATTTCAGGTCGAGACCCTTCTTCAGACTGATGTCAGGGGAGGGGGAGGGACAAAGATAGAATGTAGTCGGAGACAGGAAGACTAGTGGGAGAACTGGGAAGGGGAGGGGATGAGGAGGAAATGCAAGGACAATCTGAAGTTAGAGAAGTCAATGTTCATACCGCTGGGGTGTAAACTGCCCAAGCGAAATATGAGGTGCTGTTCCTCCAATTTGTCCTGGGCCTCACTCTGACAATGGAGGAGGCCCAAGACAGCAAGATCAGATTGGGAATGGGAGGGGGAGTTGAAGTGCTGAGCCATCGGGAGATTAGGTTGGTTAAGACGGACTAAGCGGAGGTGTTCAGCGAAATGATCGCCGAGCCTGCGCTTGGTCTCACCGATGTAGAGAAATTGATGCCTAGAACAGTGGATACAATAGATGAGGTTGGAGGAGGTGCAGGTGAACCTTTGTCTCACCTTAAAAGACTGTTTGGGCCCTTGGATGGAGTTGAGGGGGGAGGTAAAGGGACAGGTGTTGCATCTCCTGCGGTTGCAGGGGAAAGTGCCCGGGGATGGGATGGTTTGGGTGGGAAGGGACGAGTGGACCAGGGAGTTACGAAAGGAATGGTCTCTGCAGAACGCAGAAAGGGGAGGAGATGAGAAGATGTGGCCAGTAGTGGGGTCCCGTTGTAGGTGATGAAAATGTTGGAGGATGATTTGTTGGATACACTGGCTGATGGGGTGGAAGGTGAGAACAAGGGGGACTCTGTCCTTGTTACGAATGGGGGGAGGGGGAGCAAGAGCGGAGCTGCGGGATATCGAGGAGGCCCTAGTGAGAGCCTCATCTATAATGGAAGAGGGGAAGCCCCGTTTCCTGAAGAATGAGGACATCTCTGATGCCCTGGTATGGAACACCTCATCCCGGGCGCAGATGCGGGGTAGACGGAGGAATTGGGAGAAGGGGATAGAGTCTTTACAGGAAGCAAGGTGGGAAGAATTGTAGTCCAGATAGCTGTGGGAGTCAGTAGGTTTGTAGTGGATGTCGGTCAATAGTCTGTTACCTGTGATGGAGAAGGTGAAATCTAGAAACGGGAGGGGGATGTCGGAGATAGTCCAAGTATATTTAAGAGCAGGATGGAGATTAGTGGTGTAATTTATGAAGTCAGTGAGTTCTGCATGGGTACAAGAGGTAGCACCAATGCAGTCGTCGATGTAGCGGAGGTAGAGTTCGGGGATGGGGCCAGTGTATGTCTGGAACAGGGATTGTTCGACGTACCCAACAAAGAGGCAGGCGTAGCTAGGGCCCATGCGAGTGCCCATAGCTACGCCTCTGGTTTGGAGGAAGTGGGAGGAGTCAAAGGAGAAGTTATTAAGGGTAAGAACCAGCTCTGCTAGGCGGAGGAGAGTGTTGGTAGATGGGGATTGGCTGGTTCTACGGTCGAGGAAGAAACGGAGGGCTTCGAGACCATCCTTGTGGGGAATGGAAGTGTAGAGTGACTGGACATCCGTGGTAAAGATGAGGGAGTGGGGGCCTGGGAACCGGAAGTTATCGAGGAGATGGAGCGCGTGTGAGGTGTCTTGGACGTAGGTGCGGAGGGATTTAACCAGGGGGGATAGGATGGAGTCGAGGTAGGTGGAAATAAGTTTGGTGGGGCATGAGCAGGCAGAGACAATGGGTCTGCCAGGACGGTTCTGTTTGTGGATTTTAGGGAGAAGGTAGAATCGGGCCTTGCGGGGCTGGGGAACTATAAGGTTGGAGGCATTGGGGGGTAGATCGCTGGAGCTGGTGAGGTCCGTGATGGTGCTGATGATAAAGGTCTGGTGTTTGTCGGTGGGGTCATGGTCCAGGGATAAGTAGGAAGAGGTGTCTGAGAGTTGTCGTCTGGCTTCGGTCCGGTAGAGGTCAGCACGCCAGACTACCACAGCACCTCCCTTGTCAGCGGGTTTGATGATTAAGTCCGGGTTGTTGCGGAGTGAGTGGAGGGCTGCACGTTCTGGAGGGGAGAGGTTAGAGTTAGTCAGGGGAGTGGAGAATTTGAGGCGGTTAATGTCACGCCGGCAGTTGGAAATGAAAAGTTCTAGTGAGGGTAGTTGGCCAACCGGGGGGTCCAAGAGGAGGGGGTTCGTTGGAGACGGGAGAAGGGGTCATCACTGGGGGGTGAGGACTCCTTCCCATGGAAAAAGGCTCGGAGGCGGAGGCGACAGTAAGTATGTTATGTTGCAGTTGTATAAGACATTGGCAAAGTCACACTTGGAGTACTGTGCTCAGTTTTGGTCATCGTGCCACAAGAAAGATGTCGTTAAGTTGGAAAGAATGGAGACAAGATTTACAAGGATGTTGTCTGTCAGCAGGAGAAATTATTTAGCTGAGAATTTATCCGTTAGAGTGTAGGAGACTGAGGATGATCTTATAGGAATGTATAAAATCATGAGGTGCGTAGATAGGTTGAATGCACACTCTTTTTCCCAGGGTTGGGGAATCGAAAACTAAAGGGCCAAGGTGAGAAAGAAAAGATTTAATAGGAATCTGAGTGGCAACCTTTTCACACAGAGGGTGGTACATATATGGAATGGGCTGCCAGAAGAAATTGTTGTCGCAGGTACAATAACAACATATGGACAGGCATATGGATAGGGAAGGTTTAGAGGGACATGGACCAAAACACAGGAAAATTGAACTAATATAAATGGGTCATAATGGTTGGAGTGGATGAGTTGGGCCGAAGATTCTGTTTCCATGCTGTATGACACTATGACTCCATGTGTTTGTACATCAGTTACTCAGGCCATCTGGAAGAAAGGTCTCACTTTTCTATTATAATAGTTTTCATTGGAATTGAATCAAATGGCTCCAGACAATCAAATGTGGCTTGTACAGAAAATCAGGATGTCTTATCAGGAAGGACAAAGCAGAGAATCATTACCGTCGCTAAGTTATTGGCCATTCTCACTTGCAGTCATAATGTTGGGCAGAGAATAACTCAAAAACATAGAGGAGCATGCAACTTGGATAATACAGCAATAACTTGTCAGATCGGTACCCTTATTAAGCGAACAAATCAAAATGGTGAAAGTGACTCACAGGACAAGTTCATGGCATGCATTCGAGACAGTGTACAGGAGACAACTTGCTACATATTCTTAGATTTCCTGCTCATCCCAACTAGCACATCCAATTGGTGAAGCAAGCACACACATATTTTAACCTGATGTGGTCTTAGGATGTGAGTTGAAAATCTGACACAAAAGTGAGAATATTTTGAGTTGTAAATGTAACAAAGACGATTCGGACACCAGACCAAACCATAATACACACAGGATTCAAGAAATTGGAGATGATATATTAAAAGGATCGAGCATTGGTAGTGATCAGAAAATAGGTTGGTGAGGGTAGCTAGTGGCGTGGCATGTGCCCTTTAGCTATTTACAATCTGTAGCAGTATGGCGAGTCCGAAACTTGCTAGTTGTAGACGAAGTTTATTGCAGCCGCAATACACGAATACAGAATCAAAACAACAAGTTACAGGACAACCAATATAAACTTACTGTCTTCCTTGAAGACTTCGCCGAACTGGCTAAATCGGGCGCCAAACGCGCACCTGACATCGCTGGCCAATCAGCGATGTCGTTTCCTGGACCAATCCCCATGGTCGCGTTCCCACGTGACCTCGCTGGCCAATCCGAGGGTTCGACGACCTGGACCATTCTCTATGGTCGCTACATGACCCCCCCCAGAACCCGAGGTGCGGAACCTAGCAGGGAGCCGGATTTCGCGACCATAACGAGTACGGAGAGGGACAGCCTGAACCACAGGAGCCGGAGGTTCCGGACTTGGTGGAACAGCCGGAACGGGAGGTTCTGGAGGAACTACCGGAACGGGGGGTCCTGGAGGAACTGCCGAAACGGGGGGTCCTAGGGGAACTGCCGAAACTGGGGGTCCCGGAGGAACTGTCGGAATGGGGGTTTGTGGACTGGGCGGAACTAACGGAGGTCGGCCTCTTCTAGGGGTTTGACCGACCAGGACTGGTTGATCCGGGTCCAAATGGGCAGGTTTGAGCCGGGACACCGAGACGAGTTCACTCTTGCCGCCCATGTCTAAGGTGAAAGTAGCCGTTCCCTTACGTAAAACCCGAAACGGCCCTTGATAGACCCTCTGCAACGGGGCGCGATGGGCATCTTTACGCAAAAAAACAAACTCACAGTCCTTCAGGGAAGACGGTTCATGTACCATGGGACACCCATGACGTGAAGTCGGCACTGGAGCCAGGGAGCCCACCCGTTCCCGGAGAGCTGCTAACGCTGCTGGGACTGTAGGGAGCAGTGCTGAAGTGTCCGGAAACAGATCTCCAGGTACTCGAAGGGTCGAGCCATATACCAGCTCTGCGGACGACGCACCGAGATCTGGCTTAGGAGCCGTCCGGATGCCCAAAAGAACCCAAGGGAGTTGGTCTACCCAGTCCGGGCCTTCAAGCCTTGCACAGAGGGACGCCTTAAGTTGGCGGTGGAACCTTTCTACGAGTCCATTTGCTTGGGGGTGATATGCAGTTGTGGGTTGTAATTTGGACCCGTACAGTTCCGCCAGCGCGGCCCAGAGGGACGAAGTGAACTGTGGTCCTCTGTCAGTTGTAATAACTGCCGGGACCCCGAAACGAGCTACCCAATGAAGGGCCAAAGTCCTAGCACAAGACGCTGACGAGATGTCAAACAATGGGAAAGCCTCTGGCCACCGGGTGAACCGGTCCACCACCGTGAGGAGGTGGGTGTAGCCCCGGGAGGAAGGCAAAGGCCCGACCAAATCCACGTGGATGTGGAAAAAACGAAAAGCCGGGACTTCGAAATCCTGTACGGGGGGCTGGACGTGGCGCTGGACCTTAGCGGTCTGACAGGGCACGCAGGAACGTGCCCACCCCGCTACCTGTTTCCGCAGGCCATGCCAGACAAACCTCGCTGCCACCAAGGCAGAGGTGGAGCGGATGGACGGGTGCGCCAGCCCATGAATGGCATCGAAAACCCGGCGCTGAAGGGAGGGCGGTACTACCGGCCTGGGGCGAGGAAGAGAAACATCGCACCAGACTTTCGTGCCCTCCGACCCACAAGCTACCTGGGCCAACTTCAATCCCGAAGTGGTGGACTGGTACGTCGAAACGGTATCCGCCAGGAGCTGTGCCTCCGCAAGCTCTTGGGGATCCACTTCGCAGTCCACCGCCGAAATAGGGGGAAAAGCAGGTCTAGACAGGGCGTCAGCAACGGCATTCAGCTTACCCGCGATATGACGGACATCTGTGGTAAATTCTGAGATAGCAGTCAGGTGCCGCTGCTGGCGGGCCGACCATGGGTCAGACAATTTCAAAAACGCAAATGTTAATGGATGTGGTCCGTAAATGCCACAAATGGGCGGCCCTCGAGGAAGTACCTGAAATGACGAACAGCTAAATGGAGAGCTAGAAGTTCTCGGTCAAATGCGCTATATTTCAGCTCGGCCGAATTTAGTTGCCGGCTGAAAAACGCTAAAGGCTGCCAACGGCCACCAACCTGCTGCTCCAGAACTCCACCCACCGCCACGTCAGAGGCGTCAACCGTCAGGGCCGTGGGGGCGGAGGGGCTCGGATGGACCAACATGGTGGCGTCTGCCAAGGCTGCCTTAGCTGCCGTAAAAGCCGACTCTGCGGCCGGGGACCACAACAACTCTACCGGATTACCTGCAAGGCATTGGAAAAGCGGGCGCAGGACTCGCGCCGCTGCCGGAACGAATCTATGGTAGAAATTAACCATACCAACGAACTCCTGCAGCCCTTTTACTGTGGTGGGCCTGGGGAAAGCCCGGATAGCCTCCACCTTCTCTGGCAAAGGGACAGCGCCGGCAGGGGTAATTCTATGTCCTAGAAAATCGAGAGCAGGCAGGCCGAATTGACATTTGGAGGGTTGAATAATGAGCCCGTGGTCTTGGAGCCGCTGGAACACGGTCCGCAAATGGGCCTGGTGTTCTTGCACTGAGGGGCTGGCTACCAGGATGTCGTCTAAATAAATAAACACAAAGGGTAAACCCCTGCCCACGCGGTCCATCAGTCGCTGGAAAGCCTGTGCCGCGTTCTTTAAACCGAAAGGCATACGCAACCATTCAAACAACCCGAACGGAGTAATAGTTGCAGTTTTTTGTATGTCCTCCGGTCGCACCGGAATCTGATGGTATCCTCGCACCAAATCGATTTTGGAAAACACTACCGCTCCTTCCAGTCCAGATGAAAAGTCCTGTAGGTGCGGTATGGGGTAACGATCAGCCGTGGTGACAGCATTGAGACGCCGATAATCGCCACATGGCCTCCACCCCCCAGATGCCTTGGAGACCATGTGTAACGGCGAGGCCCACGGGCTGTCAGACTGACGAACAATTCCCATTTCCTCCATCTTCCTGAACTCCGCCCGTGCCACCACCAGTTTGTCTGGCGGTAGTCTCCTGGCCCGAGCGAAAACGGGAGGGCCTTCGGTGCGGATGTGATGGACCACACCGTGCTTAGCTGAAGGTGCGTCAAAACGTTGGACGAGCAGCTCTGGGAACTCTGCCAGAATCGCAGCATACGAGTCGGGGGCCGCGACGACGGCCTGGACAGTAGGGCTGGGCGAGGAGGCGATTGCCGGAGCGACGTGCTCGTCTTCAGCAGCAGGTCGGAGGTCGTTACCGCGGACATCAGGAACCAGTGAAAAAGCCCAGAGAAAATCTGCGCCCAGGATCGCTTGTTTGACGTCGGCTATGATGAATGGCCATTCGTACGTGCGGAGGCCTAACGCAAGGGACATCTTCCGTGTGCAGAAAGTGCGAATTGGGCTGCCATTAACCGCGATGAGGGTGGGACCTGTCTTACCCGATCTGGTTTCGAGGTCGGTCGGCGGCACTATGCTGACGATGGCTCCGGTGTCTACCAAAAATTCTGTGTCCGTGAATCGATCATGGACATAGAGGCGCCGGTTCTGGCCAATCGTAACTGCCCCTATGTACGATCGGCCGAGGCATTTCCCGCGAAGGTACAAGGCAAACGACAGTTGCGGGATTCGTTACCCCATCGTAGGTGATAATAGCACCAGCCGCGCTTGTGCGGATCTTTTTGGCGGGCTCTCGGAGAATTGGCGGGAGACGTGGCGCCATCTTGCCGTCGCTGTGGCGTGGTCACCGATGTCGAGACTTTGTTGATGGAATCCCCTGCCTTGTTTTTTCCCGCTATGAGCGCGTCCGCTTTCGCTGCATATGCTTCGGGGTCCTTAAAAGAACAATCCGTAAGCAGCAGTCGGACATCCTCGGGAAGTTTCTCGCGGAATGCCTGTTCAAACATCGGGCAATCCGTGTGCTCACCGGCTAGCACCATCATTTCGGCCATGCGGACGGAAGGCAGTTGGTCTCCAAGCTCCGGTAGGTGCAGAAGTTTTGCCGCACCACCATGCTTATTTAACCCGAAGGTTCGCAGTAATGCCTTCTTCATGGTTTCATATTTGTCTTCCGCAGGTGAAGTTATGATAAACCGCATCATGCGCTTGGTTGTGTCCGGCGATAGAGCGCTGACGAGGTAGAAGTACTTCGTGGAATCGTCCGACACCTTCTTTATGTGGAATTGAGCCTCGGCGTGGATAAACCAAGCTTGTGGTGCGTACGTCCAAAATAACGGAAGATGAACGCCTGCCGCGCTTGACTCCGATGTGCCCTGCTCGGTCATCGTCAACGAGGCGTCGGGTTCCTGCTCAGTTGGTGATCGTCCAGATCACGTTCGGGGTCACCAATATGGCGAGTCCGAAACTTGCTAGTTGTAGACGAAGTTTATTGCAGCCGCAATACACGAATACAGAATCAAAACAACAAGTTACAGGACAACCAATATAAACTTACTGTCTTCCTTGAAGACTTCGCCGAACTGGCTAAAACGGGCGCCAAACGCGCACCTGACATCGCTGGCCAATCAGCGATGTCGTTTCCTGGACCAATCCCCATGGTCGCGTTCCCACGTGACCTCGCTGGCCAATCCGAGGGTTCGACGACCTGGACCATTCTCTATGGTCGCTACAGCAGTGCCTTTGATTAAAGGACCTGGTGTAAAATGCCCAAGTATGCCGTTAACAACAGTCAGTTGAGTGGGAAAGTAGGCTAAGAATTAAATAAGGAGGAAAGGGGGGAAAATAAATTATCGGCCAAAAGGTGGAAGATGTAATATGATGTTGGGAAGTGTAAATTCATCCATGAGTAGGAAAATATTTTTAAAAGATTAGTGACCAGTAAATGTTGAGGATCAAAGGAATTTGGAATCATTCAAGATAGTAAGCAGCTCAAAAACCTAATGTGTCAGCTTTTGATAACATGAGATTTGAAGTAGGAGAGCAGGGTGAGATTGCTTGAGTTTTATGTGCAGTTTAATCTCTTCCTTTGGAAAACACATTTTTGCCTTCAAGAGGGTAGAATTTCATTTGAGTGGTTCCTGAAATCATGAGCAGCATGTTCAGGAATAGCTTCTTCCCAACAACAATTGAATACTACACAACACTAACCTCATCTATGAACTTCTATGGACTTTGCACTAAGGACTATGGACTAGTTGTGCACTAGTTTCGTGGTTATTCATGTATTAAATTTGGTTTTGTTTACTAACGGCTGCGGCTCTCTGACAGTCTGTTTGTCTTTTTTCCCTTTTTTTTTGTTTGTGTCGGTGTTGGGATGGTTTTTGTTTCTGTTTTTGGCTCTGTATGTGTGGGGGGTGGGGCGGGGGGTGGGGGAACCTTCTTTTATTAGGTCTCTTCCCCGGGGCGCAGCTCGGCCGCGGGGCCTTCCATCGCCCGCGGGGCCTTCCATCGCCTGGCTCGGCTGCTGGACTTAACATCGCCGGCGCGGCTCGGCCGCAAGACCTAACAGTGCCCGGCGCGGGGCCTTCCATCGCCTGGTACGGCTGCGGGACGGTTCAGCGCTCGGTGCGGCTCGGCCGCGGGGCCTTCCATCGCCCGGTGCGGCTCGGCCGCGGAACGGTTCAGCGCCCGGCGCGGCGCCTTCCATACCCCGGCGCGGCTCGGCTGCGGGACTTAACATCGCCGGCGCGGCTCGGCCGCGGGACGTTTCGGTGCCCGGTGCGGCTCGGCCGCGGGGCCTTCCATCCCCTTGCGGGGGCTGTGCGTGTCGGTCGCCTCGGTAGGGGTCGAGCTGCCTGTCCGTGGGCGCGGGGGGAAGAGAGTGGAAGAGAGTGGAAGTTTTGTTGCCTTCCATCACAGTGAGGGGGTGTTTGGAGTCACTGTGATGGATGTTTGTGTTGGGGTCGTGTGTCCTGTGTTCTTTTCTTTTTTGCTGTGTCTTGTGACTGCTGAAATTTCGTTCGGTATTTATACCGAATGACAATAAAGTTCTGTTATACTGTTATACTGTTATGTTATATCAATAGTTCAAGAGTAATTCAATAGTTAATTATTTATTTTATTGTCGCATGTAAGTAGACACAGTGAAATGCTTTGTTGTGCATACAATCCAGTAAAATCATCCTAGACATGAGTAAAAGAGTGCAAGGATTGTAGTGTGACAAAAATAGCAGATTTCTTCTGAGGCTTTGCACACAGAGTTGCCACATTTCTGGTGCCATCTCATACCTTTCAAGCATCAAGTTCTAAACATTTTTTTGTAAACCAGCACCTGCGGTTCCGTGTTTCTTCAGTGTTCTTTGTAAGTGGCAATTCAGATGGAAAGGTGGTGAGGAAGGCATATGGAATACTTGCCCTCGCAGATCATGCTATAGAATATAAGAATCGAGACCTTATGTTGCAATTTTACAATACCTGGTCAGATCGTACGGATGCAGGTCTGGAGGCTGCTCTGATTGTGCTAGAGAGAGTACAGAAGAGTTGGCCTGGATGTTACTTGGATTGGGGGACTTTAGTTCTGGGGAGAGATTGGATAGGTTGAGTTTGTTTTCCCTGGGCCAAAGTAGATTGAGGGGTGACCTTCTAGAGATATGTAAGTGTATGAAAGGCATGGATCGGGTAGATAGCTAGTTCCCATAGTAAGGGGGTTAAAAACAAGAGGGCGTAGGTTTAAAATGAGAGGTAAGAATTTTAAAGGGGATCTGAGAGGCAATTTTTTTTTAATACCGAGAGTGCTTGATCTTAATCAGGTCTTTGCCTGAAGAGATGGTGGATATCATCACTACATTTAAGAGGCATTTAGACAGATATTTGAATAGCAAGGCACGAGAGGACATGATTCTAATGTAGGCAAACAGGATTAGTCTATTGGCCAAATTGGTCAGAGTAGTCATGGTGAGCTAAAGGGTTAAGTTCTGTTCTGTACAATCTATGACTCTATAAGATGATTTCATTCATGAGGATAGCGTGGATACATTTAATTCCTTTGATCGAAAGCTTTAGTACTGGTGTCCTTTATAACGTTCATGACCCAGATGGGAGATTGTGAACATTTGTGAAAGTTGTGAATATTTGGACCCTGTACCCTGAGGATGTTTAGGGGATGAGTACAATATGACAATAAAGATATATTGTATTGTATTGTATTGTATTGTATTGTATAGCAACAATCAATAGATACTTAAGCACTGAAATGGAGGTTAACAGTTGTTAGGTGTAATGGTCAGGAAACTGGAGCCAAGGTAGAATTCCCATCATGATATTATTTAGTGACAGGGCAGGTTCAATCAGCAAGTTTCCACTTATCATTTAGTAAGTGATAAGGTCACAAGTGATAGGAGTAGAATTAGGCCATTCGGCCCATCAAGTCTGCTCTGCCATTCAATAATGGCTAATCTATCCCTCCCTCCTAACCCCATTCTTCTGCCTTCTCCCCATAACCTCTGACACCTGAACTAATCAAGAATTATTAGTTTATTTGTTTCATGTTTATTATTTGGAGATAAGTAACTTGGTCAAATCTGAAGGTGACAAATATAAAGGCAAGAGTTCCACCTGCAGATGGGCAGAGACGGGCAATATGACATTGATGGATGTTATTGAAGGAGCTGATGTAATAATAATATATTCCTTTATTCGTCCCACACCGGGGAAATTTACACCGGGGAAATATTTGAATAGATAGAAAACACTTGCCCAAAGCCTCCACATTCTTCCTGTAAGGTGGCGACCAGAACTGCCTAGCCAAAGTCCTATAAAGCAGCAACATGACTTCCTAACCCTTGTACTCAAAGCCTCGACTGACGAAGGCAAGCACACCATATCTTCTTGACCTTCTTGACCACTCTATCTACTTGTGGCGTCACTTTCAGGGAGCTATGGACTTGGACCCCAGGATCCCTCTTTACATCATATGCTTTCCTTCAGATACAAACCATGTCAAAGTGAAATTGTGTGGTGAGGAACAATCGTTGGTCAGAGAGGGGATTGAATCAATGTTACAGGACAGAGTTGAAAGGGAACCAAAGTCAATGGCCTCACTCCAACCAATATTTATGGGGTAAAAAGCATTGCTTATTCAGTTCATCAGGTTGGATGAGTATATCTAGCCCTGGAATGTGAGATAGTTGTGGAATATACAAGCATGCAATCACTGAGAAGAGGATACTTGGAAAAGTTGGATGAGGTCACCAAGAGGCATCTTGCAAATGAACAGAATAGACAAAGTGATTTAATCCCGTGCAAAGTGATTTAGCCGTGTTTTGAAAAGCCTAACATCATGAGATGTGCTTTTTTTAAAATTCAGTAAGATGGGAAGCACTGAAGTAAATGAAAAGTAATGGATATTGAGGCTGAGGAAATGGAAGGACAAGGAGGGCAAAGGGTAATGTAAAGCAGAGAGTGGTTGAGTGGTGTCATATATATAACGTGTCTGTGGCAACTTTAATCATGAGTAATATCTGGCGGTTTCTGGCTGTTGATATTTAATACCGCTCCATCAGTTAGCAAACGTCCAATCCATTCATCATTTATCAAGAGAGCATTACTGTGAAATTAGCAGATTGCCCTTCAGATCAAGAAGTCTAATCACAAATGGCCTTCAGGTGGGTTTGGATGGGTAAAGTCTACAAGCCATTTGGTTGACAGACAAATGACTGTTTAAAGCATTTCATAAGCCATGGTTCTGTTTCTCAGTGGTGTGCTTGTGACTCCTTTCACGGTGTTTTCTGTCATAGATGCTATTGCTCATTGTATTTTACTGCTGGACAGGGGGTTATAGTCTGGAGGAGCACAAATAACTCCTCAGTCAAGAGCTCAGTAAGATTAGAAAAACATTACAGTGATGTATATGTCTGTCCCGAGTGAAGGCTTGTTTTTGAATGTAGATTGACTGCATGAATCAGTTATAGTTCATCATTGGTTCAATCTGCATTATAATCAAATACACTTGGGGAGAGAGGATTAGACAGGGCAGGCATGCAATACAGGAGGAAAGATTTTGATAGCCGAGTGACTGAGAGCCAGTGAGAGAAGGGAGGGAAAAAATGGCAACGAGGGAACAAAGGAGGACAAGAGCAGAAGGATAAAATGTCCTAAAGAAAAGCAGTGTCACACGAAGAATAAGAAGCAGTGAGGTGTGAAGGAATGATGAGCAATGGGAGGAGAATGTGAACAAAGGTGGTGGAGGGAAAGGAGCAGGGCGATGTACAAACCCACGAAGAAAGATAGAATGAAGAGAAGAAAGGTCAATGGAACCTACACCATCAGAGATTCAGGAGCTGCCAGGAGAATGGAGGATAAAAGTTGTCTTCTTTCCTCTTTAGATTTCCTGTTTCAATAGACAATAGGTGCAGGAGTAGGCCATTCGTCCCTTCGAGCCAGCACCGCCATTCACTGTGATCATGGCTGATCATTCTCAATCAGTACCCCGTTCCATCCTTCTCCCCATACCCCATACCCCATTTCCAAGAGAGAAGTCTTTGCAATTGAACCTTGCTCACAGGGCCATCTTAACGCATGGGCCTGATGGGCACTTGCCCGGGGGCCCACGAGCATAGGGGTCCCATGCTGATCTGTGTATGTTAAGTGACTTGCAATAAATAAATACTACTTTAAAAATGTAGGTTCAATAATTGCTTTTTTCGCAACATTTTCGGTCACTAAGTGCTTCTCACAGCGATCTGTAAGTGCTTTTTGCAACAATGTAGCACCCTAAGTCCATCGCAAAGTGCTTTTCGGTAAGTGCTTTTCGCCGGCACGACAGGGGGGGGCTGGTAGGGAAAGGGGGATGGGGGAGAGTAACGGTAGGGGCCCCAGTACACTGCTTTGCTCGGGGGCCTATAATGCTGTAAAAACGGCCCTGCTTGCTCATAAAGTCCCCATCACTCAGGCTCCTCGATGTTAAAGTCCACAAGCCGCAGTTGGAGCATCGATCCATTGCCTGGGATCCCTTGCCTGGGATCGATGTTCCGACTGCTGCCTACAGACTTTAACATCGAGGAGCCTGCAGTCTTGGGTAAAGACTGAGGTCGGGAGCTCCAAATCGCAGAAGGTTTTCCATCAACCTCGACCCCAGGTCCGATCGCCCGGCATGGGGGAGCTGAGATTCCCCCCCCCCCGATGCGGGATCTGGGTCACCCTGATGAGGAGGGTCTGACCGCCGGCTACGGGAGTAAAATCGTCCCGTCAACGGAAGGCTCAAGGCCCCCGATCACGGGACAACAAAGAAGGGAAGAGATTGAACTTTTTTTCGCCTTCCATCACAGTGAGGAATGTGGAGGAGTTACTGTGGTGGATGTTCGTGTTAAAATGTATTTTGTGTGTTCTGTTGCTTTTTATTGGTGTGACTGTGCGGCAAATGACATTCCTCGTATGTTGCAAAACATACTTGGCTAATAAAGTATGATTATGATGATGATGGTGATTATGATTATGATCACTTCAATGATGTAGATGTGTGCAAAAAGATGTGCACATTTAATAATTGCACAGTCAGCAATAATCTTCTAAAATAAAACTGTTGATAGCCAGAGCAGAGGAAATCCCTTCTGCCTTTCACTCTGCACTCAAGTGGGAAGCAAACATGTTACACTCAGTATTCAGCAAACTTTGATTATTCAGTGTGAGAAGCTTTTGCCTCACAGTTCGAGGTGTTGGCTTTTCTCAATAGAGCAATGTACAGTACTTTGTTCACTACTTGGCTTTTCCCCAGCTTTCCAGCTTTTTCCCCCTCCAAGTATTCATCATTTTTGAAAATCAATGCTGAATCTGTTTCCACAACCATATTCTTCTAAATCCTGATGAATTATATGTTGCGCTAGAATAAAAGATTTTCCTCACAATCCCTCTGGTTGGCTTGACAATCATCTTAAATCACTACCTTCTGGTTCTCAATGGGGTTGCAACTGGAAACACCTTCTTTATTTATACGTCTAAGCTCTGCTTGATTTTAAACATCTCTATCAAATCCCTACTCTTCCCTGTTCCAAGGACAACAGCCGCATCGCTGTACTTGTTCATTCCTGGGATATTCCTGGGATATAAATGTCGTTAATGCCTCTCCAAACCATTGCAAGCTTCCATGGTGTATCCAACACTGCACCAGCTGGGAACAGGCTCATATGAGTTTAAAACAACTTCCTGCCCCTGGAATTCCATGTTGTTTTTTTATAGAGCCAGCTTCCCCTTCACATGTCATCACCACCAACACACTCGTCCCTCTCCTGGGCTGATTCCTACGCATCTTGAAAGCCCGTTGACTTTTTCTCCTCTCATCATGCAGGGCCCCTCACTTGCACATGGGTGCAACTGTGATTTCCTTCTTTCACTTCAGTGCCCTGCATTCACTTCTCACATTGTAGTCTCTTTTGTATCTGAGAGACCAAAGCTAGAGTGCTTGCTGCAACACATGTCCAGTTAGCCAGGAGCATCCAACATTCCAGCACCTGCCACTTTCATCCTTTCATCCACTCCCACTCTGTTCTCTCTTTCTTACACCATTCGAATGAAATCCAGCATGGTCCTGTGGAAGCTTGAGCACATTTCATTCAACATGAAGTCACAGAGAGACACACAATGGTAAAAGGTCCTCAGCCCACTGACCCCGTGTCAACCGACAACCACCCATCGGTATGGATCCAACATTAATCCAGTTTTTATTTTTCCCACATCCTTATCAATTCCTCCAAGATCCCACCTCTCACCCACATTGGAGAAATGTACAATGGGCAATTAAACTAATGACCTGCACATATTGGGAAGTGAGAAGAAACAGCTCCAGGAAGAAAAGTACAAGGACATTTGTTCATAAGTTCATAAATCATAGAAGCAGAATTAGTGGAAACATCCTCGCCACATCCACTTTATCCAGGCCTTTCACTATTTGGTAACATTTAATGAGGTCCCCCCTCACCTTTCTAAACTCCTACAGGTACAGGGCCAGAGCAGTCTAGCGCCCGTTATACGTTAACCCAATCATCCACGGGATCATTCTCATAAACATCCTCTGGACCCTCTCCACCGCCAGCACATCTCTCCTCAGATATGGAGCTCAAAACTGCTCACAATACTCCAAATCACATCAGTCACCCATCAGTTGTGGGAATGCTTCATTGGTTCAATGGTACCATTCTATCACATATACCCAAGTACAGTGAAATCATACCACTAAATACTATCCCAGTTTAACGTGCATCATGTTCAGCACAGACATTAAGGGCTGGAGGGCTTGCTCCTATGCTTGTTCCATGTTCTATTTAGCTTGAAATAAATCCATTAATATAATTAAACTTAAAAAATATATAATAAGGAGGGTCGATAACAAAATGTGGAATTTGTGTAGGATTAGTGTAGATGCATCTCTGAAGTTTAATGTGGCCTCTTTGGCCAATGGTCCTGTTTCCATCCTCTAAAACTATGAATTTCTGGTTCTCTATATCCATGATTAAAAATATTTCCACCTTTCCCCCTGCCTTCAAAATTTCACGTACAAACTATTGATGTCAGTGGGGGTCTCAGAATCTGCACAGCTCGGATTCAGGAGTCAACTCCCCAGTGTATCTAAGGTTCCACTAGTGTACAGATATGGAGTCCAATGGCAGACCATGGTGACAGATACGGTGCCACCAATCAGTAAGCAAGCGCCCCATTTCCACGCTTGAAAACACATGCATGTAAATCTGGGACTGACCCCAGCATTTCCCTTTATAACCACCAACAAAAAATGATAATATCCAGCCCGATTATCTGCTTTCTCCATATCCACTCCCCTAAATTCACTTAAAATCTTTCCCTTGTTCATAGCAACTCTCTTTTAACTTGAGGCATCATTTTTTCAATTTAATATCTGCCTTCAATTCTATCACAGACTGTTTAGAGATGCAGAGTGGGAAAAGGCCCTTCAGCCCACTGAGTCCGTGCCGACCAGCGACCCCCATACAGTAACACTATATACACACACGAGGGACAATTTACAATTATATCAAACCTGTACACTTTTTGGAGTTTGGGAGGAACCCAGAGATCCCGGAGAAAACCCATGCAGGTCATGAGGAGAACACACAAACTCCGTCCAGGCAGCACCCATATTCAGGATGGAACCCGGGTCGCTGGCACTGCAAGGCAGCAACTCTACCGCTGCACCAGTGTGCCACCCTAACTCTCCCCTACTATTTCCCATTCTTAAAACTTGTTTAATTCTACCTTTTCTCTACTTCTGAAGAAAGATCACGTGCCTGAAGCATTAGCTCCATTACTCACTCCACAGATGCTGTCCGACCTGCTGAGAGTTCCCTGGGTTCTCTGTGAACTTTAGGGGTCTGTCCCACTTAGGCGATTTTTTAGGCGACTGCAATATTCGTAGCAGTTCCCCGAAAAAACAGCGACTGGACCCCCCCCCTATGACAATGTCTACGACAAGCTACAATTGGGTTGCCGGTTGTCGGTAGCTTGCCAGAGCTTGACGTCGACGAACCTACCGCCTTGTCAACGTCAAGCTCCGGCAAGCTACCGACAACCGGCAACCCAATAGTCGTGATTTTGGACGTCCACCTACGACCGCACCTACAACAATCTAGGGCCACACAGACGGCAACCTACGACAACCGAAGTCAACCTACTTCTACCCGCGACGAGCTATGTCAAGCTACGACCGTGTCGGCAACAACTGAAGACAATTCAGTTTGGCATCCGGTTTTGATGCCGGTAGCAGGTTGACGTAGGTAGTCGCCAATGGAATTCAACGAATTCAGCACCGGCGACAACCAATGTCACCTGGCGACAACCTACGATGCCATCTACGTCAGGAGACGTCAAGCTACGATCATTGGCGTCAAACCAACAGTCGCCAAAGTTTTTTTAACATTTCAAAATCCAGTGGCGACCAGAAAAATGCTAGGACTCTTTGGAGACGACTCATGACCGTACAGGCGACACCCTGGCGACCGTGTGATGACAGCCTAGTCACCTGTAGTCGTCTAAACAATCGCCTAAGTGGGACAGTGGTTTTAGGCTTACGGTCTCCTTTCTTCAACTGTTTTATTAATCTATCCTGATGATCAAAGATTCAGGCACACATCAGCTCAAACCACTCTCTTTCGGCACACTCTTTATATCGTACATTTAATTTTTTATTATCTTTCCTTTTTCTATCAAAATATTTTGCCTTACACTGTTCCATCAGCCTGTTTACGTCCTTGTGATGTCCATTATTAATTTCCCAGCTATTTAATACATTCGCAAGGTTTAAAGGTATTCAGGTTTCAAAACTGCATCATATTCCTTGAAGTCCAAATGATTAATGTGAGTCAGTAACAATATAGTTCCTCAGGCAAAACCCTGGGAAAACCTATTCTTTGCATTCCTTCAATACATCTGTTCACCACAGGTATGCTTCATATCCCTTAGAATATAAAATTATAGTGTTGTTGTCATTAAGATATACAGCTCAGAAACAGGTCCTTCATGTACCTTCATGTACCTTCTGTACCAGCCTCCTCAACCAACCATTTACACCAATGCTACACAAATCACCTTTATGTGACAATAAAGTAACCATTTAATCATTGAACCATAGAGATATATCCAGGAATAAGCTGGATGAATGATCTCATGCCCAGGCCCAGGAGTGCAGTAGCAGTGACTGCTTGCTGTTTGTGGAATCGGCCTTTACACTCCGCAGTGCCCGGTGATAGACCACTCTGTGAGGAGATCGTTCTGTGCACTTTGTCCACATTGTCTGCTCTCAAATCAGTAGGAAAACGTTGATTCAACCTCCTCCTTCTACTCCCCAATTGATTTCGGGAAAGTGAAGGAAAGCCAAGGACGAGATTCCAAGTTCTCCCACTCAAAGCTTTGAGAAGTGAAGCCAGTTTCCCAAAGGAGATTTCCTTTTGAACTTTGTTTCCTGTGCACATTGAGATAAAGGAGTGTGTTACAGCCCGTTCACTGGAATGTCAACCTTGATAACAACCTTCGTGTTGATGGGGGCTCTCACTGCAAACCTTTTATCTGCTAATCTCTGCACTGTCAAAAGTGATAAATCCTTTCAGCAGAAGAGATGAAATTTGACTGCTATGATTATCATAAAATATCACAGGATGTTTTCATTCCCCTCACCTAGCAGTTGAGCACAAATGACAAATGCTTAGCATAAAGTGAGCCTATGGTTATCAACAGCTCCCTGTAAATGATCAGAGATAGAGTAATTGTTTCAAAGGAGGTTGGGTGCTTTGTTTTTGTGGTATTCAGGGAAAAATCCTAGATCAGTAACATGTGCAGGTATTGCTCAGATTAGGTGTGACGTTGAATGAAGCAGGTGGGTAGGTGGCAGGATGAAGAATGTATTTACCTAGGAACTTTTGACCTCAGGCACCTTGAGGCTTATATAATTCAGTGAAGTAGATATGAAGTATAGTCGCTGAGACAAGTCGTGCTTAAACACAGGAGAGTTCATCTATATATAGTGCTGGTGGTGTGGGAGGGATTTGCCTTATCGCAGGAAGAACTCTTCAAATTGTGACAACTAAATATTAAACTGAATGGATGTTTAACATGGATTGGTATTGCAACTTGTTGAATGGTCAGAGTTCCGACATTCGATTCCCCCTCAGTCATTCAGGCAAATCTAAGAGTAGATTTTGTGCTTGGGTCAGGGATAGTGGCGCGGCGGTAGAGTTGCTGCCTTACAGCGCCAGAGACTCGGGGTCACTCCTGACTATGACTGCTGTCTGTACAGGGTTTATACATTCTCTCTGTGACCACGTGGGTTTTCTCTGGGAGCTCGGGCTTCCTCCCACACTCCAAAGACATATAGATGAATGTAGGTTAATTGGCTTCAGTAAAAATTGTAAATTATTCCTGGTGTGTGGGACAGTGCTAGTGTAAGGGGTGATCACTAGTCCCTAGTGTGTGGGACAGTGCTAGTGTAAGGGGTGATCACTAGTCCCTAGTGTGTGGGACAGTGCTAGTGTAAGGGGTGATCACTAGTCCCGTGTGTGTGGGGCAGTGCTAGTGTAAGGGGTGATCACTGGTCCCTAGTGTGTGGGACAGTGCTAGTGTAAGGGGTGATCACTAGTCCCGTGTGTGTGGGGCAGTGCTAGTGTAAGGGGTGATCACTAGTCCCGTGTGTGTGGGGCAGTGCTAGTGTAAGGGGTGATCACTGTGTGTGTGGGACAGTGTGTAAGGGGTGATCACTGGTCCCTAGTGTGTGGGGCAGTGCTAGTGTAAGGGGTGATCACTGATCTCTAGTGTGTGGGGCAGTGCTAGTGTAAGGGGTGATCACTAGTCCTGTGTGGACACGGTGGGTTGAATTGGCCTGTTTCCAGGCTGTACTAAAGTCTAAAGTAAAGTCTGAAGTTAGGGCGTTTGGATCGTGTACCCACTGATTCAGATGCAAGCTGATCAACGTTGGACAAATTCCATGACTCAGTCCTGAGCTATCTTCCCAAAGCCAAGAAAGCTCTGGCTGTAAACTGAGTTCAGCAGTAAAATAGCAGGAGATATGCACAAAATGCTGGAGTAACTCAGTGGGCCAGGCAGCATCTCGGGAGAGAGATGCTTTGGGTCAAGACCCTTCTAGCAGGCCAGATGGTGCGACTTAGTTCCATGGTCATGTTAATGTGCATTAATAATTAAAATGACAAATTGTTATAGAAACAATAGGTAGTAATAGTTGAAAAATGAAATGTTATTGTTAATGCCTATATATTTGTTTAAGTGTTCCAAAGATTGATAGGAAGGATTGGTCCACAGTTTATTCCAAGGAAAGTGACCTCTGAAGCCACAAGGAACTGCTGATGCTGGATTACAAAAAAAACCACAAAGTGCTGGAGTAACCCAGCAGGCCAGGCAATATCTGTGGATGAAATGGAACCAGGCTAGGGCAGCTCTTCAGACTGCTGTCTCTCTCTCCCTGGGATAAGTGCATTTTCAGCATCACAGAAAGGAAAGTAAACTGACGAGGACATGTGCTTGCTATTTTTAATTATTGTTTTAATTACTTTCAATGATTTTAATAGTTTTAAAATGTCACTGAATAGCAAAAGCATTTTAAAACAGTTCAGGTTGATCACCAGCTTTGACAAGAGGTGAACCTGCAGACTCAGCCTTGCCTACTTTTTAGTTTGGAGATACAGCACCGAAACAGACCCTTCTGCCCAACGAGTCCGCACCAACCTGCGATCCCTGCACACTAACACTTATCTTACACACACCAGGAACAATTTACAATTTGATCAAGCCAATTAGCCTACAAACCTGGCTATCTTTGGAGTGTGGGAGGAAACCGGAGCACCTGGGGAAAACCCACGAGGTCACGGGGAGAATGTCAGACTCCGAACAGACAGCACCCTAAGTCAGTATCGAACCCGGGTCTCTGGCGCTGTTAGGCAGCAACCCTACCACTGCGCCACCTTACTGCCGATACTGTCAAGGGGGACGAGAGTTGGGGACGTGCTGGTGATGTGAAGCACGTCTATCTTGCACGTTTTGAAGCCATCTCTTGTCTGCGACCTTGCCGTCTGAATGGAGGCTTTGGCGGGTCGGTGTGACTGGCTCTACAGACCCATGAGTGCTGAGAACGTGCCAGGGCCTGCAGGCTGCAGGCCCAGTCCATGTAGGCCCAGGTCATAGCCCACGCTGAGGAAGTCCAGCCAAACCTAGAGTAGGTCAGGTTCAGTGCTGTACACCCTGTGAATTATCCAAGTGCACACCCTTAATGGCAGTCCTTGGCCAGCTCATAACACAAAGTCCTTTTGATCATCAGAATAGGTTTGTTCCTCGAACTCCCTCACCATCAGCATACACAATCGATCGCTTGAATCTCTCCTCAAAGCTCAGTTGCTTCATGCAATGTATCAGTTTTGGTTGTCTTTACTGTACTTCTGCCTATTCTTCCTGCCTTACACTGGTCAGACAAGCAGAGCACTCTGAGTGCAGCCACACCAAGGTGTAGGACAACTGTGTTTGCCCTGACAGCCCTGTTTGGAATGGGGTGCAGAGTTAACCATCTTTATAAACCATTCAGCCACACATACTACTCCCACTTCATGCTGATGGCATTGTCTTTCCACACTGCATCTTCTCCTCTTATCATTTTACCGCAATAATAAGTCATTCTGTTCCTTATCCTCACAGATGGGTGCCTGGGTTCCCCATAAAATACCTGCATTATAACAGCCAATGCATTTCAGAAGTGCGTTAGCAGCTATATAGTCGTTTGAATGGGCATCACAGTGGCACGGCGGGCAGAACAGCTGCTTCAGAGCTCCTGCACCCGGGTTCAATCCCGACCCTCGGTCCTGTCTGTGTGGAGTCTGCATGTTCACCCTGTGATAGTCTGGGCTTCCTCCCACATCCAATAACTGTGTGGGTTGGTAAGTTAATTAGCTGCTGCAAATCCCCCCGGTG
This sequence comes from Rhinoraja longicauda, assembly GCF_053455715.1. Lineage (NCBI taxonomy): Eukaryota > Metazoa > Chordata > Chondrichthyes > Rajiformes > Arhynchobatidae > Rhinoraja > Rhinoraja longicauda. Next base: position 52,414,627 of record NC_135966.1, read on the forward strand.
TGAAGGCCTGGGTTGAATCTGCAGGGGGGACTGTGGCTTGATGGTAATGTGGGAAGAATAAAGTGGTTAGGGTAGGATTAGTGTAAAATTGGGTGGTTGATGGCCGGCATGGACTCGATGGGCTGAAGGGCCTGTTTCCATGCTGTATTTTGCTATGACCATAACACTCAAGCACCCAGCAGTACCCTGGAATTGCAGGGAAGATAATGTACAAATTCAACATTTGTTTTGTTTTTTCTTTAAATTCTCTTCAAAAGCAGTGAGTACTTGACTTATTTGTTATGGCACATTCTCACAAATCTCTGAATAACAATGTTTTTTTCCTGATTTCTCTGCATGTTAGCTCACAGGCTACATATTGCAGATATCCACGCATGTCCTGTCAAATACAGATGTCTCAGCTAACGAAGGAAGGTCAAATATGTTGGGTTGCTGGACCCCGTTCATGTGCAGACCAGTGGCAAGGCCTGGTCTTATAACATTTAATCTTGCTTTAGTGATAATATCTACACTGAAGTTAGCAACGACATGGGAATTCAGATCTAAAATCCATTGGGAACAAAAGATTCTGCCTCAGACCCATCAGCTCCCTCTGGTGGAGGATCTCAGATAGGCAGGACTTCATCAAGAGGAAGAAAGTTGTGGAGCACAGGCAATAAAAGTGTTGATCTGTGTGTGAAACACAAGACAATACAATTAAATGCAGGGGAGTAGATTATAGCACAGTACAACTCATGTAGTACCTTGTAGAAACAAGGACATGTGGATGCAGGTATGTCACCTGTTCTTGTTCTCCAGAGATGCTGCCTGACCCGCTGAGTTTCTCCAGCACATTGTATCATGCAGTACATTCCTGTTTCTGGATACCAAGCTAATTAACCTCCAACCCTGTACGTGGTGGAGAGTTCTGAGTTCTCTCCCCAGGTCCATCCAGGAAGATATTTTGTTAACTATCGACTGAGTGAAGATCTCATGTTTCCACCTCTTTATACAGTTTGTTTGCAGAACCAATGATCTGACATCGAGCTTTCCCTTTACATATTACTCATCTTAGGACTATGGCACAGGAGCAAAAGTATTATTATCCTTGTGACATGGTGATCTATTTGTACATTGCACTATGTCCATGGAATGGCCCAGCTTGTCACCTGTTCTTGTTCTCCAGAGATGCTGCCTGACCCGCTGAGTTACTCCAGCACGTTGTATCATGCAGTACATTCCTGTTTCTGGATACCAAGATCACAGCATCAGAGATTCGGATTGGATTATTGCCATGGGTACTGTCCCGGGTAGTATTAAATTCTCAGACTTGGAACGTGAAGTAAAAAGCATCCCGCGTGAAAGTGGAATAAACTGTATGTATAAATCCTCTGGTAACAGGTCATTGGAAATCTCACAGGTCATAGGTCACTCTCCCTCATAGAGAAGGTTCACCAGATTGATCCCTGGGATGGCAGGACTTTCATATGAAGAAAGACTGGATAGACTCGGCTTGTACTCGCTGGAATTTAGAAGATTGAGTGGGGATCTTAGAAACTTACAAAATTCTTAAGGGGTTGGACAGGCTAGATGCAGGAAGATTGTTCCCGATGTTGGGGAAGTCCAGAACAAGGGGTCACAGTTTAAGGATAAGGGGGAAGTCTTTTAGGACCGAGATGAGAATGTTTTTCTTCACACAGAGTGTGGTGAATCTGTGGAATTCTCTGCCACAGAAGGTAGTTGAGGCCAATTCATTGGCTATATTTAAGAGGGTTAGATGTGACCCTTGTGGCTAAAGGGATCAGGGGGTATGGAGAGAAGGCAGGTACAGGTTACTGAGCTGGATGATCAGCCATGATCATATTGAATGGAGGTGCAGGCTCGAAGGGCCGAATGGCCTACTCCTGCACCTATTTTCTATGTCTATGTATTTTCTAGGTCACTGGGTTATCTGCTCAGCTGAAACATTGCTTCTACTTTTAACAGAAAGAAAATCCTGCAAATCTCAGCATCCCCACTGCTTATATTCACAGTTGTTGCCAGTGTGTTATGCTGAAAAATGAGTAGGTCCATAGACATTTATTTTATGGAAACCACCAAATGCTGGAGTAACTCAACGGGTCGGGAATCATCTTTGGAGAACATGGATAGGCGACGTTTCGGGTCCCATTGAGTTAATCCAGCACTTTTGTGTCTTTTTTTGTAAACCAGCACCTTGTTTCTACCGATCACTTTTTTTGTTTAGAGACACAGCATGGAAATAGGTCCTTCCACCTCCAGTCCAAGACTGACTTTTGATCACCTGTTCACACTAGCCCTATAAAAGTTTATGTCATTGGAGCAGAAGGAGGTCATTCGGCCCATCAAGTCCACTCCGCCATTCAATCATGGGTGATCGACCTTTCCCTCTCAACCCCATTCTGCCTTCTCTCCATAACTTTTTCTAATCAAGTATCTGTCAATCTCCGCCTTAAAAATACCCAATGACTTGGCAATGCCCTCTGGCTCTCGACTCTCCCTCTAGTAGAAACATCATAGAAACATAGAAACATAGAAACATAGAAAATAGGAGCAGGAGGGGGCCATTTGGCCCTTCGAGCTAGCAACGCCATTCATTGTGATCATGGCTGATCATCCTCTCCACATCCACTCTATCCAGGCCTTTCACTATTCCATAAGTTTTATCAAGGGCCCCCTCATCCTAAACTTCAGCAAGTACAGGCCCAATGCTAAAATTGCATTTGCCTTCCTTACTACTGATCCAACCTGCAAATCAACCACGTCCCTTTGCACCTCCAACTTCTGAATCCTCTCCCCATTGAAAAAATAGTTGACGCCTTTATTCTCACACAATCAAAATGCATGATGGCACACTTTGCCATGCTGTATTGTGTCTGCCACTTCTTTGCCCACTCTCCCAACCTGTCCAAGTCCTCCTGCAGAGTCCCTGCTTTCTCCGCACTACCTGGCCCTCCACATGTCTTCATATCATCAGCAAACTTGGCCACAATTCCTTCAATTCCCTCATCCCAATTGCTGATATATATTATAAGAAAATAACTGCAAATGTTGGTACAAATCGATTTATTCACAAAATGCTGGAGTAACTCAGCAGGTCAGGCAGCATCTCGGGAGAGAAGGAATGGGTGGCGTTTCGGGTTGAGACCCTTCTTCAGGTGTGCTGATATATTCCACTTTCCCATCTGCTCCCTGCACATTAGGGGCAGTTTACTCTACAGAAGCCTATTAACCTACAAACCCACACCTCTTTGGGATGTGGGAGGGAACGGATCACCAGAGGAAACACACGCAGTCACAAGAAGAACATGCAAATTCCACATGGATGGCACCTGAGGTCTAGATGGAACCCGGGTCTCTTGTCCTGTGAGGCACCGGCTCCATTAGCAGCACCACTGTATAGCCTCTTGCCCAGCAATTATTGTTACACTTAGAGGTGGAGTCGTTATTACAGATGTAACACAGGCTGAAAACCTGGCCTTTAGTAGTATAACTAAATGTCTGTCCATTTTCTATAAAACTCTGATCTTTCTATACTTTTAATGCCAAGGGAACTGATTATTTGAAGGTGAGTATGGCCAGTGACTGATATTCTTTTTTAGGAAATTGTGGCAAAGGTGTTTTGTGAGATTGTGTTGGGCAATTAACCAGTAACCAGTAACCAATTAACCAGTAACAGGGACTGGGAGACATGGACATGTTTACATTTCTGCCCCACAGTGAGATGGAAGCGAGTGGGAGGGATGGCAAGGAGAGGGTACACGTTTTGAAGAGAACTCACTCATCTGAGAGACCAAAGTTAGGGAGGGGTGATCTTTATTGTTGTATTACACCCAGGGTCTGATAGACATGGACATTGTTTTGGACTGTAGCATGCTAGGGGTGAGTGGGACAGGGGTATTTAAAGTTATAATCTATACATTTTGACAAATGTGTTCTGAGGGATGTGTATTATTTTAGATTGAAACAACATAGAGTCCATGACACAGGATGTATTCATGGTTAGAACAGGGTGCATTTGTAGTTAGAACACTGTAGGCAGTAACAGGAATGGTTAGTTTCAATGGTACATTTATATTTCAGCCAAGGAGTGGGTCTCTCTCTTGGAATCATAGTCATATAGCCCAGAAACAGGCCCTTTGGCCCACCCTGTCTATGCTGGTCATCAAGTACTGATCTATACTAACGCCATTTGGCAGCGCATGCCCCATAACCTTCTTTATGGCGATTCAAGAGCTCATCCAATTAATTCTTATTTCTCGGCAGACTCACCAGAATCACCAGAGATGGCACAGGGTGCAGCTGGTAGAGCTGCTGCTTCATAGCACCAGAGACCTGGGTTCAATTCTGACCTTGGGTGCTTTTTGTCTGGAGTTTGCTCGTTGTCCCTGTGACAGTCTGGGTTTCCTTCAGGTTCTCTGATTTCCTCCCTCATCTGAAAGTCGTGCGGGCTTGTAAGTTAATTGGCCTCTGTAAATTGTGTAGGGAGCGGATGCAACAGTGGGATAACATAAACCCCAGTGTGAACGGGTGCTCAAAGGTTGCTGTGGACCCATTGACCTGCAGGGACTGTTTCTGTGCTGCATCTTTCAATCTGGTGGCCGTATCCTAACGAGCCATCATTCTGTATTTGCATGTACACTCTGGGAAGATTCAGCTATAGTGGAAAGGGTTATTGGGCCTGTCACCATTACGCTGGGTATTACTGGGCAAAGTGTAGGCCAATCTTGCAGGATCTGAGCAGCTCTGCATTATTTACAAATGGTCTCAGTTACACAGGGGGTAAATCGGACAGGGAAATTAGGGGCCGTTGCTTGACCTGATGCATGCTGCTCACTAGATAATTCAACACTCATCATAGTGAACTCCACATGTATTCACCACTGCATATTGTCTTAGCCTGTCTGTGAGAGGTCCACACTTATGATTGAACAGTAAATCTACCTTGTCCTGTATTTTCAATGCAAATATATTGCTGTTGTACTGCATTGCGGTGGAAGACACTGTGCAGGCAATTGTAAGAAAATAACTGCAGAGGCTGGTACAAATCGAAGGTATTTATTCACAAAATGCTGGAGTAACTCAGCAGGTCAGGCAGCATTTCAGGAGAGAAGGAATGGGTGACGTTTCGGGTCGAGACCCTTCTTCAGACTGATGTCAGGGGGGCGGGACAAAGGAAGGATATAGGTGGAGACAGGAAGATAGAGGGAGATCTGGGAAGGAGGAGGGGAAGAGAGGGACAGAGGAACTATCTAAAGTTGGAGAAGTCAATGTTCATACCGCTGGGCTGCAAGCTGCCCCAAGCGAAAAATGAGGTGCTGGTTTGGGTCGGAAGGGACGAGTGGACCAGGGAGTTTCGGAGGGAATGGTCTCTGTGGAACGCAGAAAGGGGAGGGGATGGGAAGATGTGGACAGTAGTGGGGTCCCGTTGGAAGTGACGGAAATGTCCGCAGAGACCGTTCCCTCCGTAACTCCCTGGTCCACTCGTCCCTTCCCACCCAAACCACCCCATCCCCGGGCACTTTCCCCTGCAACCGCAGGAGATGCAACACCTGTCCCTTTACCTCCCCCCTCAACTTCATCCAAGGACCCAAACAGTCTTTCCAGGTGAGACGGAGGTTCACCTGCACCTCCTCCAACCTCATCTATTGTATCCGCTGCTCTAGGTGTCAACTTCTTTACATCGGCGAAACTAAACGCAGGCCCAGCGATCGTTTCGCTCAACACCTTCGCTCAGTCCGCCTTAACCAACCTGATCTCCCGGTGGCTGAGCACTTCAACTCCCCCTCCCGTTCCCAGTCTGACCTTTCTGTCATGGGCCTCCTCCAGTGCCATAGTGAGGCCCACCGAAAATTGGAGGAACAGCACCTCATATTTTGCTTGGGCAGCTTGCAGCCCAGCGGTATGAACATCGATTTCTCCAACTTTAGATAGTTCCTCTGTCCCTCTCTTCCCCTCCCCCTTCCCGGTTCTCCCTCTATCTTCCTGTCTCCACCTATATCCTTCCTCTGTCCCGCTCCCCTGACATCAGTCTGAAGAAGGGTCTCGACCTGAAACGTCACCCATTCCCTCTCTCCTGAGATGCTGCCTGACCTGCTGAGTTACTCCAGCATTTTGTGCAGGCAATTGTAATCTGCCAGGAGGCCGTTATTCCCACAGTGGAGGTATGTGGGTTTTAGATTGTTGCACAGGGGAACTTGCTGAATGAAATGGGGGAACGATGTTCTTAAATCTATGTTTTAATTTACTGGATGTAAGTGTTGCTGGCAGGTTGTCAATTCTTGCCGACCACTGTTCGCGAGGACAACAATGTGGTGAATCACCTCAAACTGTGCCAAAGGCATTCCCACATGTTAGTTGGGGAGAGCGTTCCTGCATTTATCCCCAGCAATGATGAAGGAAGTTTCCAAGGTTGGATGGTTTGTGACTTGGTAGGTTGGTAGTGATGCTCCAATGTCTACTGCTCTTTTAAGTGGGTCACAGTGCACTGTCTGGTAGCAATGGGAAATAATGGTTAAAGGAGTGGTAATAGACAATAGACAATAGGTGCAGGAGTAGGTCATTCGGCCCTTCGAGCCAGCACCACCATTCAATGTGATCATGGCTGATCATTCTCAATCAGTACCCCGTTCCTGCCTTCTCTCCATACCCCCTGACTCCGCCATCATTAAGAGCTCTATCTAACTCTCTCTTGAAAGCATCCAGAGAATTGGCCTCCACTGCCTTCTGAGGCAAAGAATTCCACAGATTTACAACTCTCTGAGTGAAAAAGGTTTTCCTCATCTCCGTTCTAAATGGCCTACCCCTTATTCTTAAACTGTGGCCCATGGTTCTGGACTCCCTCAACTTCGGGAACATGTTTCCTGCCTCTAACGTGTCCAACCCCTTAATAATATTATGTTTCTATAAGATCTCCTCTCATCCTTCTAAATTCCAGTGTATACAAGCCTAGTCGCTCCAGTCTTTCATCATACGTCAGTCCCACCATTCCAGGAATTAACCTAGTAAACCTACGCTGCACGCCCTCAATAGCAAGAATATCCTTCCTCAAATTTGGAGGCCAAAACTGCACACAGTACTCCAGGTGCGGTCTCACTAGGGCCCTGTACAACTGCACACAGTACTCCAGGTGCGGTCTCACTAGGGCCCTGTACAACTGCACACAGTACTCCAGGTGCGGTCTCACTAGGGCCCTGTACAACTGCAGAAGGACCTCATGGTATCAGACAGGCCAGCGGCTTCAACCTGTATGGGGTTGAACTTTGTGAGTGTTGGAGCTGCGCTCATCCAGGCAGGTGGAGGGTTCTCCAGTGTATCCTGACACATGCCTCTGACCTGCCCTGACAGCTGTTGCGTGAGCAGAAAAGTCAAAGGTGAATCCCACTGCCCCCTTCCTGCCCCAGTGCATCAGATGGTGGGATCCTTGGCCATAGGAATGTCCAGGGTAGGTGGTGAGAGTGCAGTCAGATGACATGGTCCTCGATAGATGGATGTTGAATTGAATTGAAAGACACAGCATGGGAAACAGGCCCTTCGGCCCACCGACTCCATGCTGACCATCGATCACCCGTTCACACCAGTCTTGTGTTTTCCCACTTTTTCATCCGTATCCTACTTTAGCTAATTTACCTACAAACCCACACATCTTTGGGGTGTGGGAGGAAACTGGAGAGCCTGAAGGAAACCCAGGCGGTCACAGAGAGAATGTGCAAACTCCACATAGATAGCATCCGAGGACAGGATCAAAGCCAGGTCTCTGGCACTGTGAGGCAGCAGGTCTACCAGTTGCACCAATGTACTGCCCTCCTCCTCTCTGCCACATGCTTCATAAACGGCCTGGAGGGCAACAAGGCCTAATCCCTTGCAGCAGACACCAAAGTACCCTGAACGTTGAGAATCATTTGCTAGTGTGCTTGAGGATGCACCAGGCTTGAGGATGCCCAAGGTCAGACTCTGTGTGACACCGTGGCATTTGTTAAGCCATCTGGAGGCACACTGTCCTTGCATGGCCCTTAGTAGTTAGCCTTTAGCTTTTCATTTTAAGAACAAAAGTGGGTTACTAGTCAAGTCAAGTCAAGTCAAGTCAATTTATTTGTATAGCACATTTAAAAACAACCCACGTTGACCAAAGTGCTGTACATCTGACCAGGAAAAAAAAAGAAACATACAGTGGCAGGCAGCCAAACACAACGGCGCGGCCATCTTGAACAAAATGTTAATTCAATCACCCACAGTCCAACAATAAAAGCACTAAACAGGCACCCAAAATTACCCAACCCCAAAAACCCCCCAAAACACAGTGCAACAATAAAAGCATTAAATAGGCATTCAAATCACACACCCCAAAACCCCCAAAAACACAGTCCAACAATAAAAGCATCAAACAGGCACTCAAACCACCCAACCCCCAAAACACACAAAAAAGAAACATCCATCAAAGAAACATCCATCACAGTGAGTCTCCTCCAGTCCTCTCTCTCCTCACTGTGATGGAAGGCCACAATGTGGATGAAGATGCCACAATTGTGCCCAGGTTACCAGTCACTGGCCAAGAGGTTGCCTTCTGAGTGCTTACACACCAGCTCACCACAGAGGGAATGCAACCCCTGCCAAATCCTTAATTTCTTAGGGGACACCTGACAATTCTGTGGCTTTCACCATGACTGCAGTGAAATCCACAATACTGACTAAACCATACTTGTTTTCTCTCTTGGAAAGAGAAGATGAAGTGGCTTATGGCAGAGTGCATTATTTACCTCCCTCACACTACATAGGTCAGCAAACCTTGGTCAAGCAGGAAGTTTAAGGCCACTGGCACTAACGGCTGGCAATTCAGTCCTGATCTGCTCTGATAATGGACTAATGGCTACAACAATTAGGAGAGGCACCACTAGTCAACTCGGGTAAAAGGGAACAGCACAGCAATGAAGACTGCTTGGGTGGATGAATGCATTTTATGCATTAACACTATATGGTGGCTAGCCTGATCCACAATATAAATGGGCTGGTAGACACAAAATGCTGGAGTAACTCAGTATCTCTGGAAAGAAGGAATGGGTGACGTTTCGGGTCTCGACCCAAAAAGTCACCCATTCCTTCTCTCCAGAGATGCTGTCTGGCCCTCTGCCTGCCTGTCCCGCTGAGTTACTCCAGCATTTGTGTCTACCTTCAATTTAAACCAGCACCTGCAGTTCTTTCCTACACATATAAATGGGCTATTGGAACCTATCAGCTCAGCAATTGCCCAAATTAAAATATGCTGGAAGCTGAATGTTGTGCCCACAGAGATTGGTTTTAACAGCAAGGGTGACTTGAGTTGTACAATCTCCAGCAATATACTCCCGTTTTCATTAACAAGCAGAAAATTATTCCTGGACTCCATCAGTAAATGTCAAATGCAGGTTGCAATATTCTTTTCTGTGCTGATGATGAATTTCTGGTGGGATCTTCTCTTGTGTTAGATAGATACTTTGAATGTACAGTATGTGTTGGTGCTGGGGTGCAGGAAAGTAAGTTCACCCTGAATAAATCAGCTACCATTCTTCAGTAGAAACAAGGACCTGCAGGTACTGTCTGTGTGGAGTTTTCATGTCCCCCCGACTGCATTGGTTACCTTTTGGTGCTCAAGTTTCTTCGCAAATTCCCAAAATGCATGGGTTGGCAGATTGACTGTCCGTAAATATCCTCTAGTCTGTAGGTGAGGCGTAGAATCTGGGTCCATTGATAAATGGAGAGAGAATTGAAAAATAGGAATAGATTAAAAATGGGGAATTGATGGTTGACACAGAATGACCTGTTTCTGTTCTATATCTCACTATCAGTCTATGGAATCTTGGAATATTAATGCAAGAATCAAACCCTGACCCACAATATATGTTAGCTCAAGTACAACGTGAAGCTCCAGTTGGGAGAAGTTTTTAGTTTAAAGATACAGCACGGAACAGGCCCTTCGGCCCACTGAGTCCGTGCCGCCCAGCGATCCCCGCACATTAACACTATCCTACATACACTAGGGACAATTTACACTGTTCACCAAGCCAATTAACTTATAAACCTGTACCTCTTTGGAGTGTGGGAGGAAACCGAAGATCTCGGAGAAAACCCACGCAGGTCACGGGGAGAACGTACGAACTCCGTATAGACGCCACCCGTAGTCGGGATGGAACCCAGGTGGGTCTCCAGCGCTGCAAGCGCTGTAAGGCAGCAACTCTCCCGCAGCGCCACCGTGCCGTGCTTGGGTTGTAGTTTTGTGGATTAAATCCTTTGATGGAAGACATAATCGTTGGGGTGAACAAGTGGTAATTTCTCCAACTTTCCCATCCCCACTCACCTCTACAGAGCTACTTTTACAAGCGACAATTTATTCAATTTAATCATTCACACTGACAACTTTCCAACATATTTTCAGTGTTATTTTCATGAAAATAGTTTTAAGAAAACAAACAAAACAAGGCACATTCTTGAAATTGGGACAAGTATGTAATAAGTCCAGATGCCTAACAAACAATCTTCAAACTTTAAAACTAAAAATATATGGCAAGTTTGAAAACTTTTGAAGAGTTTTCCTTTAAATTCAGAAGATAATAAAAGCACCGTCTTTGCGGTTCTAAACGTAATTTAGCAGACCTTTGCTTTGAATCAACTGGGCAGCGGGTTGTGCAAGACAGCTGTCTTGTCAAAAAAAAAGGGCTTGCTGTCTGGCTCAATGTGTTTGCAGTTAAAGCAAGGAGTGAGGAAACACTTCACCCCGCCGCACGTTAACCTTTATGGCCTGTTGCAGCAGGGGGTGATAAAATACTGTGGCCCTCTCTTTGTTCTGATGTACCTAGGGCAGACACCTTGGCACCACATGCTTTTGATGTAATAACGCACACATGTGCAAGTTTATATAGATTTTGTGTGGGGGTGAGCGGGAGGGTTGGTGTGGGGGTTTGCGGGCTGTGAAAGGCATGGTCGAGGATGACATGATACCATTCCTTAAGGTGTACAAGGCTGTGAATGTCCGTGTATTTGGACCAGGTTTCTGTGGAAATGTTCCTGCTGCATTGCAGTACTTAATGAGAACCAGGAACGCAACTATGTGCAACGGAAAGGCATCTGAGAAATTACTGGTTACCATTGCCTGCCAACCCATTGGTCTAATGCCAGATATAACAAGTCAACCTCAGGCAGGGAATGCAGCCCACAATCTGAGCCTCGGAAATCTCTGGCCTGTGCCTCTCAAATTATATGGCACATTGACGCAGCAGGTAGTGCCGCTGCCTTTGCAGCTCAGGGGACACCAGTTCACTCCCGACCCTCAGTGCTGCTTGTGTGGAGTTTGATCGTTCTCCCTTGTCCATGTGGGTATCTTTCGGGTGCTCCAGTTCCCTTCCAAATCCTGAGGACAAGTGGCTAGGTGGGTTAATTGGCCGCTGTAAATTGCCTCCAACCTGTGAGAGATGTTGGGGTTGTGGCGATATTAAGTTCCTGGGGAAATTACTGAGAGGATGTATACATGAGCCACAGAGAGACGGCAGGCCACAGAGAGGCGGTCGGCCGCAGAGAGCAGAGACCCGGTGGGGGGAGGGGGGAGGGTGGGGGGGTTGGGGGGCGTCGAGAACAAGGAGGGAGCCAGCGGGAGGCAGCCACTGAGTATGAACAGGGACTATTAGGACACGAATGAATTATTTTCCTACTTTGGCGACGTAGGAAATACCTTTGTATTGTGTGCAAAAATAAAGAATATCAAAGTACCTAGATACATGTAACAATAAAGTTATCATTGAATTTGTGCATGTATGCATTCAATGGGGTAAGTAGCTTCCTTCAATGAGAAGAAGCATGGTGTATGAAATCCATATGTGGACGATAGTAGACATTCATTTCCTCAACAACTCCTGTGGACTTACTGAAACTAATTCCACTGGAATGATCAACAGACCAAAGTCAAGTCTCCTCTCCCAGGTCAGATCTCTAGTACTGAGCTTCCAATCACATTCAGTCAGCTCCCTTGCTCAGGCCACGTGATTCACAGGGCCAGTACCTGTTGATGCTGCGGTCATAGTGACCACTGGGAAATGGGTCAGGGCACAGAGAGCTCCTGCTGCCATAGCAACCACAGTACATTGGTGAAAAAGCCCTCCATGAAGGGCAAGCAAAATGCAGGGGCGGGAGAACATAGCATTTGTGCCCCTTGTGCATGATGAAATGGCCAAAATGTCACCTTGCAGTTAGCGGACCCAAGCCTCACGTATTGTGTGTGTGGGTGAAAATGACAAACTGGGTAATGTGATATACTATATGGGAAACGTGTTCTACTGAAAAATCACTTCTACTATAAACCTCCCAACTCCCACAGTTATCTGGGCTACACTTCCACCCACCCTGTCTCTTGCCAAGACATTATTCCTTCCATCTCGCTGCAGTTGTTCCCATGATGAAACTTTCCATTCGAGGACATCCGAGACATCCTCCTTCTTCAGTAAATGTGGTTCCCCCGTTCTGACATAGATGGATCCCTCACCCGCATCACCCCTGTGTTCCGTGGTTCTGCTCCTGCCTCTCCCCTCCCACCCTCCAGTCGGAACAAGGATAGAGTTCCCATGGTCTTCACCCTTCACCCCACCAGCCTTTGCATCCAACTCAGCAAACTCCATCATTGCTGCCTCCTCCAACGTGATCCCACCACTGGTCACATCTTCGCTCTCCACCGCTTCCTGCCTTCCACAAAGACTGCTCCTCCTGCAACCTCCTGATTCACTAATCTCTTCCCACCCAAACCACTCCCTCCCAGTAGTATAAGAAAATAACTGCAGATGCTGGTACAAATTGATTTATTCACAAAATGCTGGAGTAACTCAGCAGGTCAGGCAGCATCTCGGGAGAGAAGGAATGGGTGACGTTTCGGGTCGAGACCCTTCCTCAGACTGATGTCGGGGGTGGGACAAAGGAAGGATATAGGTGGAGACAGGAAGATAGAGGGAGATCTGGGAAGGGGGATGGTAAGGGAGGGACAGAGGAGCTATCTGAAGTTGGAGAAGTCGACGTTCATACCACCGGGCCGCAAACTGCCGAGGCGAAATATGAGGTGCTGCTCCTCCAATTTCCGGTGGGCCTCACTATGGCACTGGAGGAGGCCCATGACAGAGAGGTCAGACTGGGAATGGGAGGGGGAGTTAAAGTGCTGGGCCACCGGGAGATCAGTTGCGTTAATGCGGACCGAGCGCAGGTGTTCAGCGAAGCGATCGCCGAGCCTGCGCTTGGTTTCGCCGATATAAATAAGTTGACATCTAGAGCAGCGGATGCAATAGATGAGGTTGGAGGAGGTGCAGGTGAACCTCTGTCTCACCTGGAAAGACTGTTTGGGTCCTTTGATGGAGTTGAGGGGGGAGGTAAAGGGACAGGTGTTGCATCTCGTGCGGTTGCAGGGGAAAGTGCCCGGGGTTAGGGTGGTTTGGGTAGGAAGGGACGAGTGGACCAGGGAGTTACGGAGGGAACGATCTCTGCGGAACGCAGAGAGGGGAGGGGATGGGAAGATATGGCCAGTGGTGGGGTCCTGTTGTAGGTGACGGAAATGTTGGTGGATGATATGTTGGATCCGCTGGCTGGTGGGGGTGGAAGGTGAGAACGAGGGGGATCCTGTCCTTGTTGCGAGTGGGGGGAGGGGGAGCAAGAGCGGAGCTGCGGGATGTAGAAGAGACCCTAGTGAGAGCCTCATCTATAATGGAGGAGGGGAAGCCCCGTTTTCTGAAAAACGAGGACATCTCGGAAGCCCTAGTCTGAAACACCTCATCCCGGGCGCAGATGCGGCGTAGACGGAGGAATTGGGAGTAGGGGATAGACTTTTTGCAGGGGACCGGGTGGGAAGAAGTGTAGTCCAGATAGCTGTGCGAGTCGGTGGGCTTGTAGAAAATGTCCGTCACTAGTTTTTCTCCTGTGATGGAGATGGTGAGGTCCAGAAACGGGATGGAGATGTCGGAGATAGTCCAGGTATATTTAAGGGCAGGATGGAAATTGGAGGTGAAGTGTATGAAGTCAGTGAGTTCTGCATGGGTGCAAGAGGTAGCACCAATGCAGTCGTCGATGTAGCGGAGGTAGAGTTCGGGGATGGGGCCAGTGGACGTCCGGAACAAGGATTGTTCGACGTACCCGACAAAGAGGCAGGCGTAGCTAGGGCCCATGCGAGTGCCCATAGCTACGCCTCTGAGGCCATCACCATCCACCGCCTCCCCGGGGATGCCGACCTCCACCGCCTCCCCGGGGCCGCTGCCGCCGACGCCGACCTCCACCGCCTCCCCGGGGCCACCGATTGCCGAGGCTCACCTGAGGCTGCCGCCGCCGACCTCCACCACCTCCCCGGGACCGCTGCCGACGAGCGAGGCCTCTGCAACGCCGCTGCCGCCCACGTCCTTCCCGACCCCTTCACCGCTGCCGCCCACGTCCTTCCCGACCCCTTCACCGCTGCCGCCCACGTCCTTCCCGACCCCTTCACCGCTGCCGCCCACGTCCTTCCCGACCCATTCTCCGCCGCCCACGCCCTCCCCGGCCATCCGCTGACCGAGCCGACCGCCACTTACCCGGACTCCAGGTCCCCGCGGGCCTCCCCCAGCGACCGTGCTGACCCGCGCCGCCCCACCGCCCAGCAGCAGGTCACAGCCGTCGCTGTACCCGGCCCCCGGGACCAACAACAGGCTGCAGCTCCACCCGGCCCCACACACACCGCGCTGGGCCCACAGCCCCCACCAGGCAGAGCCCCTCAGCACTGCTGGGTCCTACTGCCCACCCTCTACTACAGGTAACTGCAGCAGGGGTTCCACTGGGTCTCCCCCTTCCCCCTCCAGCCAGGTGACCCCCAGTACTCCCTACATCGGTCCTCATGCCCCCCTCTGCCCAGCTAACCCACCACCCCCCCACCATACATCCCCTCCACCTGCCCCCCTGCCTCCATCCGACCCCAACCCCCACCATTGCCGGGTGTTCACCATCCCCCCTGACCTCCCCCTTTCAGACACCGAACGGTCGGTCCTCAGCAGAGGCCTTACCTTTGTTCCCCTCCGCCCCCACATCAACGAGTTCCGCGTCCGCCATGACGTGGAGCTCTTCTTCCGCCGCCTCCGCCTCCGAGTTTTTTTCCATGTCAAGGAGCCCCGACCCCCCAGTGATGACCCCTTCTCCCGTCTCCAACGGACCCCCTCCACTTTTACCCCCCAGTATGGCCTACTACCCTCACTAGAAATTTTTATCGCAAACTGCCGGCGTGACATCGGCCGCCTCAAATTTTCCACTCCCCTGACTAACTCTAACCTCTCCCCTCCTGAACGTGCAGCCCTCCACTCACTCCGCAACAACCCGGACTTAATAATTATCCCGCTGACAAGGGAGGGGCTGTGGTAGTCTGGCGTGCTGACCTCTACCGCACCGAGGCCAGACGACAACTATCAGACACCTCTTCCTACTTATCCCTGGACCAAGACCCCACCGATAAACACCAGACCTTCATCAGCAGCACCATCACCGACCTTATCACCTCCGGCGATCTATCCCCCAGTGCCTCCAATCTCATAGTTCCCCAGCCCCGCACGGCCCGATTCTACCTCCTACCCAAAATCCACAAACACAACTGTCCCGGCAGACCCATTGTCTCTGCCTGCTCATGCCCCACCGAACTTATCTCTACCTACCTCGACTCCATCCTATCCCCCCTGGTTAAATCCCTCCCCACCTACGTCCAAGACACCTCACACGCTCTCCATCTCCTGGATAACTTCCGGTTCCCAGGTCCCCACTCCCTCATTTTCACCATGGATGTCCAGTCACTCTACACTTCCATCCCCCACAAGGATGGTCTCGAAGCCCTCCGTTTCTTCCTCGACCATAGAACCAGCCAATCCCCATCGACCAACACTCTCCTCCGCCTAGCAGAGCTGGTGCTTACCCTCAACAACTTCTCCTTTGACTCCTCCCACTTCCTCCAAACCAGAGGCGTAGCTATGGGCACTCGCATGGGCCCTAGCTACGCCTGCCTCTTTGTTGGGTACGTCGAACAATCCCTGTTCCAGACGTACACTGGCCCCATCCCCGAACTCTACCTCCGCTACATCGACGACTGCATTGGTGCTACCTCTTGCACCCATGCAGAACTCACTGACTTCATACACTTCACCTCCAATTTCCATCCTGCCCTTAAATATACCTGGACTATCTCTGACATCTCCCTCCCGTTTCTGGACCTCACCATCTCCATCACAGGAGAAAAACTAGTGACGGACATTTTCTACAAGCCCACCGACTCGCACAGCTATCTGGGCTACACTTCTTCCCACCCGGTCCCCTGCAAAAAGTCTATCCCCTACTCCCAATTCCTCTGTCTACGCCGCATCTGCGCCCGGGATGAGGTGATTCAGACTAGGGCTTCCGAGATGTCCTCGTTTTTCAGAAAATGGGGCTTCCCCTCCTCCATTATAGATGAGGCTCTCACTAGGGTCTCTTCTACATCCCGCAGCTCCACTCTTTCTCCCCCTCCCCCCACTCGCAACAAGGACAGGATCCCCCTCGTTCTCACCTTCCACCCCACCAGCCAGCGGATCCAACATATCATCCACCAACATTTCCGTCACCTACAACGGGACCCCACCACTGGCCATATCTTCCCATCCCCTCCCCTCTCTGCGTTCCGCAGAGACCATTCCCTCCGTAACTCCCTGGTCCACTCGTCCCTTCCTACCCAAACCACCCCATCCCCGGGCACTTTCCCCTGCAACCGCACGAGATGCAACACCTGTCCCTTTACCTCCCCCCTCAACTCCATCAAAGGACCCAAAAAGTCTTTCCAGGTGAGACAGAGGTTCACCTGCACCTCCTCCAACCTCATCTATTGCATCCGCTGCTCTAGATGTCAACTTATTTATATCGGCGAAACCAAGCGCAGGCTCGGCGATCGCTTCGCTGAACACCTGCGCTCGGTCCGCATTAACGCAACTGATCTCCCTGTGGCCCAGCACTTTAACTCCCCCTCCCATTCCCAGTCTGACCTCTCTGTCATGGGCCTCCTCCAGTGCCATAGTGAGGCCCGCCGGAAATTGGAGGAGCAGCACCTCATATTTCGCCTCGGCAGTTTGCGGCCCGGTGGTATGAATGTCGACTTCTCCAACTTCAGATAGCTCCTCTGTCCCTCCCTTCCCCTCCTCCTTCCCAGATCTCTCTCTATCTTCCTGTCTCCACCTATATCCTTCCTTTGTCCCACCCCCGACATCAGTCTGCGGAAGGGTCTCGACCCGAAACGTCACCCATTCCTTCTCTCCCGAGATGCTGCCGGACCTGCTGAGTTACTCCAGCATTTTGTGAATAAACCACTCCCTCCCAGGTAGTTTCCCCAACAAACACAGGAGATGTAACACCTGTCTCTATACCTCCTCTCTCACCTTCATCCATGGGTCCAGGTTAGCAGAGGTCCACGTGCACATCCTTTAACCTGTTCCTGATGGGGCTTCCTGTACATCCATCTTTCTCCATAGATGGTCAGAGGTAGACATGTCAGAAACTGGCAAGACTCTTGGAGAATAGTTGCCTCAGTCAGTGCGCTTTCCGCCTGCATTTTGTAATGCTAGAGAAAGACCCAGCTGACACATTTCCGAAGGAGGAACAAAACACCGTCATTCCACGCAAAGTGACTTCAGCAATTTGTGTTCAATGCATGATTCCAGCATCTGTAGTTCCTGGTGTGTCTCACTATCATTCCCCCCAGCGGTCTTTCAGATGTGTAGGACAACATCAACTGGCACTCTTCAGTCCTGGGGAAGCGATTGAGCTCTCCGGGAACTCAATATTCAACAAAGTAGATGCTGCAGGTAACAGCTGATCCTCTCAAGTAACCAAGCTGCTGAAAGCCATTCTCCAATGTGTGGTTCAAACATTGTGTTTATCATTCAACCATGAAATAATTTCACAATTGGGTGTAGTGCAGGGCTGACATCACCTCCCCAAGCTTCAAGTGGTCCAATGCCAAGTAAGCTAAGAAGTCTTTTCTTCTGTAAGTGAATACATTTTCACTCATTGTTTCCATAGCTTTAACGTCCAAAGAGGATGACTTCATATTTTCCCACGTTGGAATCCATTGCTGGAGTTTTTCCTCCTTCATTTTATCTATTAACTAGACCAAGATGGGCCCACAACTCATTGGGTTGCCATTGTGATGTGGGGAAAATCGCACTTTTTTCTTTAAAATAAATGGCTTTAAAAAAAATTAAAAAAAATCTCAATGAAAATCGCGACTTTTCTTTAAAATGGTGTTTTTTTCTGCATTGGTCTAGCACCCTCCCCTCCCACACTCCATCCCCTCAACCCCCCTTCTTCCCCACCCACTCCCCCCATTCCCCTCCCACCCCCCAGTCACCCACTCCATCCCCCCTTATCCCCCCCCTCCATTCTTCGGGGCTCTCCGGCGGCGCCGCCATTCCCGCCCGTCGGGTTTCCATGGTGACGTGGAACATGGAGGTATTACTGCACATGGGCGGCTGATGGGCACAGCAAGTGGAAAAGGGATTTATTAAAGTTTAAAATGTGAATAACAAAATATAACAATTTGAACATTTATAGGATTTCTTGATGCAAGAATTTTCAACATCAGCATCATTTCCCCTTTTTACAACAAGAAGGAGTTGTCGAAAATCGCCACAACAAATGGTAAGAATGCCGCCAAAAGGCTCATCGTTCTTTTTGCATAGATCTCGAAGAGTTCTGTCCACCGCTTCAAAGCTCTCCCTCCTAATCATCGGGCACTCATCCCAAACAATCAGTCTCACTCCTGATCAAATGAACCATGTTGGAGTTCTTCTCAATGTTGCACTTTGTATTATCGGTCACTTTGATGGGTATCTTGAATCGAGAATGTGCAGTTCTTCCACCAGGCATCAATGTAGCTGCTATACCAGAGGATGCCACAGCAAAAGCAACATCAACTTGACCTCGAACTTTGGAGAGGATCAAATTGGTGAGAATTGTCTTGCCCATTCCTGCTGGTGAATCAATGAAAAACATTGAAGGAACATTCCTTTCCAAGCAGCTGCACACATGGTCATACACTGCTCTTTGCTTAGCATTCAGCAGAGGCTCCTTCCCTTCAACAAATCACTGTTGTTCAGGTCTATTGTATTGCAATTCACTCAGCAATTCTGGATTGTCACCATCAAGGTTCATCCTTCCATGTCTTGGTAGTAGCACATGAAAGTATCCCAGTGTCTTGTTGTAATTCACAAGCTTGTCTTGAATATACAACAGAGCCTCATCACGATGCCTCTCATCAATCATGATATTTGGATCATCGATTATTCTCCATTCTCTTTGAAGACATTGAATTCTTGAAGCGATCCCATAATAGTCGAGAAGTGTTGATCTCAGCAATCGTCAGCAAAAACAAACAAATTTCTCATTGCTTCGGGGAGTCTTGTCCACTCAGCATCTTCCATCGTCTGTTGCCAATGGTCGTCAGTTTACAACAAACCTCTTTCTATGCAGACGTCTTTGAAGGAAGGAAGAATATGTCCATCATGCATCCTCGATGAATCGAAGGATACTGGCCCTTTTACGTGATGGAGAAGCAGTCTCAAGTAGTAGAGGTCTCCACATCTTGGTGAAACAGTATGCACTTGTCCCAGAAAGTGGGGTTCACAAATCCCTGGAAGATCTTCCACTATTTTCCCAACCTTCCTTCTTTACCATATCTTATTGTTCCATGTGTAAAATCGGGGTACATCAGCATAGTACAGTGTTCTTGCAAATTGATCTCGAGAACACAATTTCATAAATTCAGTTAGAGTTGTTCTCGTGATATCCTCATTTCTCACCAGCCGACCAGCATCGACTCTGATGACGACTCGTTGTTCTTGTGGTAGATGTTCCAGGAGTCGAATGAGTTCTTCTCTCATGAGTTGGAAACAATATTACAATATAACAATATAACAACTACAGCATGGAATCAGGCCTGTCCGGCCCTACCAGTCCACGCCGCCCATTCTCCCTGACCTAGTCTCATCTACCTGCACTCAGACCATAACCCTCTAATCCCCTCTTATCCATATACCTATCCAATTTACTCTTAAATAATAAAATCGAGCCAGCCTCCACCACATCCACCGGAAGCCCATTCCATACAGCCACAACCCTCTGAGTAAAGAAGTTCCCCCTCATGTTACCCCTAAACCTTTGTCCCTCAATTCTGAAGCTATGTCCCCTTGTTGGAATCTTCCCCACTCTCAAAGGGAAAAGCCTACCCACGTCAACTCTGTCCGTCCCTCTCAAAATTTTAAAAACCTCTATCAAGTCCCCCCTCAACTTTCTACGCTCCAAAGAATAAAGACCCAACCTGTTCAACCTCTCTCTGTAGCCTAAGTGCTGAAACCCAGGCAACATTCTAGTAAATCTCCTCTGTACCCTCTCCATTTTGTCGACATCCTTCCTATAATTTGGCGACCAGAACTGCACACCATACTCCAGATTCGGCCTCACCAATGCCCTGTACAATTTCAACATTACATCCCAACTTCTATACTCGATGCTCTGATTTATAAAGGCAAGCATACCAAACGCCTTCTTCACCACCCTATCCACATGAGATTCCACCTTCAGGGAACAATGCACAGTTATTCCCAGATCCCTCTGTTCCACTGCATTCCTCAATTCCCTACCATTTACCCTGTACGTCCTATTTTGATTTGTCCTACCAAAATGCAGCACCTCACACTTATCAGCATTAAACTCCATCTGCCATCTTTCAGCCCACCCTTCCAAAAGGCCCAAGTCTCTCTGTAGACTTTGAAAATCTACCTCACTATCAACTACTCCACCTATCTTAGTATCATCTGCATATTTACTAATCCAATTTGCCACACCATCATCCAGATCATTAATGTAAATGACAAACAACAGTGGACCCAACACAGATCCTTGGGGCACTCCACTAGACACTGGCCTCCAACCTGACATACAATTGTCAACCGTTACCCTCTGGTATCTCTCATTCAGCCATTGTTGAATCCATCTTGCAACCTCACTATTAATACCCAACGATTTAACCTTCTTAATCAACCTTCCATGTGGAACCTTGTCAAATGCCTTACTGAAGTCCATATAGACAACATCCACAGCCTTGCCCTTATCAATTTCCCTGGTAACCTCTTCAAAAAATTCAAGAAGATTAGTCAAACATGACCTTCCAGGCACAAATCCATGTTGACTGTTTCTAATCAGGCCTTGATTATCCAAATAATTATATATATTGTCCCTAAGTATCTTTTCCATTAATTTTCCCACCACAGACGTCAAACTAATAGGTCTATAATTGCTAGGTTTACTTTTAGAACCTTTTTTAAACAAAGGCACAACATGCGCAATGCGCCAATCTTCCGGCACCATCCCTGTTTCTAATGACGTTTGAAATATTTCCGTCATAGCCCCTGCTATTTCTGCATTAACTTCCCTCAATGTCCTAGGGAATATCCTATCAGGACCTGGAGACTTATCCACTTTTATATTCTTCAAAAGTGTCCGTACCTCCTCTTCTTTAATCCTCCTAATTTCCATCACTACTCTACTTGTTTCGCTTACCTCACATAATTCAATATCCTTCTCCTCGGTAAATACCGAAGAAAAGAAATTGTTTAATATCTCCCCCATTTCTTCCGGCTCAGCACATAGCTGTCCACTCTGACTCTCTAATGGACCAATTTTATCCCTCACTATCCTTTTGCTATTGACATATCTGTAGAACCCCTTGGGGTTTACTTTTACATTACTTGCCAAAGCAGCCTCATATCTTTTTTCGCTTTTCTAATTTCCTTTTTATGATTCCTTTTACATTCTTTATATTCCTCAAGAACCTCATTTACTCCCTGCTGCTTATATTTATTGTATATCTCCCTCTTTTTCCGAACCAAGTGTCCAATTTCCCTGGAAAACCACGGCTCTTTCAAATTATTATTCTTTCCTTTCCACCGAACAGGGACATAAAGACTCTGTACTCTCAAAATTTCACCTTTAAATATCCTCCATTTCTCTATTATATCCTTTTCATAAAACAACAATTTCCATTTCACTCCTTTTAAATCCTTTCTCATCTCCTCAAAATTAGCCTTTCTCCAATCCAAAATCTCAACCCTTGGTCCAGATTTGACCTTCTCCATAATGATATTGAAACTAATGGCATTATGATCACTAGACCCAAAGTGCTCCTCAACACATACCTCCGTCACCTGACCCATCTCATTTCCTAACAGGAGGTCCAACACTGCCCCTTCTCTGGTAGGCACCTCTACGTATTGCTGCAAAAAACTATCCTGCACACATTTTACAAACTCCAAACCATCCAGCCCTTTAACAGAATGTGATTCCCAGTCTATATACGGAAAATTGAAATCACCCACAATCACCACTCTGTGCTTACTACTAATATCTGCTATCTCCTTACATATTTGCTCTTCCAATTCTCGTTCCCTATTTGGCGGTCTATAATACACCCCTATAAGTGTTGCTAAACCTTTCTCATTTCTGAGTTCCACCCAAACAGCCTCCTTAATCGAGCCTTCTAGTCTGTCCTGCCAAAGCACTGCTGTGATATCCTCCCTGACAAGCAATGCAACACCCCCACCTCTTGCCCCTCCGATTCTATCACATCTGAAACAATGAAATCCTGGAATATTTAATTGCCAATCGCAACCCTCCTGCAACCATGTTTCACTGATCGCCACAACATCATACTTCCAGATGTCAATCCAGGCTCTAAGCTCATCCACCTTTCTTACAATGCTCCTAGCATTAAAATATACACATTTAAGGGACCCATCATTTCTTATTCTCAGTTTATTTCTTTTCCCTTCTTTCTCTCCTACATATTGGGTCTGAGTGTTTCCCTTTTCTGCCTCCTGCCTCACACACTGCCTATTAGCTATCTGTGTTTGAGTCCCTCCCCCCAACCGTACTAGTTTAAAGTCTCCGCAGTTATTTTAGCAAATCTCCCCGCCAGGATATTGGTTCCCCTCGGGTTCAGATGCAACCCGTCCTTTTTGTACAGGTCATACTTCCCCCAGAAGAGGTCCCAATGATCCAGAAACTTGAAACCCTGCTCCCTGCACCAGTTCCTCAGCCACGTATTTATCCTCCACCTCACTCCATTCCTATTCTCACTATCGCGTGGCACAGGCAGTAAGCCTGAGATTATTACTTTGGAAGTCCTTTTTTTTAACTCTCTTCCTAGCCCCCTGAATTCTCCTTTCAGGACCTCTTCCCTTATCCTACCTATATTGTTGGTACCTATATGTACCACGACCTCTGGCTCCTCTCCCTCCCCTTTCAGGATATCCTGGACACGCTCAGACACATCCCGGACACCGGCACCAGGGAGGCAAACCACCATCCGGGTCTCCCGACTGCGTCCACAGAAACGCCTATCTGACCCCCTCACTATAGAGTCCCCTATTACTACTGCTCTCCTCTTCCTTTCCCTACCCTTCTGAGCAACAGGGCCGGACTCCTTGCCAGAGGCCCGGGCACCGTCGTTGCCCCCAGGTAGGCTGTCCCCCCCAACAGTACTTAAACAGGAGTACTTATTTCCAAGGGGTACAGCCACCGGGGTACTCCCTAGTCCCTGCCTCTGTTCCTTGCCCCCCCTAACAGTGACCCACTTGTCTACCTCCCGTGGTCTAGGAGTGACCACCTCCCTGTAACTCCTATCTATAACCTCCTCACTCTCCCTGATCAGACGGAGGTCATCAATCTGCCGCTCCAGGTTCCTAATACGGTCCCTTAGGAGCCCCATCTCGTCACACCTGGCGCAGATGTGGATGTCTGGAAGACTATCAGACTCCCAGATTCCCCACATCCGACACCCAGAACAAAAAACTGCCCTGGCAGTCATACTCTCCATACAAAGCCCCGCGCTCGGTTACTAAACCTACCGCCCGGCCGCTACTCCAACCGCTCCAACCGCTCCAACCGCCCACCCAAAAGAACTGAGTGATCTCCTGGGAGAGGCGAAAAACCGGATAAAAAACCCAGGCCAATTTGGGAAAAAATCCGGGAAATTCCTCTCCGACCCCAAGCTAGGCGATCGAAACTAGTCCGGGAGATCACACAGGTCTTACTCCTTACTATCCCCACACAATCCCCACACACTACTTCCCAAGCAACACAGCTTGGTGCTGCTTGCTACTGCTGCTGCTGATTGCTGCTGCTGCTGATTGCTGCTGCTGCTGCTACTGCTGATTGCTGCTGCTACTGCTGATTGCTGCTGCTACTGCTGATTGCTGCTGCTACTGCTGATTGCTGCTGCTACTGCTGATTGCTGCTGCTACTGCTGATTGCTGCTGCTACTGCTGATTGCTGCTGCTACTGCTGATTGCTGCTGCTACTGCTGATTGCTGCTCATGGAAACCCAAGGATTGATCCCTCTGCTTCCGACGGACCAATGTATCTGCCAGTAAAGTACTGTGCAATTTCGTCATCCCTGTTAACTCCAAAAACTGCTTGCTCACTCCCCTTCAAGGTGTACTTGAACACGTATTTGACCGGCTTTACAGAGGAGCATATCTCAACGTTGATGTGACATTTGAACAACTTCAAGAGTTGAGCATTACAGGGCACCACCCATTCAGAAGTAATAGGTCGATCCCGGCGTCCTTCTTGAAGTCCCAGAAATCCTCCCATATCCGGAGATCGTCTCCTGTACAGAGGATGTGACTCATCTCCACACCTTGTGCTTCCGATAAACGGCTTCGGGAATCTCTTTCTGCATCTTCCATTCGTCCAACATGGAGAGGTGAGGTCACAGTATGGTTCATGAACAGACCTCCCAACATTTGGTTTCACAAATTCATAATTGTGATGTCCAAAATTGAGAACTTTACATAAAATTCATAATATGGCACGTTGTGGCGGCTCCCGAGGGTCGGGCCATACCACTCACGACCCCTCGGCACGGGAATGGGTCGATCCAAGGAGGCGGACTTCGGCCGGGAGTATAAAGGTCAAGGACCGCATGACTCTCATTCCCTCTCGGAGTTCCAGCTAGATACAGTAAACACACTTTCGTTAACCCTGACTACTTGTCGTTATTTCGGCCTACTTGGCCCACTACAACGTAATGCAACTTTTCAGCAAAAAAAGGAAATGCACGCCAAATGCGCGTACACGTTGTGCTACATTCATGTGTGAAAAACGACTATTATTCCCAACAGTCTGTAGTTCTTGGACTCCATGTACAATGTCAGGCCTATCATGAGTATATTCTGGTATTTATAGAAAGGTTATTGGACAGAAATACTTTTTACAACAAAGAAAAAATAGTTTTGTTTTGGTTTTTCTATTTTGGCTTTTCCGTACACATCCCAATTCTCTTGATTTTGAATAAAAGAACAATGGTCATTAAATGTATGACGAAGTTATGAAGAAAGAGTTTAATTTAAAACTGCACATACCTAATTTCACTGCAGACTTCCTTGCTGCAGTGGTCTTCAACAGCAAATCACAATGGCCCGGCCCACAACGAGGCGAGGCCCGTCGAGGCAAGGGCCCTGCGAGCGGCGAGGCGAGGCACCGCGAGCGGCAAGGCGAGTCCCGGCGAGGCCCGGCGAAGCTAGTCCCGGCAAGTGGCGCAGCTAGTCCCAGCAAGTGGCGAAGCTAGTCCCGGCGAGCGGTGATGCGAGTCCCGACGAGCGGCGAGGCGAGTCCCAGCGAGGCTAGTCCCGGCGAGGCTAGTCCCGGCGAGGCTAGTCCCGGCGAGCGGCGAGGCTAGTCCCGGCGAGGCTAGTCCCGGCGAGGCTAGTCCCGGCAAGCGGCGAGGCGAGTCCCGGCGAGGCGAGTCCCGGCGAGGCGAGTCCCGGCGAGGCTAGTCCCGGCGAGGCTAGTCCCGGCGAGGCGAGTCCCGGCGAGGCGAGTCCCGGCGAGGCGTCCCGGCGAGGCGAGTCCCGGCGAGGCTAGTCCCGGCGAGGCTAGTCCCGGCGAGGCGAGTCCCGGCGAGGCGAGTCCCGGTGAGGCTAGTCCCGGCGAGGCGAGTCCCGGCGAGGCGAGTCCCGGCGAGGCTAGTCCCGGCGAGGCGAGTCCCGGCGAGGCGAGTCCCGGCGAGGCTAGTCCCGGCGAGGCTAGTCCCGGCGAGGCTAGTCCCGGCGAGGCTAGTCCCGGCGAGGCTAGTCCCGGCGAGGCTAGTCCCGGCGAGGCTAGTCCCGGCGAGGCTAGTCCCGGCGAGGCGAGTCCCGGCGAGGCGAGTCCCGGCGAGGCGAGTCCCGGCGAGGCGAGTCCCAGCGAGGCCCGGCGAGCGGCGAGGCGAGTCCCGGCGAGGCGAGTCCCGGCGAGGCTAGTCCCTGTGAGGCTAGTCCCGGCGAGCGGCGAGGCGAGGCCCGGCGAGCAGAGGCCTGGTGAACGGTTGCAACGGCAGCAGAAGCTCTCTGTGCCCTGACCCACTTTACTCACCGTCATCCCTTTGGTGCGAATGGAAAAAGTTTCAGGTGTTATATTTTTAAAGTTATTCACATTTTTAAGTTTAAATCTATCTCCTAGGGAGGGAGGGACAGGGTTGGAGGGGGGGAGGGAGGGGGGTAGGAGGGAAGATAAGGGGGGTTGAGGCGGATGGAGTGGGGGGAGAGGGGGAGGAGGGGTGGAGGGAGGGGGGGAGGGGGGGTGGGGGGAAGGGGAGGGATGGGGAGGGGAGGTGAGGGGGGAGGGGAGGGTGCTGCACCAATGCAGGAAAGGTTTGGGCCCAACAGGTCCACTTGGTCTTGTTTGTATTAAATTTGACATATTAACCTTACTTATCGATTGACCTGCATCCACTGAAGGATGGTGATGAATAACTATTCATGTAAGTTGCTGCATGAAAGTGTGAAAAAACCCACATTCTATAGCTGGTTAATTCTCTACCAGCAGCTGAGGCGAAAGATTCTAAGTCACGTGGTCAACTAGCAATTGGTATTTCTGTATCTGAGTTATTGATATAGCCAAATATTCAAAGGCTAAATTGCCAGTGCTGCAGGAACCATATGTTGTGAATTGTATCCATATGATTTAATTCTATTAATTAACATTAATTGTATACAGATGCTGTGTATTGCTTGTGATTGTTGTGGATTTATATGGAATCAGGCCTGGGAAAAGGAGTGGGATTTTACCTGTGGATGTGTGCAATAAGGTTTGTGAGCTTCTGTCAATGAAGGCCTGAGAGCATTGAAAGACATGCCTGCAGTATTCCACCCTTTGTCACTTGATCATCTGATTATCCAGCCGCACTAAAGCCTCTTACTAAGGTCACTGAAGAAATGTTGATCGAACCCCGTTGCCATTTACTCCTCTCACATCAAACTTAGTGACTTCATTTTCTGTGCCAATAAGTAAAATATCAGAATAATCACCGTCATGGACTTGGCATTCGCAAGGAAACTCTAGAAAACGTTTGCTCCACAGATGGAGGTGGTTTCCTGAGATGGATGATTACAATCTAGGTGTTTACATTCTTTACTGTATAAATAACGATCTACAAACTCCTCGTGCTGCTTTGTGGAAACTGTTTGGGGAAGAGGTGGAAAGAGGATCTCATTGATGGTGCTGGGATCAAAGTTATTCTTATTTCAGGTATGTCCTTCTCCCTTCCAATGACTGACGCTGCTTCTGATAACAGGGCTGGTTTCTGCAGATTATGTGCATGGCATAAGGTTTCTTTCCACATTGCAGAGTTGATATCCTTACACAAAAAGAGTCCTCCAGAATTGACGAAGTTCCTGGATCTCTGCAGGCTGCCTCAAGATGTCCGAAACAACTGAGGAAAACGTCCCTGGGGAGGTGTCATGTCATAATGCTCCAAGATCTAGGTTTAGCAAAAGTCTATTTCACTTCCCAATCAAAAGAGTAATAAATCTATTTCTGGATATACCTGGGGGCATAATATTGTCACTAGATCACAAAGGGTGACAGGCTCTGTACAAAGATATAAAGGGCCTTCTCTTACTCCAGCATTTTGTGTCTATCTTTGGTTTAAACCAGCAATTGCAGTTCTTTCCTGCCCAGATGTAAGGGACTTGGCAGGTGTCTTGTGCTATCTTGTGGACCTCATGAAAGGTGAACAGATCTCACTTTTGCAGAAGCAAAATAAGCATGCATTAATGAAATTCACTTGTCCCTGCACATGAAATAAGAAAGTGATTAAAAAAGAGTAAAATAGAGACAGGATTCGGTCATTCAACATTCTGTTCAGACATGTCAACTTGTAACTAGCAGGGAGAGATAAAAAGCTGTGCTTGCATTTGAAATCCTGGACAAGAATAGGTGACATTGAAATGGTGCAACATTAACACAGTAATGAGAAGGACTGAATGATATTAAAGTGTTTAATGAAGAGGACAGCACAATGGTAGAGCTCCTGCCTCACTGCACTGGAGACTAATGTTTGATCCTAACCTCGTGTGCTGGTGAGGGTGGAGTTGGTAAAGCTGTTGCCTCATTGCACCAGAGACCTGGGTTTTCAATCCTGACCTTGGGTGCTTTTTGTCTGGAGTTTGCACATTCTCCTTGTGACCGTGTGGGTCTCCTCCAGGTTCTTTGGTTTCCTCCCACATCCCAACACACAAGCAGGTTTGTGGGTTATGTGACCTGTGTAAAATTACTCCTGGTGTATAGGGAGTGGATGAGAAAATGGGATGACAGGAAACTAGAATGAAAAGGTGATCAATGGTAGGCATGGACTCAGGGGTCCGAAGGACTGTTTCCATGTTGTATCTCTGAAAGCTGAAACGAAGGAGGGAAATTCAAGATTGGGTAAAATTCCACTTACCTCACCAGATCCTACCACTTAGCTTAGCAACCCTCATGTCTTTTAGGGACGAAGTTAAAAAGGAGCATCTGGAAAAGACTCACATAGCCACAGGGACAATGTGCTATCTGCACACAGACATCATCCAAGGTTAGGATTGTTTAGGTTTGGTCCCTAAAGCTGTGAGGCAGCAAAACTACTAGTTTCATCATTATGGTCTAGGAGCCAGGAGAATTGAAATTGCTGTGAATCAACAAGGGGGATGCAAAGTTTCAGTGCAATAACTCTTTGTGATCAGAAGAAAAGTTAATATATTCAGAGTGAATTTATTGATGAAAGAAAGAACTAAACCCATTGATGGAGAATGCACTGTTGAAAACGTTGTGAAGTTCTACAGTTGATGGAGAAGTGTGTAAACTGCTATAATTTGAAGTGAAACTTCATTTTGATGAAAACATTTTGTAATTTTTCTTGCATAAATGCACTGTCAAACTCAATCAAAAACCTCAGAGTGATTAAGATCTTATCTTAATAAGATAAGAAGGTAGGTGCTGTTCCCAAGGACAAAGTTTCAGGCTGTGGAATTTCACAGAGCCAGCTTATATCAAATCTTCATGTTTATTTAGGATAATTCATAATCATAATTTGAAAGATAACAAATGCCCCGTTTAAAAGAACGTTGCTGAAATATTCATTGGAATGAATAATTTAAAAGTCTACTATCAGTATGGATACCAAAATTCACAAAGTAATTATGTAAGGTTAACAGGCTGGAGATTGGAAAGAAGGAAACACTATAATGCTTGCAGATAATTATGTGAAAAACTAAAATAATGAGCAAAGTCTGAAGATGTGATGCATGAAATGTATGCGGAACCTTAAGGGTTCCAGTTTACTCCATCACTCATTGCTTCAGTTTAGTTTAGTTTAGTTTATTGTCACGTGTACCGAGGTACCTAAGAACACTGAAAAAGTGTGGTCTACCCTAACAGCTGCTGACGACATTCTACTGCTGCACCATAGACAGCATTCTAACACATAGCATCCCTGTGTGGTATCTCAGCTGCACGGAGGCAGAGAGTAAAGCTCTTCAGCGGGTAGTCCATAGAGCTCAGAGGACCATCGGAACACAGCTACCAGCCTTGGAGGGCATCTACAACACACGATGCCTCAGAAAAGCCACCAGCATCCACAAAGACTCTTCACACCCCTGCAACAGTCTGTTCGAACTTCTACCATCGGGCAGACGATACAAGGCCTTCTACGCCCGCACCTCCAGACTCAGGAACAGCTTTATCCCCAGGGCCATAGCTGCTATGAACCGGTCCTGCTGAGCCGGATGGTCACATCGCACAGTGTTGTTGTTGTTGTTGTTGTTCGTCCTTCGGGTTCAAAGATGACCATGACTTCACTTTCAGTTGGAGGATTGGTGACTGTGGGTCCGGAAGTGACTGGTGAGGCCAATCCGGGCCCGGAAGGCACGCCCACACGTAGGACACAAGTGGATGGGTGCTGCAGTGGAAGTGGAGGTAACCCGGGCCTTGCGCGCGGTGCGTTTCCTTTGGGCCTCTGCAGTGCGTCTGTTCTCTGCTGCATGGGCTCCTGTGGTGAGCTTGCTACACCAGGTTGGACGGTCCAGAGCAAGAGACTCCCAAGTGCTGAGGTTGATGTCCAAGTCTTTGAGGGACACTTTGAGGCAGTCCTTAAACCGTTTCTGCTGTCCTCCTACTGAGCGCTTGCCCTGACACAGTTCTCCATACAGAAGCTGTTTTGGCAGTCGACTCTCGGGCATTCTGACGACATGGCCTGCCCATCTGGCTTGGGCTTTCCGTAGGAGGGTATGGACGCTGGGGATTCCGGCCTGTTCCAAGACCTCTGTGTCGGGAATTTTGTCCTGCCACCTGATGTGAAGGAGTCTACGTAGACAGCTCAAGTGAAAGTGGTTGAGCTGTTTAGCATGTCTGCTGCAGACAGTCCAGGTCTCACTGGCATAGAGAAGAGTGGTGAGTACGACTGCACGGTAGACCTTCAGCTTGGTGGTAATGCTGAGTCCTCTCCGCTCCCAAACATTCCCACGGAGTCGCCCAAAGGCAGCGCTGGCCTTGGCAATCCTGTTGTTGACCTCAGCGTTAATGTTCACCACTCGCGAGAGTGTTCTACCCAGATAGGTAAAGCTGTCGACTGCCTGTAGGTTCTGCCCCTTCACCGTGATGTGTGGTTCCTGGTGGGGCTTCCCAGGCGCGGGCTGGTACATAACTTCAGTCTTTTTGGTGCTAATGGAGAGACCAAAGTTGTCACAGGCCTGTGAGAAGCAGTCCATTTCATGCTGCATCTTCTGCTCTATGCTGGCGTTGAGGGCGCAGTCATCAGCAAACAAGAAATCTCTGATGATGGTCTCCTTCACCTTTGTAACAGCTTGCAGGCACCTGAGGTTGAACAGCCTGCTGTCAGTCCTGTACCTGATGTGTATTCCATCCTGGCAGTCACGGAAGGCATCGGTCAGCATGGTAGAGAAGACCATACTGAAGAGTGTAGGGGCAAGAACAACCTTGCTTCACGCCGTTTGTCACTGGAAAGGCTTCCGCCTCGTCTCCATCATCTAACACTTTCACCATCAGGTCACATCGTACAGTGAACCGGCACAGATCTACTTGCACTTTATTCTGCTTTAAAACTGTTAAAACTTGTTTCATTGGGTTGTTTAAATTAATACTGACTAGCTAATTAATTTATTGCATCGTATGGGAGGCGCATTCCCAATCTCGTTGTACCCCTGGGTACAATGACAATAAAGATATATTGTATTGTATTGTATTGTATTGTATTGTGAAAAGCTTTTGTTGCGTGCTAACCAGTCAGCAGAAAGACAATACGTGATTACAATCGATCCATTTACAGTGTATAGATACATGATAAGGGAATACCGTTTAGTGCAAGGTAAAGCCAGCAAAGTCTGATCAAGGATAGTCCGAGGGTCATCAAAGAGATAGATAGTTCAGCACTGCTCTCTGGTTGTGGGAGGATGATTCAGTTGCCTGATAACAGCTGGGAAGAAACTGTTCCTGAATCCGCAGGTGTGCGTTTTTACACTTCAATACCTTTTGCCTGATGGGAGGGAATGGCCAGGGTGCGACTCGTCCTTGATTATGTTGCTGGACTTGCTGAGGCAGCCTGAGGTATAAATGGAATCAATGGAAGGGAGGTTGGTTTGTGTGATGGCCTGGGCACGCTGCAATTTCTTGCGGTCTTGGAGTTGTTCCCAAAACCAAGCTGTGATGTATCCTGATAAAATGCTTTCTATGGTGCATCTGTGGAGGTTGGTGAGAGTTGTAGGGGACATGCCAAACTTCCTAATCCCACTAAGGAAGTAGGTGTGCCTTCCTGGTCGTTACGTCAATATGGGTGGTCCAGTAGACGTTGTTGGTGATATTGATTCCTAGGAATTTGAAGCTTTCAACAATAGAAAACTTCATAGACGTTTCCGAGTCATAGAATCAGAAAATATTGAAAAAGGGCTGATCAACCTTTGGGCCCATGCCAAGCATCAAACACCTGCTACTGCTACTAATTCCATTTTATTCTCTCACATCCGAGATCCTCATATTGACGGACAAACTAATGGCAATTTTCAAAGGCCATTTAACCTACCAACCTGCAGATCTTTGGGAAATGGGAGGAAATCCATGGGACCCCTGGGAGAACACAACAAACACCAGAGGTCGGGATTGAACAGGGGTCGAGAAGAGCTGTGAGGAAACAACAGTTGTGAATTGTGAATCTGTGGAATTCTCCGCCACAGAAGGCAGTGGAGGCCAATTCACTGGATGTTTTCAAGAGAGTTAGATTTAGCTCTTACGGCGAATGGAATCAAGGGATATGGGGAAAAGCAGGAACGGGGTACTGATTTTGGATGATCAGCCATGGTTCGAAGGGCCGAATGGCCTACTCCTGCACCTATTTTCTACGTTTCTACGTTTCTATGTAACTCTACCAGCTGTGCTACTGTGCTGCCTCAAAGTACTGATAAAACCTAACCTGAAACTATGCTGAGCAAGGAGAAAAAGCTGCTGGGAATTGAGTCAGGGCAGATCTGAAAAAAATCAGTCAATGTACAATGAACAGTTGTATTAACTGATTGAATATGGAAAGCGCAGTCCAGAGAAGGAATAGGAATTCAAAAGATTTCCTCATGAGAAAATAATGCACATGGACATTCACCCATGTAAGAGTTTGATATTGTTTGCATTTACTGGGCAGTCAATGAAAAACCACACAAAAGCTATCACTTAAGAAGGGTGTGTTACTAGATATTATATATGGTCCAAAACCGACTGAACTCTTTTACTGGAAAATGACAAATTAATGGTACAAGAAGTGAATTGCTTCTCCTGCTGAGTATCAATCACCTGGGCTTAGTGTTTTAAAAGATTACACATCTGGTCAAAAAGTCAACGAGTCTGAATGAGAGCATTACCTACATATGTCAAACATGTGGGATTACTCTGCAGCAAGATGGTTTCCTACAGGTTTGGAGTAGTTTGTTCAACCTGTGGATGATTCAGTATGTATCTGAAACAGATACTACCTCACCCTTGGGACTACTCGGTTTGACTTAGTTGCTTAGAAGCAGTACAGACTCCATCAAAGAACTGCAGTAGGCTCATCAATGCTGATGTTGTGATGTGTATTCATTAGGTGTTTGAGTCATAAAAGGAAATCTGATCACTTGGTAAAAAACATAGGATTCTTACCGATGTTTCACATTGAAGTGCAGGATTTTAAAGGGTATTGTTATCAATAGTTGGACACAGTAATGTCTTGCTTGTAACAGAGGCAGAGATCCAAGCTGTATGGAGCAGCAAACTTCTCCAATAACTTTCACATGACTTGAGATGGATGCAATCATTTGAAATAAAGATTGTCTTTGTGTACTATTAATTATGAAATCTGTGATTAAGTTAATGATCTAAGAATTATTTAAGAGGCAATGAAAACCAAGTGGATGACTAAAATGTGTGGGAAGGAACTACAGGTGCTGGTTTAAACCAAAGATAGATGCAAAATGCTGGAGTAATTCAGCAGGACAGGCAGCATCTCTGGAGAAAAGGAATGGGTGACGTTTTGGGTTGAGACTCTTCTTCAGACTTAAATGTTGTTGTGAGTTGATATGTCTCCTCCAATTGTAATTAGCACCACTATCTGGGTCCACTCTCAGCCTGGCCCGAGTCTTTGATGTGCACCTTTACGATCTCTCTTTGTAACTGTGGCCCTCACAAAGGGACCATTCTTGTAAATCCTCACTACAAAGGAATACAAATATCTTTAAATCCTTCAATTAGATTCCATGCTGTAACTAACTTCCAGGCCCCTTGAGTAAATATGGCAGTGGCAGCAGGCAGAGGAGAGAAGCATTGTCAGTGAGCGGGATGGGGCTCACTTCCTGCACACACGGAGATCTCTGGGCGTTCCAAGGTCGACCGTGGTGCATGGAGTCAGAGTGGTGGCCGTGTGAGGGGAGGGACAAGGCATTCATGGGTCAACATGGGTCTATGTGTTGGTGGAGTGGGCTGCTAAAGCTCTGTAGCATCCTAGGAGTCAGAGAATCTCCAGAAATGCTGCCAGTCCTGCTGAGTTACTCCTGCATTTTGTGTCTATCTGTGGTTTAAACCAGCATCTGCAGTTCCTTCATACACATTAGGACTCAGTTGGAACTGGTGCCGCTCCAAGAGGCCGACCATGTGAATAGGACATGGCCTGGACTAGCACACAGTGGAGATCAGCGGTGGAGGACATTGACAATATCATCAAACATCCCATGACCAGGTTGACCCCTACAATTCCAACCTACTGCCGTGTCAGGACAACGGGCCTTTATGGCCAAGATAAGATTCTATATTTTTAACAACTTTGAAACTTGAAGATGGTGCAGGAAACCAGCTAGATGCTGCCTCTTGTGTACTGCCTCCGTGTAATCTAATATTCTTACACTCTTGTACTTGAGTATGATTGTGCTTACGTATAGCAAGATTTTTACCGAATTGTATACAAAAATAATTTAACTGATAGGTGACGATCAAGTACCATTGAACCATTAGATTCTATTCTTGATATTGCTGCCACAATTAGTTTCTAGGCCAATTCGGGGTTTTCATTTTTATAAGTATAAGCAAAATAAAATCCATGAGAAAAGTAAACTATTTAATGTCCCAGAGAACCTGCCCTTTCATCAACATTATATAAACACAGTTAAATAATGCATCATCATAGGAGATGGGATGATAGACCTGATGTAGTTCCTGGTTACATTTTGTTTTGGGATTTGATGAGCCCAGCGGTATTAAACAATATCCTTTCATTTCATTTCTTGGATCCAAATTATTTCTCCCCTGAGGTAGCTGAGCCTCAAAATAACTGTCCCCAGGACAGGACTGACAGCAGTCCAGTGACAGCAAACAACGTCACCATTTCAAAAGAAGGAAAGAGGGGACCATGAAACATTTTCATGCAACATTTGGTTCTGTGGCTGTAACCCTCTGAGCCTGTGATCAATCCACATTTGAAGTGACGATTCATGAAATACAAAGCTTGAGTGGGATTGATATCAACTAAACTGTGGCACAATTTTACTAAAGGGTAGGGGAGCTCAGTCTGATAACTTTGTGAATATTTATTTAGCAGCTTAAGGAATCTTTGTTAGAATAGATACTGAATTTAATTATTCCATTGTTATCCTTCTTTCTTTCTCTCTGTAGATGTGACTCTGTCATTTTGTTTCAACTTGTTGCCATTTTCACCATCTGGTAAAGAAGTTTTAATGCTTCTGATACTTTTGAAAACGTTGGTGCGAACGATATAACAGATTCCCTCCCCCCTTGCTTTCATGGTCAGATTAAGAATCCAAACCTTTAACAACTCGATCTTGAAAATGGCAGTAAATCTGTACTCTGTATACTGTTCCACTGTACTACTAATATGTACTTGTACTGTATCTGAGATGTATCTAAGTGCTTATGTAAAGTGATACTTGTACTGAACTATATATAAAGATGAATTCTCTGTACATGTGATAATCAATATCATTGGACCATTGAACTTGTTTCATGGCTGTATCTGAATGGTTGAGTTCAACACCCTGGTTTAAATACACCTTTCCCTTGGTTAGCTTCTGTGTTTATTTTAAATGTATTGCCACATTTCTGACTTAGAAACTGTTGCAGGCAGTTATCGGGAACAGAATCCCATTATATCCAGTTTTCAGAATTTCTCAGATTGCACTCTTTGGGGCAAACAGTACCAGAAAGACCCTTACAAAAACAAATTCTTTCAACTTCTCTTGGGTTCCAGGAGCAGTCTGTACTCTGATCAAGGACTGATAAATTCCACCTATGAACACTGGGTCACATACGTCAACCTGCTTCTTAATCCACAAGTGAGGTTTTCAACTTGTGTGGCAAAGGTTGGCGATCTGAATCTGTCCTACCAGCTAAAGGACCCTGTCAAATTGCACCAATAGCTTCTTCCTTCCCTCTCGTTGATCCAGATCTGTGTTGAGATTAGCTGCCAATTGCAGGGGAACTGAGTTTGTTGGCAAACAAGAGAAATATTCCTGTCATTAAGGCACTTACTGAAAATCAGTGACGATATTTTAGCATTATCATCTTTCTGAGATACCTTATTTTCTTGTATTTTAATCAATAGTGTTATTAGGCAAAAACTGTGAATGGTTATTAAGGCACACTCACGTGGCTGGTAGTTTAATACATATCTGAGTTAATGATAGAATTGTGAAGTTCATTCAATATTTTAGTCCATAACGCTGATGATGCCATCATCACTGTTTTAAAATTGAGATGACAGGGGCACCAGAAATTAGGAGCAGCAGTAGGCCATTTGCCCTCTCAAGCCTGCCTGCCGTTCAATATGGCTGAGCTGCCCCAGGCCTCAACTTTTCTTTCAAGCAGTTCCAGAGAGCCCTTAATTCCTGAAACTATCAACATTTTACCTACCTCTCCATTCATATTTCATATTTTTTCATATTTCAGATACAGCGCGGAAACAGGCCTTTTCGGCCCACCAAGTCCGCGCCGCCCAGCGATCCCCGCACATTAACACTATCCTACACACACTAGGGACAATTTTAGGGATAATTTTTACATTTACCCAGTCAATTAACCTACATACCCGTACGTCTTTGGAGTGTGGGAGGAAACCGAATATCTCGGAGAAAATCCACGCAGGTCACGGGGAGAACGTACAAACTCCTTACAGTACAGCACCCGTAGTCAGGATCGAACCTGAGTCTCCGGTGCTGCATTCGCTGTAAAGCTGCAACTCTACCGCTGCGCCACCGCGCCATTCAATACCTGTGGTGATCTTGCCTCCAAGATCATCTGAAGTAGAAAAATCCAGAGATTCCAAGAAAAAGATTCTGTGCAGCTCACTATTAAATGATTGTAAACTTACATATAACTCTGTCCCTTTGTTTGAGATTCTCCCACTGGTGGAAACATTTCACCATCTGTCATGGCGCTTTAGGATTTTTTATGTTTCATAAGATTAAGTTTAGAGGGATATGGGCTAAATGGGACTGGCTTAGATAGGGCATCTTGGTCAGCATGGACAAGTTGGGCTGAAGGGCTTCTTTCTGTACTGTGTGACAGTAAAACTCTATAAGATTACCCCTCCTTCTTCTAAACCCCACACTTGACAAATCTAACACTTTTATTTGTTCGCTGTACCAAATGGACCCGTTGGGCCCAAACTTCTTCTGCATTGGTGCAGCACCCTCTCCCCCCCCCCCTCCCCTCTCCCCTCCTCCCTCCCCTCCCCCTCCCTCCCTTCCCCCTCCTCCCTTCCCCTCCCCATCCCCCCCCACTCCATCCCCCTCAACCCCCCCTTATCCTCCCTCCCTTCCCCCTCTCCCCCTCTAAGAAATAGATTTAAACTTTAAAATGTGAATAACTTTAAAAATATAACCGATTTCAAAGAAACATCTTCCATTAGCACCAAAGGGACGATGGTGAGTAAGATGGGCCTAAAATTGTCGTGCTATCGTGTACCATTTTGGCTGTAGTTCAGGAACAAACAAACAAACAAACAAACAAACGAGAGTTTTAGTATATAGATGATGGGACATTCATCTCATCTCAGGAATTAATCTAATGAATTTCTTCTGGACTGCCTCCAATACTAGTGACCAAAACTCCCTCCGTTACTCTGAGTGTGGCCTTGCCAATACTGCAGAACTGTGGCAATGCTTTCCTATTGTTAAACCTCCATCCCTCTGAAATAAAGTTCAATATGCCATTTGCCTTCTGAAGCACTTGCTTCACCTGCATGTTAAAGTTTCTGTTCAACAATGTAAACTCTTTGCAGGACGTTAATTTCCAGTCTTTATTCTTCTTGATAATAGTGTGCTTTTGAATTCCTCCTATGACCTCACACTTTCTAATTTTAAATTCCACTTGTCATGTTTTTACTCACTCAGTTAACTTATTACATCCTCCAAACTTCTTGATCAAACAAGAAGGCTGAAAATGGCAAACTGGCTCAGAGGATTCAACAATGCAACGTTTTCACTTCCGAAATTCGTAGTGAGAGGATAGGATCACACTTTGAAAGCAGTTCAGAAGCAGGCTTCTCGATAGAATCAGCTGGTAGTTGAGCTGCCCACATGTGGTACTGAACCTGGGAGCCCCAGTAATCAGTTAGAGCCAACTCATCTCAGCCAACAAGGTCAGTCGACCTGACCCCAGACTGCTGTGGACAGAAATCAAACTTGGCTCTTGGTTCCAGGTGACACTGGGGCAACCCAGAGATCCCCTGCCTCACCGACACTTCCCCCCCCCCCCCCCCCCCGCTCGGTTGTAGTGGACTTGTGTCAGGTAACAACATCTGTTTGAGCTGTGACTCAGGCCTCACTGTAAGGTAGACTCCATTACTCTCCCTCCGGCCTCACAAATGAAGAACAGGCAACTGGACGAGTAGCAAATGTGAGGTTGAGCTTTCACATCTTTAGGCTTTGGAGAGAGAAAGTTAAATGGAGTTTGATTGGCAACGAGTTGCACTTTTAAAGCACCCACTTCCAACTAAATCAAATCTGTTGACACTGCTAAATGATTCAGAATTTGACCTCCCTACAGATATTATTCTGTACAGTTTCTTAAAATCATTTCATGAAATGCTGATGTTATTTATTCTTTAGCCTCAGGCCATCACTCCTGCCTTGGATCCTACCCCTCGCTTAATTTGCAAATCGTCTACCCTCGTCCTCAGGCAGGGGTGCACTGAAGGTTAGATTTATGATTATACACAACATTATGTATTCCTGGCGAGGGACACGTGAATGATTGTTGCTGCCAGCTATCATTAGACAATAATAATTATCCACAGATCTAAAGGAAATGTAACAAACTCGAGGGGCAAATGTTGCATGCAAACAATTTCCAAATAATTGGTGTCAACCATACCTTTTATTCCATAAACATACAAGCAATGTACATGTCAATATGATCGAATCAGCCCCAAGGGTCACAGCCTGCAGCACATCCCTGGGTATTCATTATTTTAAATATAAATCAACAGAACCTTCAATTAGCTTCCATTCTGTAACTCATCTTGCAAGTCCAGTATTCACCAGCAACCAGTCCGCCAATGCATTACATTTTTTTAATCCTCAAAGCCCTCAATGTTAGCCCATTCAGCCGATGTACTTACCCCAGGCAATGCTACATCATCGGTAATGCTATCTCCTAATGAGACATTGGAATGAAACATCTGTCTGCTCAACATAAAAACTCTCATGACAGAATCCACTGACTTCTTTGAAGTCAAGCAAAGTTTTACAGGTGACCTGCTTAGCATTTCTCCCTCAATTAAACCTATTAAGACAGCTTAACTCTGTTCATCTCATTAATATTTGCAGGAACATTTGTGCTTACAGTTTGCAACATGAGCGCTTGCAATGGAGACAGGAAATATGGAGGCACGAGGAACTGCAGATGCTTGAATCTTGCGTGGAACACAAAGTGTTGGAGTAATTCAGCAGGTCAGGCATCATCTCTGGTGGATGTGGGGTGATGTTTCAGGTCAGAACGCTTTTTCAAACAGGAAATATATTATGGAAGGCTTTATTTTGTCTCTGCTGCCTCCTCCTTCCAACCTGCTACAACTGTTCTCCTAACTCCTGTTGTTCCGTGAGTTCCGATTACTTGGAAAACAAAAGCGACAGCAGATGCTGGAATCCAGAACAAATATGGAATGCTGGAAGGCCTCAGTGGATCCATTTGTATCCGTGGAGGCAAAAGGTGCAGGTTGAGGTTTTTGGGTTGAGGTTCTCCCTCAGGACTGAGAGGGAACTGGACAGATTGCCCTGATGTAGCAGTTTGAACAAGCTGAGATAGGGCTTGCTAGTTGACAGCTGGAACCAGATAGGGAGGAGCTGATGGGCAGATGGAACCAGGCAGTGAAGAGGAGATAGGAGGAATAAACAAAGGGAGAAGAAGTCTAGGTAGACAGGAGAGTGTATGTGGCAGGAGAGAGAGGACAGGAGAGGACAGGAGAGAGAGGACAGGAGAGGACAGGAGAGAGAGGACAGGAGAGGACAGGAGAGGACAGGAGAGGACAGGAGAGAGAGGACAGGAGAGAGAGGACAGGAGAGGACAGGAGAGAGAGGACAGGAGAGAGAGGACAGGAGAGAGAGGACAGGAGAGAGAGGACAGGAGAGAGAGGACAGGAGAGAGAGGACAGGAGAGGACAGGAGAGAGAGGACAGGAGAGAGAGGACAGGAGAGAGAGGACAGGAGAGAGAGGACAGGAGAGAGAGGACAGGAGAGAGAGGACAGGAGAGAGAGGACAGGAGAGAGAGGACAGGAGAGAGAGGACAGGAGAGAGAGGACAGGAGAGAGAGGACAGGAGAGAGAGGACAGGAGAGAGAGGACAGGAGAGAGAGGACAGGAGAGAGAGGACAGGAGAGAGAGGACAGGAGAGAGAGGACAGGAGAGAGAGGACAGGAGAGAGAGGACAGGAGAGAGAGGACAGGAGAGGACAGGAGAGGACAGGAGAGAGAGGACAGGAGAGAGAGGACAGGAGAGGACAGGAGAGTGTATGTGGCAGGAAGGTATTGGGTGATGTGGGTTACCTGACATTGGAAAAGTCATCATGAGGTTGGAAGCTACCTAAGTAGGATATGAGATGTCCTCCCAATTTGCATTTGGTCTCTCCATACGAAATGGAAATGGCTGAGGATGGACAGGCTGGTATGGGAGTGGGGAGAAAAGTTAAAATTACATGCAAGAGGCAGCTTAATATGGCTATTGTGGATAGAGCGCAGGTAGTCCACAAAATGGTTCCCTAGTCTATGCTCCGTTTGAACAGTGTAGTGGAAGCCACATCGCGAGCACCAAATGCAGCAGAGATTCAGGTGGACATCTGCCTCATCCTGGAAAGGCTGTTTCAGTCCTTGGATGATGGGACCAATGCCACATCTTCTATGATTGCAGAGGAAGGTGCCAGGGGATGGGGAAGAGAGGATGGGTCTACTCTCAGTAACAAAGGAAGGGTGTTGAAGGGAAACAGCAACTCAGGGAGATGAGGAGTGACACTCTGGAGAGGAAACTAAAGAAGAAAGGGATAGAGGGCATCAGAGTAGGAGAGACAAGGGAGGAGGCTAAGGATAAAGGTAAGGGAAAGGTCATGTGTCTCAATCTTTGTGTGTGCAATTAGACTGGGCGTTTTTGTGTATTTTCGTGTGCCTACAGTACTGTATGTATGAATGTGGTGCATTAACCCTGTTTCTAGTCTGACTTGGATCTCCTTACCATCGGACCATGCCCACATTATGTAAGTCAAGGCTGTGTGGTAGCTGGTAAACTCCATCTGCACAGGGTAGAAGAAACCAGGGAAGGGGCTTCCTTCTTCTTAGAGATGGAGTGTCTGCAAGTCATTCTTCACCCTCTGGTGCTATTCAAAGAAAGAGCAGATAATTACAAATTGCTGTAAACCAGTCAAACATCTTGATCAGATTCCAGTGTACAAAAATCACCTCTTGTGCACTGTTCTCGAAACCTGGATTACATTTTGTTTCCAGGTGATCGTTTTAAATTTCATGCTGCAGTCTACTTCAGATTCCATAACAGCACCATCATTTGCAACTTGACCCCTTCACAGAGGCTGGCCAATGGGACAGGACTCTATTTCCAGTGCCACATGTATTCACGTCCTGTCAAGTGAGTTTAATTGCCATTTGCACTCATAACAGACAACAGAATTCTTCCTTGTTGCTGCTAGCTGATGTATGAGATGTACGATGATGCTGATCGGAGGGCTGGCTGGCCGACTCCTGCACCTGTTTTCTATGTATGAAATCGGTAATGGTCTGGGAGGCGTGATCATCCATGAGGTTACTGGCGCTCTGGATCTCTGGCGCTCTCAGGCAAAAGGTTTACCAGTTGCCCCACTGTGCCCCCCTTCACCACTGTGCCCCCCCTGCCCCACTGTGCCCCCCCCCCGCCCCACTGTGCCCCCCTGCCCCACTGTGCCCCCCTTCACCACTGTGCCCCCCCGCCCCACTGTGCCCCCCCCTGCCCCACTGTGCCCCCCCTGCCCCACTGTGCCCCCCTGCCCCACTGTGCCCCCCCCTGCCCCACTGTGCCCCCCCCTGCCCCACTGTGCCCCCCCCTGCCCCACTGTGCCCCCCTGCCCCACTGTGCCCCCCCTGCCCCACTGTGCCCCCCCTGCCCCACTGTGCCCCCCCCTGCCCCACTGTGCCCCATTGCCCCACTGTGCCCCCCCTGCCCCACTGTGCCCCCCTGCCCCACTGTGCCCCCCCTGCCCCACTGTGCCCCCCCTGCCCCACTGTGCCCCCCTGCCCCACTGTGCCCCCTGCCCCACTGTGCCCCCCCTGCCCCACTGTGCCCCCCTTCACCACTGTGCCCCCCCCTGCCCCACTGTGCCCCCCCCTGCCCCACTGTGCCCCCCCTGCCCCCACTGTGCCCCCCTGCCCCACTGTGCCCCCCCCTGCCCCACTGTGCCCCCCCCTGCCCCACTGTGCCCCCCCCTGCCCCACTGTGCCCCCCTGCCCCACTGTGCCCCCCCTGCCCCACTGTGCCCCCCCTGCCCCACTGTGCCCCCCCCTGCCCCACTGTGCCCCATTGCCCCACTGTGCCCCCCCTGCCCCACTGTGCCCCCCTGCCCCACTGTGCCCCCCCTGCCCCACTGTGCCCCCCCTGCCCCACTGTGCCCCCCTGCCCCACTGTGCCCCCCTGCCCCACTGTGCCCCCCTTCACCACTGTGCCCCCCTGCCCCACTGTGCCCCCCCCTGCCCCACTGTGCCCCCCCCTGCCCCACTGTGCCCCCCCTGCCCCACTGTGCCCCCCCTGCCCCACTGTGCCCCCCCTGCCCCACTGTGCCCCCCCTGCCCCACCGTGCCCCCTGCCCCACTGTGCCCCCCCCTGCCCCACCGTGCCCCCTGCCCCACTGTGCCACCCCCTGCCCCACTGTCCCCCCCTGCCCCACTGTCCCCCCCTGCCCCACTGTGCCCCCCCTGCCCCACTGTGCCCCCCCCGCCCCACTGTGCCCCCCCTGCCCCACTGTGCCCCCCCTGCCCCACTGTGCCCCCCTGCCCCACTGTGCCCCCCCTGCCCCACTGTGCCCCCCCTGCCCCACTGTGCCCCCCCTGTGCTCCCCCTGCCCCACTGTGCCCCCCCTGCCCCACTGTGCCCCCCCTGCCCCACTGTGCCCCCCCTGCCCCACTGTGCCCCCCCTGCCCCACTGTGCCCCCCCCTGCCCCACTGTGCCCCCCCTGCCCCACTGTGCCCCCCCCGCCCCACTGTGCCCCCCCGCCCCACTGTGCCCCCCCTGCCCCACTGTGCCCCCCCCTGCCCCACTGTGCCCCCACTGCCCCACTGTGCCCCCCCCTGCCCCACTGTGCCCCCCCCTGCCCCACTGTGCCCCCCCCTGCCCCACTGTACCCCCCCCCCTGCCCCACTGTGCCCCCCCTGCCCCACTGTGCCCCCCCCGCCCCACTGTGGCCCCCTGCCCCACTGTGCTCCCCCCTGCCCCACTGTGCTCCCCCCTGCCCCACTGTGCCCCCCCTGCCCCACTGTGCCCCCCCCTGCCCCACTGTGCCCCCCTGGGAAACTCGGGAGGAAATTCCAGGAGCCCTGGCTGAAATGTACCAGTCATCATTAAATGGAGGTGAGGTGCCAGAAGACTGGAGGGTGGCAAATGTTGTGCCTCTATTCAAGAAGGGCTACAGGGAAAGGTTTGGGAACTATCGGCCAGTAAGCTTGATATCTGTAGTTAGAAAGTTACTGGAGAGTATTCT
This sequence comes from Rhinoraja longicauda, assembly GCF_053455715.1. Taxonomy (NCBI): domain Eukaryota; kingdom Metazoa; phylum Chordata; class Chondrichthyes; order Rajiformes; family Arhynchobatidae; genus Rhinoraja; species Rhinoraja longicauda. Next base: position 52,458,713 of record NC_135966.1, read on the forward strand.
GAGGGATAGGATGTGCATGCATTTAGATGGACAAGTGCTGATTTAGTTTGGTTTTGAACGTGGGAGGCCATGTCTTGCGAATCTAAATCTGATTTTGAAGATGTGCCCAAAATAGGTTGATGAGGGCAGAGCTGTAGATATTGTTTATATGGATTTCAGCAAAGCGTTTGACATGGTAGGCTGCTCGGGAAGGTTAGATCCCATGCGATCCAAGGGGAGTGGATAGAAAATTGGCTCCATGGAAGGAAGCAGAGGGTGATGGTGGAAGGTTGCTTCTCGGACTGGAGACTTGTGACCAGTGGTGTGCCTCAGGGTTCTGTGCTGGGCCCGTTACTGTTTGTCGTCTATATCCATGATTTGGATGAGAATGTACATGGCAAGATTAGCAAGTTTTCAGATGACAAAAAAGATTGTGGTATTGAAGATGGTTGTGATAAATTGCAGCAAGATCTTGATCAGTTGTCCAGGTGGGCTGAGGAATGGTTGATGGAATTCTTACAACGAAAGGTGAGGTGGTGCATTTTGGGAAGTCTAACATGGACAGTGAATGGTAGGGCTCTGGGAAGTGTTGTAGAGCACAGGGATCTAGGAGTGGAAATTATATAGTTCCTTGAAGATGATGTCACAGGTAGATGGGGTGGCCAAAAAGGCTTTTGGCACATTGACCTTCATCAGTCAGAATACTGAGCATAGAAGCTGGGAGTACATGTTGCAGTTATATAAGACATTGTTGACGCTGCGTTTCAAGCACTGTGTTCATCTCTGGGCACTATATTATAAGAAAGATGTTGTTAAGTTGGAAAGGGTGCAGAGAAGATTTACAAGGATGTTCCCAAGACAGGACGGGCTGAGCTGTAGGAGGAGGTTGAGTAGGCTGGGACCCTATTCCCTGGAGTGCAGGAGGATGAGTGGTGATCTTATAGTGGTGTATAAAATCATGAGAGGAATAGATGATGGATGCATATTGTCTCTTGCCCTGAGTGGGGGAATCGAGAACCAGAGGGCATTGGTTTAAGGTGAAGGGGGAAAGAATTTCTTGGAATCTGAGGGGTAACTTTCTCACGCAAAGGGTGGTGGGTGTATGGAGCGAGCTGCTAGAGCAGATAGTTGAGGCAGAGACTATTGCAATGTTTAAGATGCAAATAGACAGGTACTTGGGTAGGACATGATGAGAGGGATATGGGCTAAAGGCACATGCAGGACTAGTGTCAATGGGACATGTTGGCTGGTGTGGGCAAGTTGGGCCAAAGGGTGTGTTTCCACACTGTATGAGTCTATGAGCTTGCATTGGCCAACTAACCTACCAACTCACACTGTTGGTACGGGATGGTGGGATGAAACTAGGGCCCCACGGGTAAAATCTATGCAGTCACAAGTGGAATATGCAATATCCATACTGACAGCAATGGTGATCCGTATAGAACCTGGATCACAGGCATTGGGAAACAGCTGCACTACCTTCTGCAACACAAGGCCATCAGGACAGCGCAGCAAATAATTTTGTTTTCCCTCCTCAGAATTCAGAAAATAATAGGTGTATCTCCTGCACTATAATTTACTGTGAAACTTGAGAGAAAAGGAAGTCTTAGACATACCTTTTAGATACCTTTTAGATAGATGTTTGCTGCTAACTTGTCATGGCTCTTACTCATCTATCTGTCTTCTTTTGCCAACTTCAGTTTGGCCACTGAGGTAAGACAAGGTAACCCCAGACCTTCCTTCCGCATCCTTTGAAATGTATCTCATGAACAAGGGCAACAAGGTATGGATCTCTCCAGATTATCTCAGGCTGTAAAACATCAATGTCAGAGTGTCACATTTCCCCATTTCCCTCAGCCAGCCTGCGATGAATTACTGCTTGATGTTATAATATGTCATTAAAATAAAGCGAGGTTTGAGTTTCCATGGGTTGCAAAGAAGGGAAGGATGGTTAACTGTGAACATGGGCTCACCCCCAAGAAAAATGGACATCAATATTCTTAGCCAGTTTCTAGCATTGTACAGTATAACAGACAACCTACCTCCCCATGGGATGAATGTCAAAATGTTGAGGTTGAGTTGCAAAGAAGAAAGAGAATATTTCATATCCACTTCCTAATATTGCCGGGTCTTCCAAATAGGAAATCATTGACCCTGGGAGTAGCTGGGAACTAGTCCCGGGACCTGCGCTGTGGGCAGGAGGTTGGAATGACCTGGGCTGTTGCAGGAGAGGGTTGATGTTGCAGGATTTGCAGTTTCTACAAACCCTACAACTTTAAGGAAGGCATTGATAACAATGCAAATGGTGGCAAAACCAATTACCCAGGTATTCTTTAGCACTTGTACAACTGCAGATTCTGATTGTTGCCTCTTGCTGGGAACACTTGTGGACATGTTGATACTGACCATGAAATAGGTGGGACTGCTTCACCTCCAATGGCCCGGAGTGGGGACCTTCAAATTGCACAACATTCATTGCACAACAATCATTTCTAACATGATTAGAAGGAGACTTGCAGCTGACAAAGTATGGGATGGATCTGAAGTGGCTGAATCACCAAATCCTATTTTGTTACATTCACATATCATGTGCTCGCCTTCATCTTGATTAAAGTGTTCTCATGGAGAAACGACAAAAGCCAAACCTTTATTTAAACTGATGGAGGAGGAGAAAAGTAAAGGAAGGTGATTCAAGGAGAGTGGAGATATCAAAACCCAAGGTCTTTCCTGAGATATGAGTCCAGAGTTGATGGGGTGTTGGTGGGAAGTTAATGCCTTGGAGATTTGATTAAACTGTTTGAACTTAAAATAAAAACAGAGAATGCTGGAAACACTCAGCAGGTCAGGAATGAGAAAGTGAGTTAACATTGGTCAGGATGAGAAAGTGAGTTAACATTGGCCAGGATGAGAAACTGGGTTAACATTGGTCAGGATGAGAAACTGGGTTAACATTCCAAATCTAAGATACCTTCATCAGCTTAGGCATTTCAACCCCACTCCAGGGATGGGCTGTTTGCCTTTCTTTCCTGCAACATGATTTGACTCTTGGCTGTGAAACCCAGTGGCTCAAGGCCTGAGGGGGTGGGGTGGTCATGGGTGGGTTGGGGAGATTGGTGGGAGAAGAGGTAGCAGAGATCTAATGGTAGTTACAATGGATGGGGAGCAGAGGCCACAGGAGGGTATGTGCAATTGGTAGGAGCGTGGGGAAAGGGGGGGGAGGTTAGACATTGCAATATCAGGTGCAATTGAGAACAATGAGGGCCCAATGATCCCAGTTTTATTGGAGCCAAGTTCAAAGTGAAAGATAGTTGATTTGTGTGGAGTACAACCAACCGCACAAGGTGGGGGAGAGGTTGAGAGGTACGTGGGGTGTGATCGCAGGTGGGCATGAACGTGTGTGGCACAGGCCAGACTAGGATCCTGGAAGAGAGGAGTGGTTCCAGCGGAAGCCTGGTGATGGAATGGACAGTGGTGCAGTCATGTTGGACAGGTCATGCCAGATGCGTTTGAAAGCACGGCAATCCAGAATTAGAAGAAACTTTTCTTCTTCTACCATTCTAGAGTCAGATGAACTAACCTAGCATATCCAGCCAGTCCTGCTTCTTTTAGCCCACAATGTGTCTTGACCCCATGTAACACAGCAGACGCAAATCCACAATTTCATTAAGATAGAGGTTTATGAACTTTATCCTGAAAATAGATTATGCAGATTACAACCTATAGGATCTCACCTTCATGAGTCCAAGGTCAGGAGCATCTATTTTGCAGCCACCACTGTGAAACTATCAATGCCCTCAGCCACTCCATCTATATTGGGCACTTCTGCACAATGTGCTTGGGCCTTTTTCTATCACTTATATCCATATATATCAGAGCTCATTCACAGGAGTAAGACAGCAAGGGGTGGCACAGTGGTCCAACATGATCTATTTTAATTCATCACCTTGTCTGCATAGTATAAAGAAAAAAACAACTCTCCTTTTATATTTCTTTCAACACAAAAAAAAGGGAAAAAACATGAACAGAAAGTGGGTGACTTCTGAAGCCAGAGCCACGAGACTCACGCATGTGCAGGAGCACAATGCACCAGATAGGTCCAATCTGATGTCCTAGATAGGCCTTCACACTTAGAAATCCTGAAGAACACACCAAAAACCCCATGCTGTCAAACCTCAGCACTTTCTGTTCTTATTTCAACTTTTCAGCAACTGTAGGTAGACACAAAATGCTGGAGGAACTCAGCGAGTCTGGCAGCATCTCAGGAGAGAAGGAATGGGTGACATTTCGGGTCGAGACCCTTCTTCAGACTCTGAAGGGCCTCGACCCAAAACATCACCCATTTCAGTCTGAAGAAGGGTCTAGACCTGAAACGTCACCCATTCCTTCTCTTCAGAGATGCTGCCTGACTCGCTGAGTTCCTCCAGCATTTTGTGTCTACCTTCGATTTTAACTAGCGCCTGCAGTTTTTTTCCAACACTTTTCAGCAACTGTATTTGAGTTTCATTGTGAAGGAAAAGTAAATCTAGTATGATTGAAAATGGGTCACAGATCATTGCCCACTATTAACTGGCCTCATTCACAAAGGGATTCGAATGAAGGAAAGAATGAATGAATGAATAAATGAATGAATGAACAAAAGATGCAGCTTGGAAACAGTACGTTTCAGACCACTGAGTCCATGCCAATCATCGATCAATGTTCACACTCGTCTCTGTTATTCTGCTTTTACATCTGCCCTCCACACACTGGAGGCAAATTAACCTACAAACCTGCACTTTTAACACCCGAAGGAAACTCACATGGTAACAGGGTAAATATGCAAACTCCCAGCCTAGGCCGTGATCAAGCCACAATCTCTGGCGCTGTCAGGCAAAAGGTTTACCAGCTGCACCACTGTGCCCCCCTTCACAGTCTGCAGTTGTACAGGGCCCTAGTGAGACCACACCTGGAGTACTGTGTGCAGTTTTGGTCTCCAAATTTGAGGAAAGATATTCTTGTTATTGAGGGCGTGCAGTGTAGGTTTACTAGGTTAATTCCTGGAATGGTGGAACTATCATATGTTGAAAGACTGGAGCGACTGTGCTTGTATACACTGGAATTTAGAAGGATGAGAGGAGATCTTATCGAAACATATAAGATTATTAAGGGGTTGGACACGTTAGAGGCAGGAAACATGTTCCCAATGTTGGGGGAGTCCAGAACAAGGGGCCACAGTTTAAGAGTAAGGGTAGGCCATTTAGAACTGAGATGAGGAAAAACCTTTTCAGTCAGAGAGTTGTGAATCTGTGGAATTCTCTGCCTCAGAAGGGAGTGGAGGCCAATTCTCTGAATGCATTCAAGAGAAAGCTGGATAGTGCTCTTAAGGATAGCGGAGTCAGGGGGTATGGGGAGAAGGCAGGAACGGGGTACTGATTGAGAATGATCAGCCATGATCACATTGAATGGCGGTGCTGGCTCGAAGGGCCGAATGGCCTCCTCCTGCACCTATTGTCTATTGTCACCACTGTGCTGCCCCCAGCCCCACTGTGGCCCCCTGCAACACTGTGCCCCCCTTCACCACTGTGCCCCCTTCACCACTGTGCCCCCCTTCACCACTGTGCCCCCTGCCCCACTGTGCCCCCTTCACCACTGTGCCCCCCTTCACCACTGTGCCCCCTGCCCCACTGTGCCCCCTGCCCCACTGTGCCGTATCTGCTGAAATGGTATTGCTGATAAAAGGCGGTGAGAGCTGACTTGGATGTCCAGTCTACTTGAGGAAGAAAAAAAATGTTGCTGATCTTGGGAAGATATCTTTTGTGCACATAAAGAAAGAAAGGAGCAAATTGTTGTCATGAGCAATAAGATACTACTGCCTTACTTGCCCAATGTGTACAGGCAGCAAGCATGTACAGAAAATATCACAATTATGAATTTCAGAGGATTCCTTACAAGAAAGTTGAGATACATGGTGGTGCAGCATTCAAGTTGCTGCTTTACAGCACTTGCAGCGCCAGGTTCGATCCCGACTACGGGTGCTGTCAGTACGGAGTTTGTATGTTCTTCCTGTGATCGCATGGGTTTTCTTTGAGATCTTCGGTATCCACACTCCAAAGATGTACAGTTTTGTATGTTAATTGGGTTGTGATAAGTGTAAATTGTCCCTAATAGAAACATAGAAACATAGAAAATAGGCGCAGGAGGAGGCCATTCGGCCCTTTGAGCCAGCACCGCCATTCATTGTGATCATGGCTGATCGTCCCCAATCAATAACCTAATGTGTGTAAATAGCTTTAATGTGCAGGGATCGCTGGTCAGTGCAGACTCAGTGGGCCAAAGGGCCTGTTTCCGCACTGAACTAAACTAAACTAAACTAAACTAAACTAAACAGGAGACTGTAGGTACTGGAATTTAGAGCAAAGAAAACAAGCACCTGGTGCAACTCAGCAGGTCAGACAGCATGTATGGAGGAAATGGTGCAACTCAGCAGGTCAGACAGCATGTATGGAGGAAATGGACCCAAAACCCATTTGTCCATTCCCATCCACAGATGCTGCCTGATCTACAGAGGTCCACCAGCAGTTTTTTGTCTCAAATGAAGTTGTTTCGAGGATAGAAGGGGAAAAGTGCCATCCCAGGGCTGTAAGCTTTGTACCACTATTTGTGGCCTTAGAACAAGACATCTTCTTATCTCAATGACCAAAAAACCCATTGATCTCCCTCAACCCAAGAGTCAACCCCCCCTCCCCCCCCCCCCCCCGCTACCCCACTGTGACCTGTAACCTCCATGTTGCCAGTCTAATCTCTTGTTCCGTCCCTTCCTCGTTTCTGCAATTGGTGATTCTGCTCCCGTCCCCCAACATTCCTAATTACTTGATCAATCTCTCCCAATTCCCAGAGACCTTCCCCAGGTATTGCCACTTATCCTAGCCTCTGATATTGGCCAAATGTTGAAAGCAAGAAACACCATCATAATGCCATGGTCTTTCATTTCAGCAAGGGGTTCATGTCCCCAACCTGACCAGATTTCCCCCATGTACCAACCTTCTCTCCTTGTCAACTTGGGGGTCAAAATCTCAGCTGTTGAAATGTTATCCCAAATCCAAAATTAAGTCAGATGACAGATGTTATCACAGATTGGATCAAAAAAGATTATTAGAGAATCAGTAATATTTGAGGGTTAATAAAGTGTGTGAAAAAAGTTGCATGTTTGGATGTTTTGATTGCAAAATGGTGTCAGTCACAATTCAGGTGGGAGTGCTTTGTCTGGTAAATCTGAAGAATCTTGCTTCATTTTCCACTTCAGATTCATGTGATCAAAAGTGTAGGCGGCACATGAGAGGGGTTATCTACCGAGAAAGTAAGTCTTCATGCAAACTTATTGGTCCCTGGTGAGATCATACCTGCGGCATTGGTATGAAACAATTGGTTTCCTTATTTGAGAAGGTGCAGGATTGAGAGGATGGTGCAGGAGATTTTCATCAGAATGGATTAGAAGGATTAGAGGAGAGGTTGAACAAACTGGGATTGTTTTCTCTGAAGCAACAGGGGTTGAAAGGAGACCTGATTGAAGTATATAAAATTATGAGAGGCATAGACAAGGCAGATATGCAGAACCTTTCCCCATGAGTGGAAATATCAAAGACTACAGTTTTAAGGTCAGAAAGAGAAAGTTTAAAGGAAATGTGCAGGACCAGTTATTTACACAGAGACCGGTGGGTGACTGGAAGTGGGGTTGGAAGCATCGTGGTGTTTTACATAACCACAATGATATGTGGGGAATGGTGAGAAATCAATCTCATGCAACCAGAGCAGATTAGTTTGACACAGACCTTGTGGCCGAAGGACCTATTTCTGCACTGTGCTGTTCTATATTCTACATAAGAAAAGATGTACTTGCCAAAGAATGGAGATTCACTTGGCTGGTTCCAGAACAAGCTGGCATTTTGAGAAACAATGGAATAGAAGAGATAGTGCCATTCGGAAGAAACTCTAAGCAATGTGGACAACAGATGTATTGTGGTACCCATTTAAAGAAGACCAGGGAAGTTACGCCAATGTCTTGACCAAAGTTTACCTGAGTGTCCACATCAACTAAACATCTAGGCCTGGACATTGATGTCCAATGAATGAGCTACCTCCCTCAGCATCCTGTGCAGTGCACCAGAGAAGGTACTGGGTCTGGGACCGAGGAAGAGTTCAGGAAAGAGACAAGGCCAACAATCAAGGGCCCAACTGGCCCATCACCAACTTTAAAAACTACAGCTGTAGAAAATTCCTGTTAACTTTTCAACAATGAACCTGGTGTTTGTTTAATGTTGAATAAGAACCTATTAAAAAAATTCTTGCTGTAAGAGTAACACAAGAATGAAATCACCCGCCACCCAAAATGACTTGATCAAAAGATTTACCTAACACCTTTAGCTCAAGTTATAATTATTTTCCATGTGAATAGATTTAAAGGTGAGTGTACCATAAATTCACAGGAATGTCTACCTTCTGAGAAAATGGGCCAGGACATGGCAGATGGAAAAGTGTGAGGTCATACACCCAGGTACATGTAACAGAAAAGCAAATGGTTTGTGAAATGGTGAGAAACTGAGCAGTGCTGGTGTACAAGGGCTTCTTAATGAGCTTGCACACAAGTTACTGCCGATAAGCAGGTGACATAATAAATTAGCAGGGAAATGCTTTTATTTTGTGAGGGTTTGATTACAGGATTAAGGACATCTTTGTGCAATAGTATTGGTCTTGGTGAGGGTTTGATTACAGGATTAAGGACATCTTTGTGCAATAGTATCGGTCTTGGTGAGATTACATCTGGTGGTCTCAGACAGAATGACCTCAAACAGGATTTCACTCGAGTGGGAGTGTGGCAAAAGATTCACTGGATGGTTCCAGGAGTGACAGGTTTACTGTATGCGGAAAGTGGATAGATTGGAACTATACGCTTTAATGTTTAGAAGAATGGGAGAAGATCTCATAGAATCTTACAAAGTTTTTCAAGGGTTTGAGAGATTGGATGCATTCCCTGCTGAGAAGAATGCCATTTAAGACTAAAATGAGGAGAAAATATGTAGGAAAGGAACTGCAGATGCTGGTTTACACTGAAGATAGACACAAAATGCTGGAGTAATCCAGCGGGACTGGCAGCATCTCTGGAGAGAAGGAATGGGTGACGTTTTGGGTCGAGACCCTTCTTCAGACTGAGAGTCAGGGGAGAGGAAAACTGGAGATAGGGAAGGATACAAAGGTGTGAAAACAAAAGATCAAAGCAGGTGCTGCTCAAGGAAATGTAGAATGGTTCATTGTTGGCTGAGGACAAGGTGACATCGAGGCACACATACAGTAAAATTAATCAGGAGGACAGTGAAACTAGTCGGAGAACTAAGGTGGGGGAGGGATGGAGAAAGAGGGAAGGTAGAGTTCCTTGAAGTTAGAGAAATCAATATTCAAATATGAAAATTTGTTCACCGTGAATGTTAGGAACTTTAAAATTCTCCACCCTAGTTTGTTGTAGAGGTTTAGTCATTGAATTTGTTCCAGAGTGTGATGACACGTCCCCTTTAGGGTCTGCCCCTCTCCCGGCCACAGGCAAATCAGCCACAGCCAAGTCCAATTAAATGTCATTGGACCAATTAACCCGATCCTACAGGCCTACCCCTTATAAAACCCTGTAGTCTGTGGTGATGATGCTTGACCCATAGAAACATATAGAAAATAGGTGCATGAGGAGGCCATTCGGCCCTTCGAGCCAGCACCGCCATTCATTGTGATCATGGCTGATCGTCCACAATCAATAACTCATGCCTGCCTTCTCCCCATATTCCTTGATTCCACTAGCCCCTAGAGCTCTATCTAACTCTCTCTTAAATCCATCCAGTGCTTTGGCTTCCACTGCCCTCTGTGGCAGAGAATTCCACAAATTCACAACTCTCTGGGTGAAAAAGTTTCTTCTCATCTCAGTTTTAAATGGCCTCCCCTTTATTCTAAGACTGTGATCCTTTTGTTTGACTAGAAATAAAGCCCACTGGGTGAGTTTACTGTGCTGTGTGTACGTCAGTGCATTCATTATTGATCTGGTGTCATGATTGATGCCACAAGAATCAATATCTTTCTGTGTTTTATGGAATTGAGGGATATGAGGATTGTGCTGAAAAATGTGGTGTTGGTGGAAAATCAATCAAGATGTTGATGAATAGTGGAGGAGGCCTGACAAGCCAGATGGCCTACACCTGCTCCTGAACCTTTGGTTAAGATTTACAACTCTAACTTGCACTTGATCCCTGTTGGAATATGGGGATATGAATAAGCAAGTTCAATGCCCAGGAACAAGGAAGACGATGGTATTTAGTTAGTTTAAAGATACTGCATGGAAACAGGCCCATCAGCATATTGAGTCCATACTGACCCATTCATACTAGTTCTGTTATCTCACTTTTGCATCCACTCATTAGAGACAATTTACAGAGACCAATTAATCTACAAATCCATAAGACTGGGATTTAGGAGGAAACTAGAACACCCAGAGGAAACCCATGTGGTCACAGGGAGAATGTGCAAACTCTGCACAGATAACACCCAATGTCTGGATTAAACCTGGGTCAGCTGGTTTATGAGGCCACAGCTCTACCAACTGTGCCTCTGTGCTGTCCACATGTGCAGTCCATCATAGGGATTGGCCTCCCTGCCATTGAAGGGATCTTTAGTAGGGATTGACCTCCCTGCCATTGAAGGGATCTTTAGTAGGGATTGACCTCCCTGCCATTGAAGGGATCTTTAGTAGGGATTGGCCTCCCAGCCATTGAAGGGATCTTTAGGAGGTGCTGCCTCACAAAGGCAGCTGATACCTTCAAAGTCCCACTTCACCCTGGCCATGCTCTTGTTTTGCTCCTTCCATTGGGAAGAAGGTCTAGGGGCTTGAAAACCATGACCACCAGATCCAAGAACAGCTACTTCCCAGCAACCATCAGGCTCTTGAACACTGCACAACACTAAGCTCAGTTGGTACATATGACAATTAAACACTATTGAGTCATCATCGGCAGTCACTCGGAGCGAGTATCACTCTCCTCTCCATAGAAAGGACGCCTGTGCGTGACTTTGTTTAACGTGGGGAGACTGGTGCACAGACAGCCACCACACGGTCCTTGACAGATCTGGGTCAGGATCCAGTGGTGTGGAGTCCAAGACGACCGGGGACCCTTTTCTGCTGCAGCCTTCGTCCGCCTTCCCAGCCGTTGTGACGCTCCACTAAAGTCAGCGATCGTCCTCCGCCTGTTCCACCGTTGAGGTCTTGGTTGGATTGCTCTTTGTCAGGGACCTCCCCCTCAACCTTACCGCCACGGGTGACCCTTCCAGGAGCGTAGCTCCAGACGGCATCGCTCTCAGGATCTCAGGACCACACAAGCTTCTCCAACACGACAAGGTGACAATCCACAGAGAGGAACACTCGTGTGTATTCACTTCAAAGCCATACATGAGGAATCCACTGAGAGTCCAACAGCAGATATGGAACACACGGATGGACAGCATTTCATGCTTTGCAAATGTGGGCTATCTACCTGGTGAATGAGGCACTGGAGATAGGTGATGCTGGAATCTTGAGTAAGAACCATGCTGGAGGAACTCAGCAGGTCAGGAAGTGCCTATGATGCAAAATGAGAAAATGGAAGGAGGGCCCTGACCCAAAACATGATCTGTCCATTTCTTTCCACAGATGCTGCCTATGCTTTTCCAGCACATTTTTTTTTACCTGATAAAGGATGCTGTTGTGTTGATTAATCTTGGCAGTTTCTTTTTGCTAAGTCCTGGTGACTTGGAACTGTTGCCAAGTTTGAGGATGATCTACATTGTGCAAAACCATCACTTACCTCACACTTCAAGAAAGTCCCAGGAGGGAAAGGAAAAGCAAATAAGAATATACATTTATACAGTGTCTGGCGCGATGACAAGGTTTCCCAATGCCTCACACCTGATGAAGGACTCCTAAGAGGTAATCTCTGTTTTAATGCAGGAAATGTGGCAATTAATTTTCACACAACAAACTCCCATAAACAGCAGTGTGTTAATATCATTTTTATCTTTAAAGATTTTACTGAAGGCCAGGATATATCACTCCAGGATATATTCCCCTATTATTTTTCAAAAGGGTGTTGCATGATCCCATAGCTGCCCAGGAAAGCAGAGGAGGCTTTAGTTTAATGTACCTTGTAACAGGAACTTCACGAATACAGAACCTCACTGCAGAGTTAGTAGTATTATGTGCTGAAGTCTTTTTCAATCCAGAAACATCAGACTCCAAGCCAGCTGAGCACAGCTGATACAGTTAAGAGCGCTCTGCTGACACATGCCCCATACAGGAATCCTTGCAGTACACCAGCCATCATAAAGGGTTCAAGTGCTACCCCATCTACAATGTTATCAGCCTAGATATCCCATCCTTGCTTCTGTTTGCTTTGCCTTTCTTGCAAGAGTTTCTCAGCCCTCAAATATTCCATTTGGATGCAAAATGTATTTTAAATATATTGACCCTATGGATTGGTTTGAAATAACATTCACCTGTACGTGGGTGCTTTAAGCATATAGAATACAACACACTTGATGAATTAGGGAATACTGTTTATATTGCATGGGCCTATCATGGCATAACACTGTAGGGTTGCAATACACCACGATCGGGAACCAGTTAAATGCTACTTTGGAAATCCACAAGCTGAAAAAAGCTGCCTTGGAACAAAACTGTTTCCATGTATCATCCCCACAGCAATCAAACACTATTGTCCCTTAAAAACACAGCTGTTACTTTCACCATGGGAGGTCATAGAAATTGACAAGCAATTGGTTCTATTGACACTTGTGAAATGATGCTCGATTAAACAATGCTACATGCAGCCATTAATATCTTTAGTTTGCAGTAACAAAAATGGAATCCTACTAGACCAAGTGGACCCGTTGGGCCCAAACCTCTCCTGCATTGGTGAAGCACCCTCTCCTCCCTCCCCCCCTCTTCCCCCTCCTCCCCCCCTCCTCCTCCCCCCTACTGCCCTCCCTCCCCCCCCCCCACCCCCCTCCTCACTCACCCTCACCCCCCCTCACCCCCCCTCACCCCCCCTCACCCCCCTTCACCCCCCCCTCCCCTCCCCACCTCCCTCCCCCTCCCCACCTCCCTCCCCCTCCCCCTCCCCTCCCTCCCCCTCCCTCCCCCCTCCCTCTCCCCTCCCCCTCCCTCCCCCTCCCCTCCCCCTCCCTCCCCCCTCTCCCTCCCTCCCCCTCCCCCTCCGCCTCCCTCCCCCTCCACCCTTTCCCTCCACCCCACTCCATCCCCCTCAACCCCCCTTATTTCTCCTCCCCCCTCCTCCCCTCCCCCTCTGTCCACCCCCCTCCCTCCCTCCCGAGGAGATAGATTTAAACTTAAAAATGTGAATAACTTAAAAAATATAACACCGATTTCAATTAAACTTCTTCCATTAGCACGAAAGGGACGATGGTGAGTAAGGTGGGCCTAAAATTGTTGCGGTATCGTGTACTGTTTTGGCTGGAGTTCAGGAACAAACATACAAACAAACAAGAGTTTTAGTATATAGATGGGGGAAGGGGGGAATAACTTTGTAATTGTAAATCTAGTGAACACTCATCCCTAACTTTCTTTTCCCAATTGACACAGTTGATTTTATGCGATTTTCTACAAATGAGGTTGCTCAGGAATCCAGCTATCACTTTAAAGGGGAACTACCTGTCTAGTTATAATGAAATGTTAAACTGAGCACCCTGTCTATCTTTCCTAATGATCCCAATGGATTTTAGATTCCAAGCCATTGGCAACAAAGTTTTCTTCCAGCATCCTAACCAACACCAAACAAACTTCCCCGTGGTGGAGGCAGGCTCGATTTTATTATTTAAGAGTAAATTGGATAGGTATATGGATAGGAGGGGATTGGAGGGTTATGGTCTGAGAGCAGGTAGATGAGACTAGGTCAGGGAGAGTGGTCGGCGTGGACTGGTAGGGCCGAATGGGCCTGTTTCCGTGCTGTAATTGTTATATGGTTATATGGTTATATGGTTATATCAACATTCTCAAAAATAAATTATTTTGGTTATAAATATTAAGTATATTTCTCAATCCACAGCTGCTGCCTGACCTGAATATTTGAGTATTCCCTGTTTTTATTGAGCATTGTTTAACCCGAACGATGGCCTGTTTCCTTTATCATCGTTCCTTTTTTGCACATCTTTTATCGCATTTTTTATTTGCTATTTACAAACCTTTGCTCCATGCAATGTGCTCACAAAACTACAGGAGCTATGAAATGTTTATATTGAGTGCTTTAGTATTTCTGAGAAAAGCAATGGAATGTTATGCAAGTCCAGTAAACGTTCATTTTTCTTCAAGAGATTTACTACCAAGATTATTTTCTTGCAAAACTAAATGGATTCCAGAGCCTTCAAATTTGTTGTCTTTACTCATTGTCACTTTTTTTGCATAACTGAAAATGTTCCCCATTTTTGCAGAAAATACAGAACTCCTACTTACCTACATTCAGAATTCTGCCAAGTTCCATCCATTTTAATTTCAAGGCTTCCTTCCTCTGTCTCTGCCATCAAAAGTTATTTTCTTCTCCCTCTTGAAGGATAAGTTTCCCACGGTCAGATTTCCTGAATATGCTCAGCTCAGATCACAAACAGAACTTAAAATAAAACAGGTAACAAGCCTGTCTGAACACAAAGTGCTGAAGGAACTCAACAGGTCAGGCAGCATCAGTGGAAGGACTGGGTCGGTGGCATCTCAGGTCAGAACCCTTCTTCAGACTTGTTGAATCTGGAGAGCCAGCATCTACTGTCTCAACAAGCCTGTCGTGATATCCTTTCTTCACATGTTACACCTCACCTCTTCCAGTCGTGCGCATGTTCCACTTATTTCTGAGTGAAAGTTCAACAATATCCAACATAATTATTAAACATAAAATCATGATCTTGCATCTCCATTTGCTTTATCTGTATACTGTGGATGCCTCGATTGTAATTACTGTATACTGTGGATGCCTCGATTGTAATTACTGTATACTGTGGATGCCTCGGTTGTAATTACTGTATACTGTGGATGCCTCGGTTGTAATTACTGTATACTGTGGATGCCTCGATTGTAATTACTGTATACTGTGGATGCCTCGATTGTAATTACTGTATACTGTGGATGCCTCGGTTGTAATTACTGTATACTGTGGATGCCTCGGTTGTAATTACTGTATACTGTGGATGCCTTGATTGTAATTACTGTATACTGTGGATGCCTCGATTGTAATTACTGTATACTGTGGATGCCTCGGTTGTAATTACTGTATACTGTGGATGCCTCGGTTGTAATTACTGTATACTGTGGATGCCTCGGTTGTAATTACTGTATACTGTGGATGCCTCGGTTGTAATTACTGTATACTGTGGATGCCTCGGTTGTAATTACTGTATACTGTGGATGCCTCGGTTGTAATTACTGTATACTGTGGATGCCTCGGTTGTAATTACTGTATACTGTGGATGCCTCGGTTGTAATTACTGTATACTGTGGATGCCTCGGTTGTAATTACTGTACGTATATTCTTTTCGCTGTCTAGATAGCACATAACCAAAACAGCTTTTCACTGTACCTCTGTGCTCTTGTCAATAATAAACTAACCTAAACTAAACTGAAACACATCTGTGTTAGCTCTAGTCCAGTTGGTGGCACTCTTCCTTCTGCAGGTTCCACTTTATGTGCCACTTGATGACAATTATCCTTATCTTTATTTTTTATTTATAATGAATGTCTCTTGCTATCCAATTTGCTGCTGTAACACTGCAAATTTCCCCGGTGTGGGACAAATAAAGGAATATATTATTATTATTATTATACTGTGATAAATGAATAACAATTCAGGGTGCCGTTCTAGTCCAGTGCTAAACTATCAGAGTGCTGTTCTTTAGATGTGGCATTAACCCGAAGCCAAGTCTATTCTCTCAGGTGGATGTGCAAGATCCTGCAATTTAAATAAATAATTGGATGTCCCGATATCACTAAAATGAATTATTTGGACATTATCACATTCCTTTCTGTCTGTGGGATGTTGCTGTGCATAAAACATTTGCAGTCATATTCCAGTATATCAAATTATTTGGTCAGCTCTCGATAATTAAAGTTCAGTCTTACCTCTAATATAATACATATTGGATTCCCTTTTGTTAAACTTATTCATTCACACGTCATTAACTACTGTTCTTCAGAGTATTTTCTATACTGATTCCGCTACAATGCAAATGATGAATTAGCAAACACTAATTGTATTACACTGGTTGAATTCATCATAACTTGATTTCCATTGGAAACTAGAGAACCACTTCAAAGTTACTTTAAAAATGGACATGCACGATAAAAAAGCTATCATGGAGAAACCAAAGTACAGGGCAATTTTTTTCCATGTAACCCATCCACAGTAATCAGACATCAGCTGCTACTTTAACAGCCAGAAGCTATAGAAATTGATAAGCTATTGCTTGTATTGACACGTTCAATATTACTCTATTAAACAATAGAGTTACTGTAAGGTATTTTTACCTTACAGTAACAAAAATAAAGAGCAATTAAAAAGCCCTATTTTAAAAAAATCCTGAACTTTATTATTGTGAGTCTAAAACTCTCAGGTCCCGAACATCCTTTCCCTCATTGACGCGATTGTTTTTAGAATGTGATTTTCTATAACATGAAGTTGTTTAGGGATGCAACTATCATTATAGCAGTACTATCTCTATCTCCCACATGCTTCATCATAGAATCGTCTTGGAGCTGTACAGCATTGAAACATGCCCTTAGGCCTAACGCAACCGGCCAAGTTGCTGAACCACCTGCACCTGGCCCATATCCCCACAAACCTTCCCTGTCCATGCCTCTTTGAAATGCCGTAATTGTATCTGCCTCAACCACTTCTTCCAGCAGCTCAAACCATATACACACCAAACTGTGTGGAAAAACGTGACCCTCGGGTGCGTTTTAAATCTTTCCCCTCTCGCCTTAAACTTTTGTCTTCTAGTTTTGACACCACTACCCTGGGGAAACAACTGTCTATATTCACCTTAATTATGACCCTCCTGATTTTATACACCTCTATAAGGTTGCCCCTCAGTCTCCCCCATACCAGGGGAAAAAGGCACAGTCTATTCAGCCTCTCCTTATGTCAAAGCCACCAGATCCCATAGCATTCTCATAGATCTTTTTTATACACAGTTATACCAGAATTTTGTCCAAACAGTCTGTGACCCATAGCACTGTGGCCATAGCGCTGTTTAAAGCCCATAGCGCTGTGTTTAAAGCCCACAGCACTGTGTTTAAAGCCCATAGCGTTGTGTTTAAAGCCCATAGCGCCGTGTTTAAAGCCCATAGCGCCGTGTTTAAAGCCCATAGCACCGTGTTTAAAGCATATAGCGTTGTGTTTAAAGCCTATAGCGTTGTGTTTAAAGCCCATAGCGCTGTGTTTAAAGCCCATAGCGCTGTGTTTAAAGCCGATAGTGCTGTGTTTAAAGCCTATAGCGCTGTGTTTAAAGCCCATAGCGCTGTGTTTAAAGCCCATAGCGCTGTGTTTAAAGCCCATAGCGCTGTGTTTAAAGCCGATAGTGCTGTGTTTAAAGCCTATAGCGCTGTGTTTAAAGCCCATAGCGCTGTGTTTAAAGCCCATGGCGCTGTGTTTAAAGCCCATGGCGCTCTGTTTAAAGCGCTGTGTGTAATGCTTTATGCCCCAGTCTGTAGCACTGTGTATTGCTTTATGCTCCAGTCTGTAGCGCTGTGTGTATTGCTATAAGGGCCTGGCCCGCTTAGGTTTTTTTTAGGCGACTGCCGGCGACTGTCAAAGTCGTAGCAGATCGCCAACATTTTCTTTTACCTGACGACAATGACCACGACAATGCCAAGTCAGGTCGAGATTACACCGTCTTCGGAAACATCGCGAAATTCCCACGCTGTCAATGCTTCTCCGGCGTCCTAATTTTCGCTGAAATCGCTGACGAGTCGGTAAGTACTTGAGAGTTTTTAAATATAACATGCTACATCTAGACGAGAGCTATTCATTTAACACCTTGCCCATTTCCTATGCCTTCACACACGGACGACCTCAAGAATCTTAATCTCTCAACAGGGAAAGGAAGGAAGGGGAATTCTTGTTGCTTACAATTGTCATTGCTGGCTTATCATTCCAGTGCTTTGGCGTTCACGTTCTCTACCAATGGTAGACACAAAATGCTGGAGAGAAGGAATGGGTGACGTTTCGGGTCGAGACCCTTCTTCAGACTGATGACTATTGATGGAGCATCTATCAGCAGTACTTGTCTTGCGATACCCGAGTTTCAAAGATTTTGATGAACTCAATCCTAACTAATAATACAACCTAGCCCCTCATTAGATTGGTGTCAGTCAACAAAAGAGCAGTCAGTATGTTAGAGGTTGGTGATGTTTAACTGCTCACTCTTCTTCGTGCCTTTGCTTTGTAACTTGGTGTGTGTTTGTCGAAGACAGAGCCTTTTTCTCCCGATCAAGGTGACTTTTCCTTGAAAATGAAACATCTAAATTTTGTTATAATAGGTCACTCAGGACTTAGATCATGAAGCAATACATATACTCTCATTGTTTGCTGAACTCGACTTGATCATGAAGCGATACATATACTCTCATTGTTTGCTGATATCATTTCCATGTTTATTGCTGAGCTTGACTTGATTATGTTTAAGAATTCAGAAGGATTAAGTATCGATATAGGAAATACTTGCTGTAGGTTTGATTTCCCAAATGCCTTGCACACATGTTTGTGTTTAGTAACCATCTGGACTCAATTGTACAAGCCGTTACACAGACTATGAAGTTATTTATTAACCAGCCTAGAACACATGGTGCAGCGGGATCACTCTGCAAGTATAACCCACCATCTCCCCCCAACACAATATGCAGGGCAAAAGAGAACTTCTGGATTAAATACGGATGGCTTCATGTCAAGTTTTTAATTATGTAAATACTAAATGATTTTTTAAAGGACATTTGACTGGTGAGGAGGCAGAAAACCACATGTTTGAATGAAGTGTCCATGATTAGTGAGCTTTTTAAATGGAATATACTGCACAGTCAAGCAAAATAAAGAATATATTATGAAATCAATTGCAGTGTTGTCTGGCATTTCATGGTGGTTGGGTCGGCCAGATGTGCTAGTCCTTGCTGTTACATCTTTTCAATTCCAGTGCCTACCACTATTTGTTGGTGACAATCCTCGAGTTCCACTCTACCGTCATACATTCACAATGTAGATCCTGGTGGCAGCATTTTATTAAGAAGGGTCTCGACCCGAAACATCACCCATTCCTTCTCTCCAGAGATGCTGCCTGTCCCGCTGAGTTACTCCAGCTTTCTGTGTCTATCTTCGGTTTAAGCCAGCATCTGCAGTTCCTTCTTACACAAACACCATTATAAGTCTCAGTCTGAAGAAGGGTCTCGACCCGAAACGTCACCCATTCCTTCTCTCCAGAGATGCTGCCTGTCCCGCTGAGTTCCTTCCTCTGCACTGCAGCATTTTATTGCTGGCACGCATTACATTAATTGCAGGATCGACTGGTCTTCAGCAACACGGCCACACACCCTCTCATGAATAACAGAGATTTTAGTTTGAGTTCAGGTTGGGATCTCGGGGGTATTTGGGTATCCAGGGAGTCTGTCCCTGAACCGGAGGGATAAAATCATATTGATTCAAATGTGGAAATTCGATCAAAATATTTAAATTCATTCAAAATTCAAGCACAATGTTCAAATACTTGACTAATTCACTGTAATTCAAGTTTATTTCCATGTGCATGAGCTTGGTGAGGGACAAGTACAATGAAAAATCTGGCTTACAGCAGCATCTCAGGCACAGCACAGATTCAGGCAAACACACACCGACAAATTATACATAAATCATACGTACAATTTGATAAGAAAAATGGCTGCAAAAAAACAAGACATTAGCAGAAGTATATAATTATAAAAGAAAAGCAGGTCTATAGTGGTGTAAGAGGTTCTGTTGGTTGAGGTATGATGGATTTTGTACGTTGGTTCAATGATAGTTGTAGGAAAGTAGCTGTTGCTGAATCTGGTGGTGTGGGACTCTTGCCCGGTGGTAGCAGTGAGAAGAGGGCATGGCCCAGATTGTGGGGATCAGGGGCCGGAGATTGAGGTCGGAGTCGGGCTGAGGTTGGAGACCCGGCAGTCGGGCCGTGGTGGATGGGTTGCATCACCGAGAACGAAAGGGGAGCCAACATGGTGGAGCCACCAAGAACTAAGGGGGACTAGGTCTGGGGGAGCTGCCGAGAACTAAGGGGGACCAGGTCTGGGGGAGCCACCAAGAACTAAGGGGGACCAGGTCTGGGGGAGCCACCAAGAACTAAGGGGAACCAGGTCTGGGGGAGTTGCCGAGAACTAAGGGGAACCAGGTCTGGGGGAGTTGCCGAGAACTAAGGGGAACCAGGTCTGGGGGAGTTGCCGAGAACTAAGGGGGACCAGGTCTGGGGGAGCCACCAAGAACTAAGGGGAACCAGGTCTGGGGGAGTTGCCGAGAACTAAGGGGAACCAGGTCTGGGGGAGCTGCCGAGAACTAAGGGGAACCAGGTCTGGGGGAGCTGCCGAGAACTAAGGGGGACGAAGAAGAGATGAGTACCTTTTATAACTTTGTCGGTGCCATTTTAGTGACCCTTTTGTGCAGTTTACATGCAAAAACAAAGAATTTCACTGTAACTAGGTCCAAGTGACAATAAAGTGCCATCTGCATCATCTTTGATGATTAGGCTGCCTTCTTGAGGCAGCACCTCAATGTAAAGATAATGAAATATTATTTATGCATTAAATAACATAGATAATCTGTTCCACCAAACTATTTCCTCAAATAGTCTCGATTGTGTTATTGTGGAAAAATTCTTGATTTATTTTGGATTTATTTTCCGCACCGTGAGGTATATTTACCTCGGCCATCTCATAGTTTTTGTTGGTTGTAGTTTCTACAATTTCATGAGATGTGACAATATCTCAATTCACTTGAAGTCTGTAACTGTAAAGCTGTCCAGTACAAATTGGCATATCAGTAACAATTTACTCGAGGTACATGGTGATGAAGATGGATATAGAAAATGCACATGCATTACTGATAGGCTTAAGTATGTTGAACTGAGATTAGAGTGTGGGCATGTGCTGCCTTAGAGCAAGAAGTGTTTAATAATGTTTAATTAACAGAATTGAAAATAGTCAACTCTTTCCAACCTTATCTATTGCATTCGCTGCTCCTGATGTGACTTGCTGTACATCGACGTGACCAGGCGTCGAGTAGGCGACTACTTCGCCAAACACTTGCACTGTCTTTGACAAGGCCCCAGGCCTACTGAAATTCTTGGTTGCTAACTACTTTATCTCCCCTTACCATTCCCATACCAACGTTTCTGTCCGTGGTCGCCACCATTACCAGAGTGAGGCAATATACAAATTGGAAGAACAGTGCCTCATATTATACTTGATTAGCTTACAACCTAACAGTATGAATATTGAATTCTCCAATTTCAAGTAACCACCCCCACTCTTTCCCCTGCCCTCCCAACTCGGTGAACTCACATTTCTCCCGCCATCTTCCACCATCCCAGCCTTCCTGCTCCTTTCCCCTCCTCCATGTGCTCATGTCTCATCCCGGATCCCGGATTTCCCTTTGATCACCTTTCCCCTCCCCCCATTCCCTTCCACCCATGTCGATCCGTCCAGTTTTTATTTTATTCCTCCTCTTCTTTTCTTACCTGACCCTCTTTTGTCTCCTTTTCACCTCTAATCTTTGTCACTATGTCTACCCATCTGCCAATCAACACAACCTCCACCCCCCAACCACCCCCACCCCCCACGCCTCACTTGTATCCACCTATCACTTGTCAAGATTTGCCCTACCTCCATTTCTCTTTTCCAGTTTTCTTCCTTCTACTCCAATCAGTCTGAACAAGGGTCTCGGCCTGAAACGTCGCTTGTCAATTCCTTCCAAAGATGCTGCCTGAAATGCTGAGTTCCTCCGGCACTTTGATTTTTGCTTAAGTTAAGCAATAGTGCTGGGTTCTTTTCTCATTCATGCAATTGATCAATTTGATCATCATTTCCGTTGCTGAGGATCCAAGAGTGGCTGACAAATGTATGGTCTCTGTGAGTTTACGCCATCTGGTTAGAAATGGCATATGGTAGTTGAATAAATATTTCCTGTCTGCATTAGTAATATACCAATTGGATGACACAGGATACATGATATGGAAATACCACCATGTCTTCACCATTGCATAAACACATGCTCCATGTAATTATCTTCCAAGGCAATTATTTTCCCAAGCACCTGCTTGCTTTTAGAATACCATTTAATTCAGTAAGCAAACATGTGTATAATCATGAAGACAGACACAAAAAGCTGGAATAACTCTGCGGGACCGAGGAAGGGTCTCGACCCGAAACGTCACCTATTCCTTTTTTCCAGAGATGCTGCCTGTCCCGCTGAGTTACTCCAGCTTTTTGTGTCTATCTTCGGCTTAAACCACCATCTGCAGTTCCTCCCTACACTTGTGTATGATCATCATTGATCTGACCTTACAGGTTTCAAACTGAGAAGATGGCAAATCATTATCATGGGTCATGTCCTGGTTTCAAGGTTTGGTAAAGCAAAACATTTAAAGGAATGTTTCAAGCTCTAAAAGGGATACTAAAAGGAATCATTTTTGAAGACTTTAAGCAATGCAGGGAATTTGGAGCTTCCATTTCTGAACTCAGGTTCACCACCCAAAATAGACACAAAATGCTGGAGTAACTCAGCGGGACAGGCAGCATCTCTGGAGATAAGGAATGGGTGACTTTCCGGGTCGAGGCTCTTCTTCAGACCAACACAAAGTTCTTTTCAGGAGTATTAATGACTTGAAACTCATCACCACCCATAGCACAAACGTGACATCTAGTGTTCTTCTTTCCATGAGTAAAACAGTTGCTATTTCTCCAGCTGGTGGGATATGTTTTACTTGGCAGAATTCAGCTGACTGAGTTGGAATATTCAGAGCCAATTGAGTTGAGCGGTGGAATGCAAACTCTCACTGCAGATTGTTAAATATTGCTTCACACGTTGGGATCAGTGGTTTGGACATTAATGTGTGTGAAATATAGCACTCTCTTGGGCAATGAAATCACCATTGACACTCAGAATAGATATAAATATTATGTTGCACACTTTGAAGAACAAAGCTATAGTGAGATCGAGGGATTTAACTATCCAGTCTGTGAGTTTTCAATGCCATTTCTGAAATTGGATTACAGTTTGTTACTAACTCCCCATAGGTGTTACACTTTTACTATCTACTGGATACTTGTTTTTAAATTTCTTGCATTGTTTTTCTTCCTCCTTGTCTACTCACATGTTTACTGTGGTACCAGTAACTCCATCCAATGTGGTCATTTCTCAAGTAAGACGTGCCAAAAGTGTTTGTTGATCTCTGCAGTAATAGAAGGCGTCACTCTGAAACAGATCATCTCCATGCAGGCTGATGCACATCTTGGTAAGGATGCTGAAACCAGTCATGAAATCTGGAACCCAACGTGCTGCAGTATTTCCGCAGGTCAGGCAGCATCTGTGGAGAACATGGATAGGTGACGTTTCACAGAGTGCTGGAGTAACTCAGCGGGTCAGGCAGCATCTGTGGAGAACATGGATAGGTGACGTTTCACAGAGTGCTGGAGTAACTCAGCGGGTCAGGCAGCATCTGTGGAGAACATGGATAGGTGACGTTTCACAGAGTGCTGGAGTAACTCAGCGGGTCAGGCAGCATCTGTGGAGAACATGGATAGGTGACGTTTCACAGAGTGCTGGAGTAACTCAGTGGGTCAGGCAGCATCTGTGGAGAACATGGATAGGTGACATTTCACAGAGTGCTGGAGTAACTCAGTGGGTCAGGCAGCATCTCTGGTGAACATGGATAGGTGACGTTCCACAGAGTGCTGGAGTAACTCAGTGGGTCAGGCAGCATCTGTGGAGAACATGGATAGGTGATATTTCAGGTTGACCTTGACCCGAAACATCGCCTATCTATGTTCTCCACAGATGCTGCCTGACCTGCTGAATTACTCCAGCACTTTGTGTCCTTTTGGGTATTAACCAGTATCTGCAGTTCCTTGTTCTACATGAAAGCAGGACCAACTGCAACATAGAGACCAGTCATCAATCCTTGGGACTTTCTTCTCCATCAGATGCAGTGGGTAAGCTCATTGATG
Organism: Rhinoraja longicauda; assembly: GCF_053455715.1. NCBI lineage: Eukaryota > Metazoa > Chordata > Chondrichthyes > Rajiformes > Arhynchobatidae > Rhinoraja > Rhinoraja longicauda. Next base: position 52,482,969 of record NC_135966.1, read on the forward strand.
TGTTGGACCATAAACATAATTTGTGCTACCTGATTGTTTTCAGCGGCTTCATCTTACTGTGGACTTAATAATAAAAAATAAAGAAATATGTTCAATATGCCATCATGAATTTGTCCATTGACATAAAAGATTGATCAGCAATCCTTGTATGTTAATTAAGAAATGTGATTTAATTAACTGACAAACGTTTTAAAGTTTAATCAGCCACTGTACATTGCCCCTGGTGTGTAGGGAGTGGATGAGAAAGTCTGAACAGGTTTAATTTAGTTTAGTTTAGAGAAACGGCGTGGAAACAGGCCCTTTGGCCCACCGAGTCTGCACTGACCATCAATCCACATACATTAACACCACCCTACACACACTAGGGACAAGTGTACATTTCTACCAAGCCAATTAACCTACAAACCTGTTTGTCTTTGGAGTGTGGGAGGAAACCGAAGATCTCGGAGAAAACCCACGCAGATCACGGGGAGAACGTACAAACTCCGTACAGACTGCACGCGTGGTCAGGATCGAACCAGGGTCTCTGGCGCTGTAAGGCAGTAGCTCTACCACTGCGCCACCGTGCCACCCTCACTACGCCACCGTGCCGCACTGATCGGTGAACATGGACTTGATGAACTGAAGGGACTGTTTCCATGCTGTATCTCTAAACTCTAAACAAAATATATTGCTTTGCATTTTAGCTCTATTTAAAATGTGCAAAAACAGTGCCATGGGTTAAAGTATAGTGGGTCAAAAGGGTGTGTTTTATCATCTACTGACTTGGTTTACCGTAAAATGGTTTGTTGTGCTGAACCTTATTATTTTTGGTTCTTTCTTGCCACAAGGTGGTAATTTACAGATTCAGAAGCAATCTATTTAGTCTGCAGCAGTGTTTATGTTCCAAACCATCCTCTTCCATCATTGTGACCTTTCACCGTTCTCTTCTACCTTTTTTTTCTTCACGTTCCTATTGTGGCATGGTGGCGCATCGGTAGAGTTGCTGCCTTGCAGCGCCAGAGACCCAGATTTGATCTTGACTATGGGTACTGTCTGTATGGAGTTTGTAGATTCTCCTATGACCACATGGGTTTTCTCCGAATGCTCCGGTTTCCTACCAAACTCCAAAGACATATGGGTTGGTAGGTTAATTTGCTTCTGTAAAATAGTAACATTGAAAATTGTCACTAGTCTGTAGGATGGTGCTAGTGTACGGGGTGATCGCTGTAAAGTAAAAGCATCCCTTTAAATGTATCTGCACAATTTATGTCAATTAATAAAATGGCAACAAGCTCCATATAATATACTCTAGACACATGAGGATGCAGATGCTGAATCTGAAACATAAAACAAAATTCTGGAGTAGGTCAGGCAGTATCTGTGGAAGGAAATGGACTCGATGAACTGAAGGGGCGCAGCGGTAAAGTTGCTGCCTTACAGCGAATGCAGCGCCGGAGACCTGGGTTCAATCCCGTCTACGGGTGCTGTCTGTACGGAGTTTGTACGTTCTCCCCGTGACCTGTGTGTGTTTTCTCCGAGATCTTCGGTTTCCTCCCACACTCCAAAGACGTACAGGTATGTAGATTAATTGGCTTGGTAAATGTAAAAATTGTCCCTAGTGGGTGTAGGATAGTGTTAATGTGCGGGGATCGCTGGTCGGAGTGGACCTGGTGGGCTGAAAGGGCCTGTCTCCGCGCTGCATCTGTAAACTAAACTAAACTAAAAAAAAAAGGTTAAATGGCAATTCAGATTGGGACCCTTCATTTGGACTGTTGTCCAGAATGAAAGAATATCCAGGAGTCTGAAGAAAGAAACAAACCCAAAACATCGTCTATTCCTGTTCTCCAGAGATGTTTCCTAACCAACTGAGTTACTCCAGCGCATTGTGTCTTTTTTTATCAACCAGCATCTGCAGTTGCATATTGCATACAGTTTTGGTCTCCTAATCTGAGGAAAAACATTCTTGCCATAGAGGGAGTACAGAGAAGGTTCACCAGATTGATTCCTGGGATGGCAGGACTTTCATATGAAGAAAGACTGGATAGGTTTGGCTTGTACCCGCTGGAATTTAGAAGATTGAGGGGGGAATCTTATAGAAACTTACAAAATTCTTTAGGGGTTGGACAGGCTAGATGCAGGAAGATTGTTCCCGATGTTGGGGAAGTCCAGAACAAGGGGTCACAGTTTAAGGATAAGGGGGAAGTCTTTTAGGACCGAGATGAGAAAGTTTTTTTTCACATAGAGAGTGGTGAATCTGTGGAATTCTCTGCCACAGAAGGTAGTTGAGGCCAGTTCATTGGCTAATTGGCTATATTTAAGAGGGAGTTAGATGTGGCCCTTGTGTCTAAAAGGATCAGGGGGTATGGAGAGAAGGCAGGTACAGGATACTGAGTTGGATGATCAGCCATGATCATATTGAATGGCGGTGCAGGCTCGAAGGGCCGAATGGCCTACTCCTGCACCTACTTTCTATGTTTCTATGCTCCTTGTATTGACTGCTTCCAGAATGCTATCTGCACCTCATTCCATTGCAGGATCCCAACTCCAGACGTTGTTAGTCCGTTTCCCTCCACTGATGCTGCTTGACTCGTTGAGATCCTCCAGCATTTATTTTTGCTCCACATTTTACACTCTCTATGAGTAAAATGTTTTCATTTGAAATAGCTAATTATAGTTATCAGCGACAAACCTTATTTGTGGCCCCTGTGTTTGATTTGCTCACGTCAAAACCTCTTCTCCGTGTCTACTTTATTGAACTTGTTGCCTCTCATTCCTCCAATCTGTCTCCATCTTTTGCAGAACCGTCAATACCAACAAGTATTGAGGGTGGCTTTTTTTGATAAACAAACCTGACTTTGATTGCATACTTGTTTAAATATAAGGAAATGGGTCCATAAATCATTGCGACAGATATCAAAATTATTTAAAATCAGAATGACTTAAAATCAGGTTGCCAATTCCAATCACAGACTCTTGAAAGGTTCATCTCACTGTTTGGTTCTGCAGTCAGTGTGAAGCTATCGTGTCACCATAATGTGAAGCCAAAACGTTGGCCAGTAAATCATATGTATATTATCTGGCGGAGTATAAAACAATGTAAGTATGAAACTGCAGTACCATGTGAGTTCAGATAACACTGGTGATAAAGACAGTGGAACCTGAGCAGTATGTGGTCATTGACATAACTCCAAATATTTAACATTCTCTGAAGGATGCCCCAATTTCTTCAGCATGTTTCTACTTTTTAAGAAAGGAGGGAGAGAGAAAACGGGAAATTATAGACCAGTTAGTCTGACTTCAGTAGTGGGACCGCAGGCTCGGTGCTGGGACTGCAGCTATTTACAATATACATTAATGACTTGGATGAAGGGATTAAAAGTACCATTAGCAAATTTGTAGATGATACAAAGCTGGGTGGCAGTGTGAACTGTGAGGAAGATGCTATGAGGTTGCAGGGTGACTTGGACAGGTAGTGTGAGTGGGCGGATGCATGGCAGATGCAGTTTAATGTGGATAAGTGTGAGGTTATCCACTTTGGTGGTAAGAATAGGAATGCAGATTATTATCTGAATGGTGTCAAGTTAGGAAAAGGGGACGTACAACGAGATCTGGGTGTCCTACTGTATCAGTCACTGAAAGGAAGCATGCAGGTACAGCAGGCAGTGAAGAAAGCCAATGGAATGTTGGCCTTCATAACAAGGGGTGTTGAGTATAGGAGCAAAGAGGTCCTTCTACAGTTGTACAGGGCCCTAGTGAGACCACACCTGGCAACTGAGGAAGGATATTCTTGCTATTGAGGGCGTGCAGCGTAGGTTTCCCGGAATGGTGGGACTGTCATATGTTGAAAGACTGAGGCAACTAGGCTTGTATACACTGGAATTTAGAAGGATGAGAGGGGATCATATCGAAACATATAAGATTATTAAGGGGTTGGACACGTTAGAGGCAAGAATCATGTTCCCAATGTTGGGGGAGTCCAGAACCAGGGGCCACAGTTTAAGAATAAGGGGTAGGCCATTTAGAACGGCGATGAGGAAAAACTTTTTCAGTCAGAGAGTTGTGAATCTGCGGAATTCTCTGCCTCAGAAGGCAGTGGAGGCCAATTCTCTGAATGCATTCATGAGTGAGCTAGATAGAGCTCTTAAGGATAGCGGAGTCAGGGGGTTTGGGGAGAAGGCAGGTTACGGGGTACTGATTGAGAATGATCAGCCATGATCACATTGAATGGTGGTGCTGGCTCGAAGGGCCGAATGGCCTACTCCTGCACCTATTGTTTATTGTCTATTGTCTATTGTCTTCTTCCTTATCATTCATTATTGGATTAATGGCTACTTCTTTTATAGTTCCACAATGCTTCTTCAGCTACATAAATGGCACATGTTGCAAAAATGTTCCCCATGTTGGGGGAGTGCAGAACCAGGGGTCATGGTTTAAGAATAAGGGGTAGGCCATTTAGGACGGAGATGAGGAACAACTTTTTGTGAATTTGTGGAATTCTCTGCCATGGAAGGCAGTGGAGGCCAATTCACTGGATGTTTTCAAGAGAGAGTTAGATTTAGCTCTTGAGGCTAAAGGAATCAAGGGACATGGGGAAAAAGCAGGAACGCGGTTCTGATTTTGGATGATCAGCCATGTTCATATCGAATGCTGACTCGAAGAGCCGAATGGTCTACTCCTGCACCTATTTTCTATGTTTCTATGTTACTGGTATTCAGGATGAAAGTCTAATGCAGGAGGACAAATTTTGGAACGCAGCTCAGAATACTGCTCCGATGTCTGCCCACCTTACTGTTTACCACAGATCACAAGTGCTTACCAAAGTTTGAAGTAAAGGGCCTGTCCAAGAATCGTTGTGGATCTCAGCGCGTTGCTGAGAAATCAACCGGAGTGAAATTTCTCGGCGACAGCTGGCTTGTCGCCAGGTATCGTTGCTTATTGCGGGCGCTGTCGCATGCTGTCCCCAGGTTTGCTAGGTTGTGTTAGATGCATTTAGAAACACGTAATATTAAATTAAGTAAAGTCATTTGAAGATACCATAAAATACTTGTGCTTAACCAATTTATTTACCGTCAGAACATTTGACAGGTAGATTGGAGGCGACAGTTTGATGGTCAGGTAAGCGTGGGAATTTTTACGATGTTTATGGCCATCAGCGATTACATTTAAAGTAGGCTCCCAACCCAGATATGCAACCCAGAAACCAGATATGCATCTCCCGAACATTTTCAAAGAATGCCCACACTCCACACAAAAATCCATTTAACCACTTTTAAAATTAAATTTCTTAATACTGCTATTGGTAAACTGCAAGTCAATCCAGTTTATGCCTTGTTACCGTTAAGCTTGGTTTTCAAGTAACCCGGGCAAGATGTTATATTTCAAAACTCTCAAGTACTTACCGACTTGTCAGTGATTTTAGCGAAAATTAGGACGCCGGAGAAGCATTGGCAGCGTGGGAATTTTGCGATGTTTCCGAAGACGGTGTAATCTCGACCTGACTCGGCATTGTCGTGGTCATTGTCGTCGGGTAAAAGAAAATTTTGGCGATCTGCTACAACTTTATCAATCGCCGGCAGTCCCCTAAAAAATTGCCTAAGTGGGACATGCCTTTAATGCTACCATTTGGTGTGGCAAATCAAATTCCTCATATGTTGCAAAACATACTTGGCTAATAAAGTACTAATATGATGATTATGATTATGATTTATGCCTGAATCTAATGTATGTAGGTTGTGCTTTGCACTTCACATTTCTACCAAGCCTCTTATCACAAACAGTTTGGCTTGCACTGCATAAGCAGGCGATCAATGGTGTGGACCTGCTTTAAGATTGAAGATTCAAGTTCAAAGTTGTGTTTGATTTTTTTTGTACATCCTGCATTTATGTTATATTTAAAGCTGCATTTTTGCATTTAAAGACCTTATCGTAACAGTCTTGATCTCATTCTTTGATAGTGATCTCACCTGTAATCTAGATTATTATGTATTCGAGTCCCACTCCAGTGACTTGACCTGAACATCCCATACTACAGGGTATGTCCGAAAGGTCTTGAGTCAAGAGTGTTTTATTGTCAAGAGCTAAGGTCTGGTAGGAAATATGGCTCTTTGTGCACTGAAAAATGTTGTGCAAGAGGCTTCAATATGTACATGGCATGCTATTGGATACATATACACATTCCTGGCCATCTCTCTGGTAGATGCGCTTCATACACACGGAACTCAGTCAAGTAAAGTTAAGTTTATTGTCACTTAACATGTACGGGGAAGTAAGGGGAAAATGAAAACCTTGTTTGCAACAGAATCACAGGCACATAGACTAAGACAACACACTAAAATATAAATCATACATACATTACAAGAAAAAGAAAGCACTGTTCAAAATACAATGAGAAAAAAACCCCATGGCAGTGCAAGAGGTGGTAACTGGTGTTCTGGTGTCAAGTTAGGATTCATGAAGGGCAGATTAGTTCAAGAATCTGATCGTTGTAAGGAAATAGCTGGTCCTGAACCTGGTGGTGTGGGACTTCAGGCTTGTACGGTTGAACTATACACTTTAGCTTGCGTTATCGTGGTCTGGTTCATCTAGTATATCTGTTCATTTACTGTATATTTATTTGTTATGTTGGTGTGTCTAATGTGCCTGTAATGCTGCAGCAAGAATGTCATTGTTGTGGCGGCTCCCGAGGGTCGGGCCACGATCCCCTCATCTCGACCGGTATTTGTACCCCCTTCTCCGCCCCCGTTTGTCCCTTCAGCTGAGCCCCCGCCAGACCCCCCGTCGGACGGGTACCGTACACGGTTCGGTCGACTAGTGCGACCACCGGTGCGCTTCGTGCCTCTGGTTCTGGGGGGGGGTCCTGTGGCGGCTCCCGAGGGTCGGGCCATACCACTCACGACCCCTCGGCACGGGAATGGGTCGAGCCAAGGAGGCGGACTTCGGCCGGGAGTATAAAGGTCAAGGACCGCATGACTCTCATTCCCTTTTGGAGTTCCAGAGATACAGTAAACACGCTTTTGTTAACCTTGCCTACTTGTCGTTCTTTTGGCCTACTTGGCCCACTACATTGTTCTGTTTTCTGGTGCATACAACAAATAAACACTCTTGATCTCATGAATGATCATACATTCTACTTGAAGAGTTCGCAGTGATACTGAGGACTGTGGCTATTGCTGCAAGACAGGATCACTTCCCATGGTTGAAAATATCATTTTAGGTTGAATAACTTCCAACACAAACACCATAACTCCAAGCACCTCTTGCCATTATTGGCACTGTAGTAACTGGAATTCAATCTACAATTCCCAAGTTAGTCCCAAAGCTAAATGATATTTTTTGAGCCTTGCAACTACTTTCCACTTTGTTAAAGTGCTTCAGCAGACATTTTTGACATCATGGCAAACATTCTTCATTTACAGACAACTGCATGAATTAACACAGTTGCTTAGAAATTGGATGTCACCCCTTGGGGCATTGGATGTGTATTGTTCAACATCAATAGGTGCTCAGATGCCTGCAAAACAATCATAAATCTGGCTAAAAATATATAAATGTTTGCAGAATGGTATTGAACCTCCCAGAATCATGTGCCAAAACAGGACCTGCACGTTTCTCAATAGGCCCAAACTGCATTTTGCATTATTTCAGCCTCATGTCTTCTCTCTGAGAAGGGCTTCAATTCTTAAAGGCACACTGTCCATGGCAGCAACACACACTGATACTGCTTGATGGAGAGATGCTGCAAGCAACATGAGATAGATCCTGGATCTAATTATATGACCCAGAATTCTTATCAGTGAAGTAAATGTTGAGACAGAGGTGGCAGAGGACCCAAGAGACACCCATTGCCTGGAACAAGGTGGCTACATAGAATCACATAGCACAGAAATAGGCCCTTTAGGCCAACTTGCCCATGCCGACCAAGATGCCCTACATCTGCACTAGTCCCACCTGCCCGTGTTTGGCACATATCCCTCTAAACTTTTCCTATTTACGTACCTGCCCAAATGCCTTTTAAATGTTGTTGTAGCATCATCTTCAACTACCTCATCTGGCGCCTTGTTCCATATACCCACCACCCTCTGTGTAAAACAGTTGCTCCTCAGGTTCCTAATAAATCTTTCCCCTCACCATGAACCTCTATCCTCTGGTCGCGATTTATTGAACTCAGGGTGGATACACAGAGTCTTTTACCCAATCTATTCCCCCCATGATCTTGTACACCTCTATAAGATCACCTCTCATCCTTCTGTCCTCCAAGGAATAAAGTCCTTGCCTGCCCAACCTCTCCCTACAGCTCAGGCCCTCAGACTACAGATGTCTCCTCTGTCTGTTGAACGTCCAACTCCAATGAACAAATTTCAAATAAAAGCCATGAACTCCACAAACATCAGCTTTGCTGCACACCACTGGAAAATGGAGGGGACCACGATGTAAATGGGTCCGAGCTTCAGTCACACATTTTATCATCACGCCCGGTAATCTGGCGTGAGAAGGTAGAGAGTTCTTTTGTGCCGTCCGGCCTCTCTTAGCTGATTTCTGGTGAAGTTTAGGATTAGATAATGGAAAGGATCATTTTGTCGAAATGAAAAGTGTCTTTTAATCAGAATGTCCCTTATTATCAATCCAGAAATGTTCTCCCATTTTCACTCTGCTGGGAGATGACTCAGGTGATGTTCCACTGGGACTTTCCACAGGTAGTCTTCATTGTCCTCTTGCTTCTCGTGTTCCGATACTTCAGTCTCCGCCTAATGTCTCTCAAGCTCTGTGCTTCCTGGCTGCTCTTCCTCTGGCATCAGTGGATAAAGAGGTTCTCCTAAGTCTCAGCAGCAGCATTTCATCTACCATCAGAATCCTTCAGACTGATGCAGGGATCAGAATCTAATTTATGGAAAACCAATAGCATTTTCTCCAAGGATTCTGTGGCATAGATTGCATTGATGTGACACCAGGTATTGGTGGTTGAACTACAGTGCATTCAGAGAGTATTCAGACCTCTTCACTTTTCCACATTTTGTGACGTTACAGCCTTTAAAATTGATTAAATTCTTTTTTTTTAATCATCAATCTACACACAATACCCCATAATAAAAAAGCGAAAACAGGTGTTTAGAAATCTTTGCAAAGTAATTCAAAATAAATAACTGAAATATCACATTTACATAAGTATTCAGACCCTTTACTCAGTACTTTGTTGAGGCACCTTTGGCAGCGATTGCAGCCTCAAGTCTTCTTGTGTATGACACTACAAGCTTGGCACACCTGTATTTGGGTAATTTCTCCCATTCTTCTCTGTAGATTTTCTCAAGCTCTGTCAGGTTGGATGGGGAGCATCAATGAACAGCTATTTTCAGGTCCCTCCAGAGATGTTCGATCGGGTTCAAGTCCAGTCTCTGGCTGGGCCACTCAAGGACATTCACAGGCTTGTCACAAAGCCACTCCTGCGTTGTCTTGGCTGTGTGCTTAGGAAGGTGAAGGTGAACCTCAAGCCCCAGCCTGAGGTCCAGAACACTCTGGAGCAGGTTTTCATCAAGGATCTCTGTGTACTTTGCTCCATTCATCTTTCCCTCGATCCTGACTAGTCTCCCAGTTCCTGCCACTGAAAAACATCCCCACAGCATGATGCTGCCACCACCATGCGTCACCGTAGGTATGGTATTGGCCAGGTGATGAGCGGTGCCGCTTGGCATTCAGGCCAAAGAGTTCAATCTTAATTTCATCAGACCAGAGAATCTTGTTTCTCATGGTCTGAGAGTCCTTTAGGTGCCTTTTGGCAAACTCCAAGCGGGCTGTCATGTGCCTCTTACTGAGGAGTGGCTTCCGTCTGGCCACTCTACCATAAAGGCCTGATTGGTGGAGCGCTACAGATATAGTTGTCCTTCTGGAAGGTTCTCCCATCTCCACAGAGGAATTCTGGAGCTCTGTCAGAGTGACCATCGGGTTCTTGGTCACCTCCCTGACCAAGGCCCTTCTCCCCCGATTGCTCAGTTTGGCCGGGCGGCCAGCTCTATGAAGAGTCCTGGTGGTTCCAAAGTTCTTCCATTTAAGAATGACGGAGGCCACTGTGCTCTTCGGGACCTGCAATGCTGCAGAAATTGTTTTATACCCTTCCCCAGATCTGTGTCTCAACACAATCCTGTCTCGGAGGTCCGCGGACAATTCCTTCGTCTTCATGGCTTGGTTTTTGCTCTGACATGCACTGTCAACTGTGGGACCTTATATAGACAGGTGTGTGCCTTTCCAAATCATGTCCAATCAATTTAATTTACCACTGGTGGACTACAATCAAGTTGTAGAAATATCTCCAGGATAATCAATGGAAACAGGATGAACATAAGCTTAATTTTGAGTGTCATAGCAAAGGGTCTGAATACTTATGTAAATGTGATATTTCAGTTATTTCTCTTTAATTACTTTGTAAAAATTTCTAAACACCTGTTTTCACATTTTTATTATTGTGTGTAGATTGATGATAAAGAAATGAATTTAATCAATTTTAAAATAAGGCTGTAACGTAGCAAAATGTGGAAAAAGTGAAGGGGTCTGAATACTTTCTGAATGCACTGTATAAATTGGTGTGAGAAGGTAGGGAATCGGATCGGAGCCCCCATCCTGCAGTATCTAATCTGCTGAGCACCGCTCTCCAGGGGAACGGAAGAGATCTGGCAATTTTGGTCTTCTTGAGGATGAAGACTTTATGCGTGCTTCATGGAAACTGAGGAAAATCTCATGGTGAGTCACATCCACCTGCACATTTAGGGATCTTTCTGGTGAGAGAAAGACCCATATTGTTGAAGGGACAGTCAGTGGCTGCCTAAACTCATGGGGTGTGGTAGTGTGGGCAAATGCCGACACCCATCGCTCACTGGAATGAAAGAGGATGGAATTATCTTCATGCAAATGTGTTGCATGGATGATGTCTCTGATGCTGTAGTAAGAACAGCAAATTGGGAGACATGGCTGAGATCTGGTGTGGCCATTCAGTAAAATCCTGTGAGGAAGAAGATGAGAATCAAACACAACATCAGAGAGTGATGAATCTTCATGCCCACCAAGTTACATAACCAAGACGGTCCAATATGCCTGTGTCGGGTCCAAAGATCCCTCATACTTTTCTTATCTAAATACATGTTCAACTGTTAATTAACTGTTATGTTTCCCACCTCTACTACATAGAGTGTGGAAAAAGGCCCTTCAGCTCAACTTGCCCACACCGGCCAACATGTCCCAGCTACACTCCTCCCACCTGCCCACGTTTGGTCCATATGCCTCCAGACCTGTCCTATCCATGTACCTGTTTAACTGTTTCTTTAATGTTGGGATAGTCCCTGCCTCAACTACCTCCTCTGGCAGCTTGTTCCATGTAACAAGTAAAATGGATAAGGGCGAGCCAGTGGATGTAGTGTATCTGGACTTTCAGAAAGCAATTGATAAGGTCTCACTCAGGAGATTAGTGGGCAAAATTAGAGCATGGATAGAAAATTGGTTGGCAGACAGGCAACAAAGTACAGGTATGTAGGTTAATTGACTGGGTAAATGTAAAAATTGTCCCTAGTGGGTGTAGGATAGTGTTAATGTACGGGGATCACTGGGCGGCACAGACTTGGAGGGCCGAAAAGGCCTGTTTCCGGCTGTATATATATGATATGATAAAGTGTTGGAATTAACGGGTCCCTTTCAGAACGGCAGGTAGTGACTAGTGGGGTGCCGCAAGGCTCTGTGCTGGGACCGCAGCTATTTACAATATATATTAATGATTACTGATGGGACTGAAGGTTGATAAATCCCCAGGGCCTGATGATCTGCATCCCAGGGTACTTAAGGAAGTGGCTCTAGAAATCATGGACGCATTGGTGATCATTTTCCAATGTTCTATAGATTCAGGATCAGTTCCTGTGGATTGGAGGGTAGCTAATGTTATCCCACTTTTTGAGAATGGAGGGAGAGAGAAAACAGGAAATTATAGGCCAGTTAGTCTGACATCAGTGGTGGTTGAAGATGCTGGAGTCAATTATGAAAGACAAAATTGTGGAACATTTGGATAGCAGTAACAGGATCATTCCGAGTCAGCATGGGGAATGGGAAATCATGCTTGATTAATCTTCTGGAATTTTTTGAGGATGTCATGAGGAAAATGGACAAGGGAGAGCCAGTGGATGTAGTGTACCTGGACTTTCAGAAAGCCTTTGATAAGGTCCTACATAGGAGATTAGTGGGCAAAATTAGGGCACATGGTATTGGGGGTAGGGTACTGACATGGATAGAAAATTGGTTGGGAGACAGGAAACAAAGAGTAGGGATAAATGGGTCCCTTTCAGACTGGCAGGCAGTGACTAGTGGGGTACCGCAAGGCTCGGTGCTGGGACCGCAGCTATTTACAATATACATTAATGACTTCGATGAAGGGATTCAAAGTAACATTAGCAAATTTGCAGATGACACAAAGCTGGGTGGCAGTGTGAAGTATGAGGAGGATGCTATGAGGATGCAGGGTGACTTGAACAGGTTGTGTGAGTGGGCAGATGCATGGCAGATGCAGTTTAATGTGGATAAATGTGAGGTTATCCAGTTTGGTGGTAAGAACAGGAAGGCAGATTATTTTCTGAAAGGTGTCAAGTTAGGAAAAGGGGAAGTACAACGAGATCTGGGTGTCCAAGTACATCAGTCACTGAAAGTAAGCATGCAGTTACAGCTTGCAGTGAAGAAAGCCAATGGAATGTTGGCCTTCATAACAAGAGGAGTTGAGTATAGGAGCAAAGAGGTCCTTCTGCAGTTGTACAGGGCCCTATTGAGACCGCACCTGGAGTATGGTGTGCAGTTTTGGTCCCCTATTTTGAGGACATTATTGCTATTGAGGGTGTGCAGCGTAGGTTCACAAGGTTAATTCCTGGGATGGCAGGACTGTGATATGATGAAAGAATGGAGCGACTGCGCTTGTATACACTGTAATTTCGAAGGATGAGAGGGGATCTTATAGAAACATATAAAATGATTAAGGGATTGGACACGCTAGATGCAGGAAACATGTTCCCGATGTTGGGGGAGTCCATAACCAGGGGTCACAGTTTAAGAACAAGGGGTGAGCCATTTAGAACTGAGATGAGGAGAAACTTTTTTATTCAGAGAGTTGTGAATTTGTGGAATTCTCTGCCTGCAGTGGAGGCCGATTTACTGGATGCATTCAAAAGAGAGTTAGATAGAGCTCTTAGGCTAGCAGATTCAAGGGATATGGGGAGAAGGTAGGAACGGGGTACTGATTGTGGATGATCAGCCATGATCACATTGAATGGTGGTGCTGGCTTGTAGGGCCGAATGGCCTACTCCTGCACCTATTTTCTATGTACCTATGTATCCACCACCCTTTGTGTGAAAATGTTACCCCTCAGATTCCTATTAATCTTTTCCCCTTCACCTTAAACATGCCCTCTGGTCCTCGATTCACCTACCCCGGGCAACTATCAACTATGATTATAACAAAGATATGGATGAGGCATTCAACAAGAGATATTTAAGATAGGGGTGGATTGAGAATGTAATCATGTTGGAAATTATCGACGTTATTAATAACTTGGTAGACGGTATTGTCAAAAGGAATAGTAGTATCAATTGGAATAGTTGGCTCAGGAGGAAGGAGTTTCAACACCAGTCCAAAGGTGATATATTTGCTTTTCAGTGTTTAGTTTAATTACATTTTGATTTATCCAAACTAGATCACAAGCCATGTGAAGGGAACTGCTCTGACATGAAGAACAACATTTGATTGACTTTGGAGCAAACCTTGCTTGAAAGTTCTTTTACAGCATCACTGCTCCCTCCTATTGCATTCTATTCCAGTTCCTCAATATCCATACGATTTCTTGTCAAGGAATTGAATGGACAAGACCATGTGACAGAGTTAAGCTACCTGGTGTGCTAGGGGCCAATGAATTGCTCTCATCTTATTTTCCTACTTCTACACAAGACTTCTGGATGGCCGGATGGGATGTTGTGTAACTGGAGAAGTGTCTCGACCCAGAACATCACGCGTACCTTCTCTCCAGAGAAGCTGTCTGTCCCACTGGGTTACTCCAGCATTTTGTTTCTATCTTCAATTTAAACCAGCATCTGCAGTTCCTTCCTACAAACTAAATGCTTCTGTTTGGTTAAAATTGTTTGAATTTTGGAAAACAATTGTACGTCAGTTTTTAAGAAAGGGAATTTAAAACTCAAAATCAACTCAGCCCACGCTATTAATTTCCTTTTAAATGGCGATTGAGTTCCCTTCCCTTGCCTCATTTATCATATTACGACATGTAAATGAAATCTCCGTATCTAATTAAAGTTGTTACTGACAATTTTAGTATTGGTTATCAAATCAAAGTAAAAACGTATTTGGAATGTCATCATGCATCTCTGGCTTTGATGAATGATTATTCTCTGAGGCAGTGCAAGTCTCAAGTCCAGTGAATGGATTGTGTAAATCAAATCCAGGTGCGGAGAAGGACAAGGACAAGGCTGCGTCCAAATTAATCTCCTAAATCCAATTTACCTGATAAATGAATTATAAAGGTTTATATAATCATTATCTTCAGGTGAAAGCTATTCACTTTGGCTAAATGACATATTTTAATGTCTGGTACTGTAGTTGACATTTCTTCTATTTAATTAAAGATTAATTCATAGCTGGTACTCTATGAGGTTCCTTTCTCAATGTTGTTGTTTTTAGTCAAAGTTTGAATACTTTCAATGGTGCTGCATGGTCGCTATCAATACCAGCTTAATTTCTTGTGAAAATTGTGTTGTGAGTGTCTTGCCCAAACTTAAACAGTGTTATGACTCCCATTTTATATCTAGGTTTTGAATGAATGAATGAATGAATAAGTTTAAGTTTATTGGCCAAGTAAGTACACATACAAGGAATGTGCCTTGGTGCTCCGCTCGCAAGTAACAACACGAACATATAGTAAACAATTACGAATAAAGCATAAAACATTAAAACATTAAGAATACAACATTACGGTTTAAACATGTGAGTGAAATAAACCAGAGCAAAAAGAGACTACAGACTTTTGGTGATTGAGTAGAGCTACTTTTTATGTCTAGCTGTGGCTGCTTTGACAGTCCGGAGTCGCCTTCCAGAGGGAAGTGCTTCAAAGAGTTTGTGGCCAGGGTGAGAGGGGTCAGAGATGATCTTGCTGCTCGCTTCCTGGCCCTTGCAGTGTACAGTTCGTCAATGGGGGGAAGGTTGCAGCCAACAACCTTCTCAGCTGATTGAACGATCCGTTGCAGCCTCCAGATGTCGTGCTTGGTGGCTGAGCCAAACCAGACCATGATGGAGAAGGTGAGGACTGGACCATCATTGCCTGTGGCAGATTGTGCTTCCTCAGCTGCCGCAGGAAGTACATCCTCTGTTGGGCCTTTTTGACTGTGGAGTCGATGGTGGCCCCCCATTTAAGGTCCCTGGAGATGATGGTTCCAAGGAACTTAAATGACTCCACAGATGTGACTGTGGTGTTGTTGATGGTGAGTGGGGGGAGGGGAGGGGGAGCTCTCCTATAGTCTACAATCAGTTCCACTGTTTTAAGAGCATTGGCCATTGAGCATTGTTCTGATCTTTTCATTTATTCTGATAATACCTCCCACTCCCTCAATCAAGCCATTTGATTTGATTTTCAAAAATCACTTTTCTTTTTTCTTCTTACTTCTATCATTCCCTTCTCTTTACCACACTAAGATAACTGTACTCTCTTCACTTGATAGTTTGCCAATCCTGCTTTAGGTCAGATGATGATTGTCGCCACATTATTACCTTCCCTTGTGGTGGAAATTATTCCAGTGCCGTAAGAACATGAACTCTTGCATTTGACAGCACAGGGGGTGTACTCGCTAGAGTTGAGAAGAATGAGGGGGGACTTCATTGAAACATACCGAATAGTGAAAGGCTTGGATAGAGTGGATGTGGAGAGGATGTTTCCCCTAGTGGAGAGTCTAAGACTAGAAGTCATAGCCTCAGAATTTAGGAAGGAAATGAGGAGCAATTTCTTTAGTCAGAGGGTGGTGAATCTGTGGAATTCTTTGCCACAGAAGGCTGTGGAGGCTGTCAATGGATATTTTTTAAGGTAGAGATAGATAGATTCTTGATTAGTACAGGGTTCAGCAGAGAACACAGGAGAAGGGGGTTCGGAGGGAGAGATAGATCAGCCATGATTGAATGGTGGAATAGACTAGATGGGCCGAATGGCCCAATTCTGCTCCTATCACTTATGATCTTGTGATCCTTTCTTCTGCTTGAATGCTACTCTTGTGGTGACCTTTCTCACCTCCTGTGCGCTACAAGTGACCTTTGTGGTGACCTTTGTGACCTTTGTGGTGACCTTTCTCACCTCCTATTGTCAATTGAAGCAATTGAAAAATTGCCACCATTGGCATTTTGGCCATCAGTTTACTGCTGAAATTTTAAACATTCTTTGCTGGACTGCTCCATACCATTGATCTTAATATTGAACAAGCCTTCCAATCACTCCTTTTCGAGGCTACTTTCCCACCTGGAACATCTATTTGGGCAGGGACCTTCTAGCCTTCTGTGCTTGTGATAACTCCGGAAGGTAGATTGGGTAGGAAAAACAACTGATGCCCAGCATCAGGTTGGGAGATTGACGAAAGTCTGCCAACACAGCAATATTCATGCTGCCTTCTTGTGACCAGTAACAGACACATGAACACATTGATGAGAAGACATCTGGCAGTACTGCATCCAGTTGGGTCAATGCCACTTTTTAAATAAGTATGAGCTGGAAATGTGCTGGTGCTGCTGAATAAACAATAATTTTAGTTCTGTCACCAACAGGACAAGTGATAGTTACTGGTAATTCACTGTGGTGTTTCTGATTGAATCATGTTATTTGACTGTTTATGCCAAGTATGGCATTCATTGGAGTGCTACTTTAATAGTTTAGCAACTGCTCACATGGCTGTTCTCAAAAGTGGTGAACTACATTTCAACTGGTAAATTAAATTTGTGACTTAGAGACCCACAAACTTAGTGAGTAGATAGATCGTTGTGGCTGTTAGTGCAAAAGTTCAACCCGGTACATCCACTCAGCAACAGATAAACAGTGCAGAGACACAAAAAGCTAGAGTGGGTCAGACAGCATCTCTGGAGAAAAGGAATAGGTAATGTTTGGGGTCGACACCCGAAGATGGGTCTCGACACGAAACGTCACCTAATCCTTTTCTCCAGAGATGCTGCCTGACCTGCTGAGTTACTCCAGCATTTTGTGTGTATCTTCATTTTAAATCAGCATCTGCAGTTCCTTCCTGCAGATAAACAGTGCACCTTAGTGCATCCTTAATTTGACATGCGAGGTAGATATTTCATTGTGACTGTAAGCTAATATTCACAGTCTCTTCTATCAGATACCTGGTAGTTACCAGTCCTGACCCCCACTGATCCAGCTCCCAAAGCTCAGTAGCTTAGTCCACCTTGTTCTGATGTTTCTTATTTCCTGCAGTCCCTAGTATGATTTAGTTTATTCTCCAAAATCGAAAGCAAATGGTTTTAAGTACTGTTGCCTCAATGGTAAATTAATCCACAATTGGAACATTCAAATGATCATAATCAGGCATTTGAAAATTAATTTCAAAAATTTCAATTAACATTTTTTTTTTCATTAATTGCAAATTAATTTTGAGCATGGATTTAAACTGCATATGTGGTTCCTGTGATTCTCTACTGGTATCAGTACAACAGGAAGAGTTTTGAAAAATCAGCACAGCAAAAGACCAAAGTAACATACAAAGTAGAATATGCAAGAAGATACCGAAATGCTGGATGCAATAAAACAATACATTCTCTTACTGTAAATCACTAGGCCTGGAACTTGCAAAGGAACTTCTTGTTGGCAGCTGAATGATTAAATATAATGGGGAACTATTGAAGCAGGGATGGTCTCAGCAGTGAGTTTGGGAGTGGATCTTTGAAGGTATCCTTGTCTCTTGCTGGGTATAATTATTCTGATTTTCATCATCCCATCACAGGACTTTGTGGATCTTAATTACCCGACGTTTGTTTTGGTGACCAAGATAAACCTCTGGCATTGTTCACAACTTGAATTACGCCTAGTTCCCACCCCCAGTTAATGAACATTTTGTCTGCCATTACACTGATCCGAGCTGTCTTTACTTTCAACTCATCCGCCCTTGAACTTTTTATGAAGTCGGCAGACAGACATAAAACATAAGTGGCCATATCAACTCGTTACTGTTGGAACCCCTTCAGAAACCTCCAGATGCATGGTTGTCTGAGGATTTATTTTAGTCCCTTTACTGATAAGGTTGTGTTGGTTTTAGATATCTTGGCATTCCTTTGACCTTTTATCCCTTTGTATTAAAAGATCCAGGCCCATGCAATGAATTACACTGTTTGAGAAGCATTAGTCAGAAAGCTTCATCAATACACAATTCCCCAACATTCTGAGAAGCATGGACAATGTATGTGGTCGGGTTGAGCCCGGAAAAGATAGACACAAAACTAAAAAGCCTCCACTTCCTAAAAACTAGTCCGAATCTTTTGCTTTTCCGCCTGCCCTACAGAATTGATCCCTTGAAGGAACAGTTAATGCCCCATTGATTAAATCCTCCAAAGGAATTGTTGGCTGGGTTAGAGGCTTAACAGGGATAAATATACATAGGGTTAACAGCTGCCACACGAATTGCAATAGTTCCTCAGCAGCTAAGACTGCAGAAAATTTGTACTAAGAAAATGAAATATTTCAAGAAAAATAATATGGTTGGATAGTTAGCCTGGAATTTTGTTTCATCGTCTTTGGATCTGGGGAAAAAGCTTGCAGAATCTGCCCTTGAGTACGATCATGTTAACAAAAGTTCAGATGGGAAATGGTCAGTGAAAGAATGTTTCCTTTTGCTCCTCTCTTTCTTGCATTCTGAAAGTCTTCATGGAATCCAAAGAATCCAGTGTTAATTACTTGCAAATATAAAAAAATAATACAAGAATATGGTGCTGACCAAGGTTGTCAAGGCAACAATTACTTTAAAAAACAATAGTTTGATTTTGAAGAGTATATTAAAGAAAATAATTGGAATAGAAAAGTATGGCCACATCCGTGTAGAGAGAGAGAAGAAAAACAAGATGGATGACTAAAGCAAGATGGATGACTAAAGGTTTAATTTACTCTGTTGTCTTCTGTCTCAAATAGCCTCTGTTTGTAATAATTCTTACCTTGATATTTGAGTCTGCACCCTAAGGTGGCCATTCGCTCTGTTCTCTCCACCTCTGCAATTTATAATCTGCTTGTTTTTTAAATTTTGCTGATGAATGGTCCTTGAGCTGAAATGCCAGCTCACAGGTCTTCTCATCATTGAGAGGGTAGCTTTGTCCCAAGCATCGGAAAGAATCAAATCTACTAAACTCACAGTCGCTCAACTTATTGTATTGGTGCTGTGGAACAAGAACTAGCCAACTTAAATCCCTCCCTCCAGCACTTGGTCCATAGCCCTGAAAGGCATGGAGAAACCATTAAACACAACATCCTAAATCAGCAATCTCTAAAGCACGTAATGTAATTTTAAAGATATAAGGAACAGCAGATGCTGGTTTCCAAAAAAAGACACAAAGTGCTGGAGTAACTCTGTGGGTCAGGCAGCATCCCTGGAGAACATAGGGAGGTAACATTTCCGGTCGGGACCCTTCTTCAGACAGACTATATTGTAGATCTGGCCATGTTTTGAGCCTGCTAGCCATGTGCTGGAGACCAACAAGCTTCAGAAGGCTTGTTGTGTTAGATTGTAAAACCGCAGCATAGAGGTGTGGTGATTATGATCAGCTTTATCTGTTCCTAGCGGTTGCAGCCAGCGTTAAACTGACGCCGTCTGCTGGTTCACCGTGATTGTTGCACGCAGCCAAACGCTTCCCACCGTGTTAACTGCTAAAAGTGGAATTACTACAGAAGGTGACTAACACTGATTGAAGTTATGGAGATGTTTTGTGGCTCCAAGAAGTGGTGAGAGTCATCTGAAAAATGAATCTGTGCATTGATACATGTAGAGTTCTGAACATGTTACAGGGTGTGCCCAAGATTTCTGACAATGAACTGGAGATCTTGGAGGAAGAGGACAGTATATGGAGATCTCCCTCCATCTTCTGGTAGGCAAGGTGAGGTGGACGGTCATCCAGATGTATGTTTAGAAGGTATCACAAGGAAAGTAGAGATCCCCGTGATGAGATTACTGGTCATCATCAGCAGCTTGTTCAACCCTGACCTGTGATGCCATCTGTGAGGAGTTTGCATGTTCTCCCTTTGACCATGTGGGCTTCCTGTGAATGCCCTGGTTTCATCCACATCCCAAAAATGTGTGGGTTAGTAGGTTAGTTATCCTCTGTAAATTGCCCCTAGTGTGCAAATGAGTGAGCGATGGTGGAAATGTGGGAAGAATAAAATAGGATTAGTGTCAATGGGTCTTGTGGACAAGTTGGACCTGTTTCCATAAAACAGAGAGAAAAGAGGGACCCAGTGTGGGGAGGCTGCCAAGAACAGAGAGAGACCAGGCATGGGGGGGGGGGGGGGAGGGGGATTGAAAACAAAGAGGGGGCTTGGCGGGGGGGTGGGTGTCTGTGTCGAGAGAACAAGGAGGACCTAGGTAGGAGCAAGAACGAAGAGGGACTATGGGGTCTATAATGAGTACTTTTGTACATTTGTCAGCACCATATACATGGTCTGAAGAAGGGTCTCGACCCGAAACGTCACCCATTCCTTCTCTCCCGAGATGCTGCCCGACCTGCTGAGTTACTCCAGCATTTTGTGAATAAATCCATATACATGGTGACTCTTTGCATACTCTTGTGCACTGTATGCAAAACAGAGAATTTAACTGTACCTAGGTACATGTGACAATCAAGTACCATTCACTCATTCATTCACTCATTCATTCATTCACTCATTCATTCATTCAAATGACCCTCTATTGCAAAACCAGCAGTGTAATTCCAAGGGCAGGGATGCAAAAAAGTCCAATATATTGATCAAGATCTGCAGCTTTAATGTTTAAATAATATATCCTATTAATTACACCACTGCCCTCATCTATTCATGACATCCCCATCTCCCACCAATAATCTCCACCAGTCAGTACTCAGCTCTCCATGTTTTGCTCAACACTTGGACATTCATCAGTGTTTGATCCTTTGCAGTTTCAACCATAAGTGGCAGATATTCAAACATGACATTCTACATACCCCCAGGAATCTAATGGGACTCTCACAGACAGATATTCTCTGTTCTTGCACAGGGGGTGGTGCATAACAGGAGGTAGCAGAAAGGGCATGGTGGAGTTGTGTTTTCTTCATGTAAGCTTCCTGGAGATGTAGAGAAGACAAGGCTGGCTGACACGAGGAAGGTCATGACCAAGAGAGTGTTGGTCAGCACCAACAGAAGGGATTCAGTGTACAGGGTCTCTGAATATCTCATCGCCCTCCTCATTTCCCACTTCTCTCCCGTTCTGCAGTCACTTAACTCACAAGCAGCAGACAATGCGAGCAAACATTGCGTAATTTCTCCTCTGCCTTCTGAAGAAGGGTCTCGACCCGAAACATCACCCATTCCTTCTATCCAGAGATGCTTCTGGTTCCGTTGAGTTACTCCAGCATTTTGTGTCCATATTCAGTGTAAACCAACATCTGCAGTTTCTTCCTACACATTCAATGATTTAATCTCTGTCTTTTTAACTTAGAAACCAGTGCCTCTCTCTGCTAAATGGTGTACATTTACTCCCAGATAATAATAATAATAATAATATTTAGTTTATATAGCGCTTTTCAGGAAACTCAAAGACGCTTTACAGAGCAAACAAGACATAAAAACAAAGAAACAAAAGATTTGTCCAGACGGAGAAGCGGCTAACAAACAGCGCCAGCGTCCTCTCACGTCAGGGTCCGGCATAAATGATTGACAATAAACAATAAACAGTAAATGGTTGACAATAAACAATAAAGAACACAAGACACACAATTACAATTTAACACAGACAACCATCACAGTGATTGCTCCAGGCACACCCTCACTGTGATGGAAGGCAAAGAAAAGTCTTATCTCCTCCTCATTCTTCTCCCGTGGTCAGGCAGTCAAACTGTTGCCTCGAGGCGATCGAGGCTCCCGACTTTTGAAGCCCCCGCCGGGCGATGAAAGGTCCCAGGCCGAGCCGAGCAGGCCGATGAAGGTCCTGAGCCCCCACCAGGCGATGGAAAGTGCTGCGGCCAGGCCACGCAGGGCGATGAAGGTCCTGCGAGCGGGTCGATCGAGCCTCACGATTCGGGGCGTTCGAAACTGCTACGGCTGGAGCTCCCGAAAGCCGGTCACCAGCCAGGGACCTGCGAACTCCAGATGTTGCAGTCTGCAGGGCCCACGGCCGAAGCCTCCGAGATGGTAAGTCCAGGCCCTGCGACCGGAGTCTTCAAGTTCGATCCCAGCTGGAGGCCGCCGACTCCACGGTGTTAGGCCGTAGCGCGAACGGAGATATGACACGATAAAGGTCGCATCTCCGTTGAGGAGGAGATTAGAAAAAAAGGTTTCCCCCACCCCCCATCACCACCCCCCACATATACAGAGTTAAAAATAGGTCAATACATACATTTAAACGGTAACAATAGACAAAGACAGAAAAAAGATACTGTGGAATCTCAGTGATCAGTTCGACAACCATGTCGGCAGGGATCTGCTCATCGGTCTTTGGCATGTAACTGGTCATAAAGTAAACCAGCATGGAAAACACTAACCGAAGAAGAACGAGGAATATCAGCCGTTATAACCAGCGAAGCTGTGTAACCTTCCTTATTACAAAGCACTCTGCAGCAGTTGCATTGTCATAGTAGTTTTAGAAATAGAAATATGTACCCATGTGTTTCATGGAAAGTCATAAATAAATATTTCATAATAGGCAGCCAACAGAAAGTTGCTTTTGTGAGATATTTCAAAAAGGGTTAGAGTGATTTCCAAAAAAACTAAAGTTGGGCTGCTGAAAGTTCAAACAATGGGCTTGGGCAAAGAGAGTGGGGGCGAGCAGATGGCAAATTGAAAGGATTGGAAAGAAAAATAGTATATGTTTATGTCCAACATTCCTGAGTGATTTACAGTCAATGGAGTGCATTTCAAATGTGGTACTGCTGTCATGTAATTTGCACTGTTTGTTTCCACAGAGAGCAATTTGATAATAGCCAGATGTTGGGCTGGATGGTGTATGGGACACTAGGCCATGATTTACCCGTCGGCTGCAGCCTTGATACCATCAGTGATGGGGTGTCTAACATGGGCATGCAGGTGTGGACAAGTGACACGGTCTAACATGCATTGATAATGTCACTTCTCTTATTTAAGGTGATCGACGTGAGATCCTTGGTGGAGTTTCTTGGCCTTGTCCATTCTCCGGGTGAGGCTTTTGGCAAATGCTATCCCCACCTCCAATACGTGGCAGAGCAGAGAAACATCACTGGGTTCTCCATGTTAATCATCTGAGTGGAAATGAAAGTCTGAAAATGTGAAAATCACACGTTAAGCTTTTCCGCCAAGAATACTTTTGACCCATTACTATTTTTCTCAGAACAAGAGGACACTGGTGAGTTCAAACAGAGAATGAGAAATTGAAGTGTAGGAAGGAATTGCTGGAGTAACTCAGGCTGAAGAAGGGTCTCGACCCGAAACATCACCCATTCCTTCTCTCCAGAGATGCTGCCTGTCCCGCTGAGTTACTCCAGCTTTTTATGTCTAGAAAAGGAATAGATGACATTTTGGTTCAGAACCCTTCTTCAGACTGAAAGATAGAAGTGGGGAGGGTGGGGGGAGGGATGCCTGGAGGTGAGAAAAGTGGGAGAGAAAAGGAGAAAAGAGAAATTTAAGTGATGCTTTAAAATGACAGATTCACTTCTTGTAGTCACAATGCACCTGAAATTACACCTGTGATGGCCAGTTTCCTCGGACTGTCTCTGCCTAGAGGGCTAAGAAGCAATGGGGAAAGGTTTTCTCAGCATGTTGCACTTGCATTTGTGCCAGACCACAAAGTGGTCAGAGGAAATCCCCCATTTCAGTGCATCAGTGCATCTGCTCAGTTCTTCACTGAAGTTCTCCTCTGATTAGAGGTGAGGGATCCTCACAATTGACATTAAATGTGCTGGTGCCCAGTCTCCACCTTGACTCGATCAATTTGGATAAAGTCCATGTGACATGCAGAATAATGTCTCCTGAGCACGGCAGGGGAACAGGGGAATTTCCTCAGACCACTTTGTGGTTTGGCAAGGATGCAAATACAGCAATTTGAAAAATGATTTCCCATTTCTCTGTGGCCGAGCTTCAGGTGAAAATCAATGGGGGGAAAAACTGGGCATTATGTGCGTAATATCCTTGCGAATTGTCCCAATGGACTCGGGGAGACCACGTTCCCTATTTCCAGACTGAATGAGACCTAGAAATGTGGAATGAACAACCATCTTATTTGATGAATAAATAATAAATTGGAACACCTTAATTTAAAGGCTTAAAATGTGCAAAATAATAGCGACCTCCAAAGTTGAATGAAAGACTTGCACCTGCACGCCACATTTCCTGAGCTCAGAGGTGCCCAGTGTCTTCAGGCCGCTGAACTCCACCTGCGACACAAAGAGCAGAGCACAGTACAGCTCAGGTACAGCCCTGCGGCCCACAAAGTCCATGCTCAACGTGATACCGTTAAACTCATCTCCTCTCCCTGCACCTGATCCATATTCCTCCATTTCCTGCTTATTCATACAGTTCAGGGACAATTCCACTATACATTAGGCACAACCATATCAAATATCACTCCAAAGACGTACAGGTATGTAGGTTAATTGACTGGGTAAATGTAAAAATTGTCCCTAGTGGGTGTAGGATAGTGTTAATGTACGGGGATCGCTGGGCGGCACGGACTTGGAGGGCCGAAAAGGCCTGTTTCCGGCTGTATATATATGATATGATGATATGATATATGATATATAAGAGTGAAGGTTAGTGGACCACACAGGGTCGGTGTTGCAGGGGGTATCTGGGGCAGCAGATGCTTCGATGTCCTTAGCCGCTGCCCCGCCACTCCGTGCCACAGCAGGTCGTGTCCGTTCTGCATGCTCAGCCTGCTGGAGCGGCACCCAAGCTAATGGAGGCCCAGGTTGCTTAGGGTATCCAGCAGCCCACTCCACCGACTCGACCTCTCTGACACTTCCTCGACATCGGCCCAAGAACGCACCATCCTTCACCTCCAGCGGCCCTGCCCTGAGGCTCCTGGAAGGCCCTAACCCTACCCCTAACCCTAACCCAGGGACAAGTTAGATGTGCTGGCAATAGGCACAAAAAGCTGGAGTAACTCAGCGGGTCACGCAACATCTCTAGAGAAAAGGAATAGGTGATGTTTCATGTCAAGACCCTTCTTCAGACTGAGAGTCAGGGTAGAGGGAAACAAAAGAAATGAAAAGGTGCAGAACAAATCAGAGCTGGCACCGATGACCAAGGAAATGTGGAGCCCACAATGGTCCATTGTTGGCTGTGGGAAAGTTGATGATGAGTGATCATGTCTGGGTTAAAATGTGGTGGTAGAGGTGGAGACCAGGAGGAATCACAGAGGGGGTTCAGCAAGAGAGGGGGTTGCAGAACTCTCGTCGGAGAGAGGAGGAGAACTTCTTCAAAGCAGGCATACCTTGAGGAGACTCCGAACTTCCAGCTCATCCCAGACCTCTCAGCTCCTGTGGAAGTCTGAAGAGTTCTTGTCCAGAGGGGTGGCTGCCCTTGAATCATCAGCTACCGGTCATCTCATTCAACCTTTGCTCTTGCAGCCTCTTTCCCCTCACCTGCAGGTAGGAACCCACAAGAGCAACAAGACAAAGGCTCTTATTCTGCGTCACAATCTGAGAAAGGAGGGAGACTGTCCTGGGCAGCACCGGCAGGTCAACAATCTGATATTCTTTCCGAAAACATATTTCATTAAGAACTCCAAACTATTATTTCAAATGTAATAAGCACTGACACAGTTTTTACCTTCATAATTTTTACATGTATTCGAGTATCCAGCAGATTTAATCACTTAAATGGTAAAAGCTGGAGGCTTTTAAGATTAATTTGTGAAAAATGTTCCGACCAGTTAGTAAGATGCTGACAGGATGAACATTTTATTGAGTGTGACAGCACAAATCAATTTTGACTTTTTTTTCCTCTTACATTTTCCAACTCCCTGAGGTCAAGATCTATAGATTAACAAAATTTTGCAATGATTTTATTTTTCAATCAAATATGAATGAGAACACAGTGTGGCTCTCTTTGTCTCCCAGAATCATCTGTCTCCAATTTGCTCTGTAGGTTGTGCGACTGGTACGGGCAGCATGGGGTCACTAATTTAATCAGAACAGACAGTGGCATTTCTGTTTATCGTACTTGTTTTTCATGAATGTAGTCTCTTTCCGAAGGCACTAACTACAGCCAAAGTGAAAGAGATAGCAGGATTAAAATGGAGGATTATTAACCTTGACACACCTCGACCAGAGGAAAGGAAACCTGCTGAGACTTGGGCCCTGCACTGACTGACTATCCAGTGACTGAAGAAGTGGTCTGAAACATGGAGGAATAGACATAGACAACATTTCAGGGTCCAGTGGTCTGAAGAATGGTCTCAACCCAAAACATCACCTATTCCCTCTCTCCAGAGATACTGTCTGACCCGCTGAGTTACTCCAGATTTATGTGTCTTTGGTTTAAACCAGCATCTGCTGTTCCATCCTACAAATACCCAGTGACTACTGTCGATGTAGAATTGATGGGAGAGTGTGTGGCTCAACCATAACCTTCAGAGTGGCCAACACAGGAACCATACACGAACCATACACACTGTGCAGTGAGATCATGTATCAAGTCTATTGTATTCTTAATTTATGTACTTTCTCTTAGGCCATCCTCGTTGGCTACTTGCTCCACACCTCGGCTAGAACAGCGTCGCTTGTGGCTGAAGAGACCAATGTGGGAGTGACAGTCTCTGTGGCAAAGGTCACATTTGTGTGTGGTCTCTGGTCTGTTGAAGTTGCTGCGCTCCTTTCTGCGTGCACGCTTGTCTGCCGCTGTGTTCATCGGTTTCTCTTCCCCCGTTTTGAGATGTTGGTTCAGGGTACCTCTCCACCTCATGCGGTCAGCTGCAAGGCTCTCCCAGGACTCCACATCGATGTCGAGCGCCTTCAAATCTCTCTTGCAGACATCCTTGTAACGTAGCTGGGGGCGGCCGATGGTTCTCCTCCCAGATGTTAGCTCTCCATAGAGGATGTCTTTTGGAATACGGCCATCCTCCATGCGGTGGACATGGCCCATCCACCGCAGCCTGCACTGCCTGAGTAGAGTGTACATACTTGGAAGGCCAGCGCCAGACAGAATCTCGGCGTTGGACACTCTGTCTTGCCAGGATATACCCAGGATACGGCGGATGCTTCTAAGGTGTAAGGTGTTGAGTCTTCTCTCCAGTCTGGCATTTGTAGTCCATGTCTCACTGCCGTACAGCAGCGTGCTGTTGATGTAATTTATGTACACAGAGTAGATAAAGGGCAGCACAGTGGCTTGAGTTTAATCCTGACTTCCAGCACTGTCTGTGTGGAAACCACAAAGAGCTGGAGCAACTCCGTGGGTCACCTGCATCTGTGGAGGAATGGATATTCAACGTTTCAGATTGGGAGTCTTCGTCCAGACTGAAGAAAGGACCCGACCCGAAATGTTGTCTGTCCATTCCGTTCACACATGCTGCATCACCTGCCAGTACAGCGCCAGAGACCCGGGTTCGATCCCGACTACAGGTGCTGCCTGTACGGAGTTTGTATGTTCTCCCCGTGACCTACGTGGGTTTTCTCCGAGATCTTCGGTTTCCTCTCACACCAAAGACTTACAGGTTTGTATGTTAATTGGCTTGGTAGAAGTGTACATTGTCCTTAATGTGTGTGTAGGATAGTGTTGATGTGTGGGAATCGCTGGTCGGTGCGGACTCAGTGGGCCAAAGGGCCTGTTTCCGCGTTGTATCTCTGTACTAAACTAAACTAAACCTGCTGAGTTCCTCCAGCACTGTGGTTTGCTCAAAATGCCAGCATCTGCAGTCCCTTGTGTCTCCTGTCTGTGTGGAAGTTTGCACATTCTCCCTGTGACCACATGGGCTTCCTCTGGGTACCAGATTGCTCTCACATTGGTCAGATGGAAGGGTGGGAAGGTTGATTGGATGCTGTAAATTAGGCCGGTGTGTGGGTGAATGCTGACATTTGGAGACTGCTGGCGGGATTGCGGGAGAATAAAATGGATTAGTGTAGGATTTACGTAAAAGAGTGCTCTAGTGGCCAGCATGGACTCAGTGGGCTGACGGGACAGGCTCTATGCTGTCTGACTCAATTACTCCAATAATGGTTAGAAGGCCCACGAATTAGGAGTTGGATCGAAGCCCCAAACCAGGCTGATTCAAATGTTGGCAATCGGTCCCCGGTCATTGGTATTGATAGGCAAATGCTTTCACAAGAGAGTGGGATGAAGCAAGGAGGCAAGACGTTTCACCCACTAAATAGGAAGGCATTCATTGATGGCGGTTGGAGTGCAAAGTGAGGACGTCATGCGGAGATTGTAGGTAGACACAAAGCTGGAGTAACTCAGCGAGACGGGCAACATCTGGGGAGAGAAGGAATGGGTGACTTTTCAGGTCGAGACCCTTCTTCAGACTGATCATCAGTCTGAAGACCATCAGTCAGAAGAAGGGTCTCGACCCGAAACATCACCCATTCCTTCTCTCCACAGATGTTGACTGTCCCGTGGAGTTACTCCAGCATTTTGTGTCAACCTTCCATTTAAACCAGCATTTACAGTTCTTTCCTACACATGCAGAGATTGTACATGGTTCTGGTGGGTAGGGTTGCCAACTGTCCCGTATTAGCTGGGACATCCCTTATTTTAGGCTAAATTAGTTTGTCCCGTATTAGTAGCGTTGCCAACTTCCTCACTCCCAAATAAGGGACAAAGGGTGATGTCACCACCCCGCGCCCCACGTGACCTCACCCAGCCAGCGGCCACGTGCTCCCGCTCCACCAATGGTGGCCGCTCGGGCGACTGGGTGGGGTCACGTGGGGCGCGGGGCGGTGACATCACCCTTTGTCCCTTATTTGGGAGTGAGGAAGTTGGCAACCCAGCTCGTGGGGTAGCATTTGTAACAGAGTATGTAGTCTTCCTTCTCATGCCTTGGATACTGCACAGTATGGATTCATAGACTCCTGGGCATGGAGATTGAAGAAAGTTGGTTTATATTTACCAGTGTATATGGTCTCAGTGGGCTGTTTCTATACAAATCTGGGATTGTACTTATGTGTGGTGATAATTTACTGAACTGTATGCAAAAAAAGAATTTCACTGTGCCTTGGTTCATAGGATACTAAAAAAACAATGAACCACAGAACTACTGGAGTTAACAAGAATGAGTGAAGGTCTAAATGAGATATTCAAGTTTTTTTTAAGAGAGATTGACGGGAAAGGTGCCACAAGACTTCTTTCTCCAGCTAGAGATTCTGGAAATAGGCAAAGGCATTAGGTTGAGGCATAAGCCACGAACCCGCACGGTGGCACAGCGGTAGAGTTGCTGCCTTGCAGCGCTAGCAGTGCCGGACACCCGGGTTCGATCCCGACTACGGGTGCTTGTCTGTACGGAGTTTGTACGCTCTCCCCGTGACTTGCGTGGGTTTTCGCTGAGATCTTCGGTTTCCTCCCACTCTCCAAAGACGTACAGGTTTGTAGGTAAAATGGCTTGGTATTCCAACTGATATACTTGGTAAAAGTGTAAATTGTCCCTAGTGTGTGTGGGATAGCGTTACAGGTTAGCGTTAATGTGCGGGGATTGAGGGTCACTGCAGACTCAGTGGGCCAAGGGCCTGTTTCCTTGCTGTATCTCTAAACTAAACTAAGCTAAACAGAAGCATTATGTTAAAGCATAAGCCATCCCAGACTGAGACAAGGAAAGATTTCTTTAAGCAGTGAGTTACAGGTCTCTGGAAATCCACCTCCTTGGTACCTGGGCTGGACTGTGGCCACTAAAGGAGTCAAAGATTTAAGGATCAGTGGGAATGCTGCTGAGAATTAGCTGGGATTATAACAGAGTGCTGGCCCATGAATCCACTTAACTTACTCCCGCTCCCAGTTCCATTTCTTGAACTGGCAGGACTTTATGTTTTAAGAAGAACAGGTCAAAGGTATTTCAAGGTTGAGGAGCAGTACCCTGATTGATTGGATGTTCATAGTGGTGGCTGGGATTTAGCTGAAGGGTTGTAGTGGGTTCTGCATCCTATTGTGGAAGGTACGACCTGTGACTCTCCTTTTCTCTGTCTCCTGCTCCCTCTAGAGGTTAGGTGGGAGTTAGCTTAATTTTGAAAATAATATCACTTCCCACTCTGCACCTTGAAAGCACGATAAAGAAAGTAGCCGATGCCTTCAGTGCAGAAGAAGAGACCTTTGGTTTTAAAGTCAGAAGCCAAAGTGAAGGCATCTTGACTTATCGCCTGGTCATCACCTCAGTTGAGAAGGACTGGGAGGAGAAACAGCTTGTTGTAAACTTGGAGATTAAAAGTGAGAGTTTATGACTTTAAATCTTGTTTTAAGTTGTCTTCCATTTCAAACAGGAGTCCCAAGCTGCAGCAGTCTTTCCCGAACAGGAAGGCACATTGAAATACTTCATGCAAATGTGATATTGGGACTTAGATATCTGCCATTTGTTGACTTTATTGTTACTGTAATCTACTGCTCAGGTCATTTATCTCCTCAGGACCAAATCATATCATATCATATCATATATCTACAGCCGGAAACAGGCCTTTTCGGCCCTCCAAGTCCGTGCCGCCCAGTGATCCCCGCACATTAACACTATCCTACACCCACTAGGGACAATTTTTACATTTACCCAGCCAATTAACCTACATACCTGTACGTCTTTGGAGTGTGGGAGGAAACCGAAGATCTCGGAGAAAACCCACGCAGGTCACGGGGAGAACGTACAAACTCCTTACAGTGCAGCACCCGTAGTCAGGATCGAACCTGTGTCTCCGGCGCTGCATTCGCTGTAAAGCAGCAACTCTACCGCTGCGCTACCGTGCCTCTGCTGTCTCATCTCTCCTTCTTCACAAGTTCCCAAGTTATAGGAGTAGAATTAGGCCATTCTGTAATGTCCCGTCAGATCTGTTAGTCTTGTGTCATGTTCTGTGTTTAGATTCTCATTTCAGGTCCCTTGACTTCCTGCCATTGTAATTGTCAGCCCCGCCTTGATTGTTTCCACCTGTGTGCCCTTACCTCATGTATATATAGTCCACGCCTCCCTTTGTCCTGTGCCAGTTCGTATTGTGATTCATGTGCTCTCGGTCGTAGTATAGCCAACTCTTGTGTGTGAGTCGCGCGTTTGAGCCCAGTTCCTGTGTGCCCCAGAGCATAACAGAACGAACTGGCCTTAATATGGACTCAGCCGACTCTAAGGTTTGGAAATCAGCTCTTGCCAACCAGGGCACTAAGATCCAGCACCAGGAGGAGCAGCTGCGCTCAGTCAGTCACGGGGTGCGCGAGCTGAACGATAGACAAAGCGAGTTCCAGTCATCAGTGACGACCCAGATTAACCACCTCGCTGTACAACTCCATCAGGTTCTGGCTCGACTCGACCCAACCTCGGCAGCTTCTCCACTGGCTCACGTTGAACCTTCAGCCGGCCATCCGCCTGCTGTTCCGGCCACGCCTGCGAACCCCACGCTGATTCTACGCCTGGCTTCACCAGATAAGTTCTCTGGAGACTCGGAGAATTGTAGATCATTCCTTGTACAATGTGATCTCCACTTCAAGCATAACCCTGCACACTTCCCCTCAGACCAGGCCAGGGTAGCATTTATTGTGTCCCATTTGACGGGACGAGCCGCAGCATGGGCCACTGCGGAGTGGTCTCAGGGCTCCACAGTCTGTCAGGATCTAGACCTCTTCCAAAGAACATTTAGCAGTATTTTTGATCACACTTCCTCTGCTAAGGAAGCTTCCCGAGTCTTACTGCAACTAAAACAGAACACTCGCCCAGTGATAGACTATGCCATTGACTTCCGAACCCTTGCAACAGACAGTGGGTGGAATATGCCTGCACAAGTGGATGCATTCATGAATGGGTTGTCGGAGGCTATAAAGGACAGACTTTCACCTTTTGAGTTACCTAGTGATCTAGAGACATTAATTACCAGGGCTATTCGTGTCGATAACAGGATAAAGGAAAAGGAAAGACACCAGGCTGCTGATCGTCCTCCCAATCACCAGGGGCGCTCCTCCGGGTCCTTCACACCGAAGAAGTCATCGTTCCCTGTCCATCGCTGGCCGGAGAAAACAGCGTCCTCTCAGCCGTCGGAGGAACTCATGCAGCTAGGACGAACCAGGCTGACTCCGGAGCAGCGACAGCGCCGCCTGAAGGACGGAGCCTGCTTTTACTGCGGTCAACAGGGACACCTGGTGAGCCAATTCCCCGTTTCGGACTTACCTCCTCGACCTCTGACACAGGCCACCCTCACTCTGAATCAGCAAATTGTGACTCGGGGGGTTTTGATCGACTCCGGAGCCGACGAGAGTCTCATGGACTGGACTCTAGCTTGATCGTATAAGGTTAAATCTGTGCCCTTGTTGCAACCTATTGTGGCGAGCGCTTTAGATGGACGTCAGTTGTTTGAGATAACTCATCGTACAGAACCTGTCAAAGTCATGTTCAATGCTAACCATGTGGAGATAATGTCTTTTCACTTGTTTGACTCAGCTCAACATCCCTTGGTCTTTGGTTTCCCCTGGCTGCAGAAACACAATCCTCAGATTGATTGGCGATCTGGTAAGATCAGACGATGGGGGGTTGAGTGCACACAATCATGTCTTGTTGAACCAGTGAACAAAGGGGTGAGTTACGGGAAGATCGGGGCGGTTTTGGGAATAAATGTTCTTAAATCTGAAGAAATAAAGATTTCTAATGATGATGATGACTATCCCGATCTGTTGAAGGTTCCACCATGTTACCATGAACTGAAGGAGGTGTTCAACAAGTCCAGGGCCACCACCCTACCTCCTCATCGACCTTTCGACTGCGCTATCAACCTGCTGCCGGGGGCCCCTATTCCCAAGGGGCGACTGTACTCCATATCCGGCCCCGAGAGGAAGGCGATGGATGAGTACATTGAGTCCTCCCTGAGGACGGGCATTATTCGCCCGTCCTCCTCGGCAGCAGGCGCGGGGTTTTTCTTTGTGGGCAAGAAAGATGGGTCACTTCGTCCCTGCATAGATTACAGCTTCCTAAACGAGATTACGATCAAGAATCGTTACCCACTTCCTTTGATGTCTTCTGCTTTTGAACTGTTGCACAAAGCCAAAGTATTCACTAAACTAGACTTAAGGAATGCATACCATCTAGTGAGAATCAGAGAGGAGGATGAGTGGGAAAACTGGGTTTAACACCCCTAACGGGCATTACGAGTATTTGGTGATGCCGTTCGGGTTAACCAATGCCCCCGCAGTCTTCCAAGCTTTTATGAACAAGGTCCTCAGGGAATTTCTCAATGAGTGTGTTTTTGTCTACCTTGATGACATTCTTATCTTCTCTCCAGACATACAGTCTCATGAGCGTCATGTCAAGTGTGTGTTGCAGAAGCTCTTAGCTAACCGTCTGTATGTGAAGGCCGAGAAGTGCGACTTCCACGCAGACACAATGTCCTTTCTGGGCTACATTATATCGGCCGACCACATCCAGATGGACCCTGGTAAGGTCAGTGCGGTGGCCGATTGGCCCACCCCCACTAACAGAAAGAAGGTGCAACAGTTTCTCGGATTTGCAAACTTTTACAGACGTTTTATTAGAGACTTCAGTGCTGTTGCTGCTCCTCTGCACTCTCTCACGTCTTCCAAGACCCAGTTCCAGTGGAATCCTCAGGCCGAAGCCGCCTTCCAGCGCCTCAAAACATTGTTCACCAACGCTCCTGTTCTGACCATCCCAGATCCCCAGAGACAGTTCATTGTGGAGGTGGATGCCTCCAACGAGGGGATTGGGGCGGTACTTTCCCAGAGAGCGGAGAAGGACAAACGGATTCATCCCTGCGCCTACCTGTCACGTAAGTTGACCCCCGCAGAAAAAAATTACGATGTCAGAAACAAAGAACTGCTGGCGGTCAGAGCCGCATTGGGGGAGTGGAGGCACTGGCTGGAGGGGGCCGAGCAGCCTTTTCTGGTATGGACAGATCACAAGAACCTGGAATACATCCGTAAAGCCAAGAGACTCAACTCACGTCAGGCCAGATGGACTCTGTTTTTTAGTAGGTTCAACTTTTCTCTGTCTTACAGGCCCGGTTCCCAGAACACAAAACCAGACGCCCTGTCCCGACTTTATGACCCTGAACCTGATACCAGAGAACCCGAACCCATCCTGCCACTTAACCGTGTGGTAGGAGCGGTGTCTTGGCAGATCGAAACAGATGTGAAGCAGGCTAATGATGAGACTCCAGCACCGAGTGGCTGTCCTACTAACTGTTTGTTTGTTCCTGTGACATTGCGCCCCCAGGTAATCCACTGGGCTCACACGTCCCTGCTCACATGCCATCCAGGTGCCAAGAGAACTGTTTTTGTGGTTAAACAGCGTTTTTGGTGGCCTTCACTTGAGAAGGATGCAGCTGAATATGTGGCCGCCTGCCCTGTCTATGCAAGGAGCAAGCCCTCCAGACAAGCCCAAGCGGGCCTGCTGCACCCACTTTCAGTCCCTCAGAGGCCCTGGTCCCACATCTCCATTGACTTTGTTACTGGGTTGCCGGCCTCCAAAGGTAACACAACTGTCCTGACGGTGGTAGACCGATTTTCAAAGATGGTACATTTTATCGCTGTGGCCAAGCTCCCCTCTGCCAAAGAGACGGCAGAGGTAATCATGTCTCACGTTTTCCGTATCCATGGTTTCCCTACAGACATTGTCTCGGACCGAGGTCCTCAGTTTGTGTCCAAGTTTTGGAGTGAGTTTTGTTCCCTCATAGGTGCCACCGTCAGCCTGTCTTCTGGTTACCATCCGCAATCCAATGGCCAGACTGAGCGGATGAACCAGGAGCTCGAGACCTGCTTGCGCTGTCTGATCGCGCAGAACCAGACCACCTGGAGCGACCATCTCATCTGGGTCGAGTACGCACGCAACACGCTTCCTACGGCTGCCACGGGACTCACACCCTTCCAGTGTGCCTACGGCTACCAGCCCCCCTTGTTCTCGGCTTATGAGGGTGAGGTGACGGTACCTTCTGCCCTCGCCATGACCCGACGCTGTCGCTGAATCTGGGACGGAGCTCGGAGGGTTCTACTCCGGGGTCAGTCCCAGATGAAAGCGGCAGCCGACCGCCACCGCAGATCCGCTCCGCATTATCGCCCAGGCCAGAAGGTATGGCTGTCTACAAAGGACTTGCCACTTCACGTCCACGCCAGAAAGCTGGCTCCAAGGTTCGTGGGTCCATTTCCCATTTCGAAAGTCATTAACCCTGTTTCAGTCCGTCTACAACTCCCCAGGTCATTAAGGGTTCACCCTACATTCCACATCAGCAAAATAAAACCGGTCAAGGAAAGTGCACTCGTGCCCGCCTCCAAGCCCCCTCCACCCCCCCGGCTCGTCGACGGTGGTCCGGTCTACACAGTTAAGGCACTTCTTGCAGTCCGCAAGAGAGGTCGCGGTCGCCAGTTTCTGGTCGACTGGGAAGGCTACGGTCCTGAGGAGAGGTGCTGGATTCCTGCCAGCTTCATTTTGGACAAAACTTTGATCAAGGACTTTGACAAGACTCATCCTGACCAGCCTGGACCGTCAGGAGTCGGTCCTAAAGGGGGGGGTACTGTAATGTCCCGTCATATCTGTTAGTCTTGTGTCATGTTCTGTGTTCAGATTCTCATTTCAGGTCCCTTGACTTCCTGCCATTATAATTGTCAACCCCGCCTTGATTGTTTCCACCTGTGTGCCCTTACCTCATGTATATATAGTCCACGCCTCCCTTTGTCCTGTGCCAGTTCGTATTGTGATTCATGTGCTCTGATTCATGTGCTCTCGGTCGTAGTATAGTCAACTCTTGTGTGTGAGTCGTGCGTTTGAGTCCAGTTCCTGTGTGCCTCAGAGCATAACACATTCAGCCCATCGAGTCTAATCTGCCATTCAATCATGGCTGATCTCTGCTTCCGAATCCCATTTTCCTGCCTTCTCCTCATAACCCTTGACACCCATTATAATCAAGAATATGTCTATCTCTGCCTTGAAAATATCCACTGACTTGGCCTCCACGATCCTATGTGGCAATGAGTTCCACAGATTCACCACCCACTGACTAAAGAAGTTCCACCTCACCTCCTTTCTAAAAGAGCACCCTTTAATTCTGAGGCTATGACCTCTGGTCCTAGACTCCCACCAGTGGATACATTCTTTCCACATCCACTCTATCTATGCCTTTCATTATTCTGTAAGTTTCAATGAGGTCCCCCCTCAACCTTCTAAACCCAGCGAGTACAGGCCCAGTGCTGTCAAGCGCTCATCATATGCTAACCCACTCATTCCTGGAATCATTTTTGTGAACCTCCTCTGGACCCTCTCCAGAGCCAACACATCCTTCCTCAGATATGGGGCCCAAATGTGCTTACAGTATTCCAGATGCGGCCTGACCTGCACCTTATAGAGCCTCAGCATTACATCAAAGATAGACACAAAAAGCTGGAGTAACTCAGCGGTACAGGCAGCATCTCTGCAGAGAAGGAATGGGTGACGTTTCGGGTCGAGACCCTTCTTCAGACTGGTTAGGGATAAGGGAAACGAGAGATATAGGCGATGATGAAAAGAGATAAAGAACAATGAATAAAAGATATCCAAAAAAATAACGATGATAAAAGAAACGGACCATTGTTCGCTGTTTGTAGGATGAAATTTGAGAAGCTGGTGCGACTTGGGTGGGGGGAGGGGGGGGGGGGGGGGATAGAGAGAGAGGGAATAGAGAGAGGCTACCTGAAGTGAGAGAAATCAATATTCATGCCCCTGGGCTGTAAGCTGCCCAAGCGAAATATGAGATGCTGTTCCTCCAATTTGTGTTTAGCCTCTCTCTGACAATGGAGGAGACTGAGGACAGAAAGGTCAGTGTGGGAATAGGAAGGAGAATTAAAGTGTTTAGCAACCGGGAGATCAGGTAGGTTCAGGCAGACTGAACGAAGGTGTTCAGCAAAACGATCGCCCAGTCTGCGTTTGGTCTAGAGGTGTCTGCTTGGTCCAATTATCTCACCTGATATCTGCACACAAGCCTTATTCAACAGTATTGGTATTGGTTTATTATTGTCATGTGCAACAAGATACATTGAAATATGTTGAGTGCTAGCTCATCAAATCATACCATACATGAGCACAATCAAATGATACACTAGTACAGCAGGTACAAAGGGAAAATAAGCAGAGTACAGAGCATGGTGTTACAACTACCAAGAAAGTGCAGATAAAAAAGTACAACATTTGCATCAAGGTGGATTGGAAGATCAGGACTAAACCCTTAACCTGTGAGAGGTCCATTCAGGAGTTTTATAACAGTGGAGAAGACATTGTTCCTGAATCTGGTGGGATGGGATTTCAAGCTTTTGTATCTTCTGCCCAACAGGGCTGTGGAGAAGAGTAAATGACCGGGTTGTAAGTGACCCCTGATTATGTTGGCTGCTTTCCTGAGGCAAGTGATATACAATAGACAATAGACAATAGGTGCAGGAGGCCATTCGGCCCTACGAGTCAGCACCGCCATTCACCATGATCATGGTTGATCATCCACTATCAGTACCCCGTTCCTACCTTCTCCCCATATCCCTTGACTCCACTATCATTAAGAGCTCTATCTAACTCTCTCTTGAAAGCATCCAGAGAATTGGCCTCAACTTTCTTCTGGGGCAAAGAATTCCACAGCTTCACAACTCTCGGAGTGAAAAGGTTTTTCCTCATCTCTGTTCTAAATGGCCTACCCTTTATTCTTAAACTGTGGCCCCTGGTTCGGGACTCCCCCAACATCGGGAACATGTTTCCTGCTTCTGGAGTCGAACGGAGTCAATGGGGGAAGGGGGAGGCAGGAGGAAGCTGGACTCAGGTACAACCACCTCGGCAATTTCTTGCCATCTTGGGCAGAACAAGATGTGATGCATCATGATAGCAATTCACTTGTCCAATAATTTGTCTGTTCACCTGTAGACATTTGAGAGCCACTTCTGTTTTCTGAGGAAGTAAACATGTTGTTGCCCTTGCTTGGCCATTGCAAGTCATCAAGCTCAGGACACCATAGTCAAATAGCCAGCAATGATGTTGCCACTACTTTACCTTACCCCCACCCCACCCCATCATCTTTCTAACCCAGAGTAAACTTGATGCTTCAAGAACAGAGTGGAAAAGAAACAACAAGGGCAAAGAAGCACCTTAAGTTACTCTTAATTAGAGTAACTTCCAGGGAAGAGGTTATGGGTTCAAGCTCCCATTTCCAATAAA
Source organism: Rhinoraja longicauda (assembly GCF_053455715.1). Taxonomy (NCBI): domain Eukaryota; kingdom Metazoa; phylum Chordata; class Chondrichthyes; order Rajiformes; family Arhynchobatidae; genus Rhinoraja; species Rhinoraja longicauda. The sequence continues at coordinate 52,521,477 of NC_135966.1, forward strand.
CAGCAGATGGTCCAAGTTAACATGAATACATTTCACGAGACTCAGACAACCCAAAGTGCTTTACACCCATTAAAACACTTTGAAGTGACTCACTTACTCTAGAGTCAGAAACTCCACAGCCTACTTGTGCTAATAATGTAGGACAGGCCCCTGTAAGACACAGAGACATTAATAAATCCCCACCCTGCCAGTTAGGATCTGATGTATATTGGAAAGATCCACCAGCATTTTCTGATGAAGTTCGCTGTGTCCATGACTGAATGGTTCAGTTCAGTTCCGTTTAGTTCAGTTCAGTTTATTGTCTCGTGTACCGAGGTGCAGTGAAAAGCTTTTGTTGCGTTCTCTCCAGTCAGAGGAAAGACAATACATGATTACAATCAGGCCGTTTACAGTGCATAGATACATGACAAGGCAACAGCAGGCAGTGAGGAAAGCTCATGGAATGTTGGCCTTCATAACAAGACGATATGAGTATAAGAGCAAAGAGGTCCTTCCGCAGTTGTATGGGGCCATGGTGAGACCACGTCTGGAGTATTGTGTGCAGTTTTGGTCTCCTAATTTGAGGAAGGAAGTCCTTGCTATTGAGGCAGTGCAGCGTAGGTTCACAAGGTTAATCCCTGGGATGGAGGGACTGTCATATGAGGAAAGATTAGAAAGTCTGGGCTTGTATTCACTGGAGTTTAGAAGGATGAGAGGGGATCTTACTGAGACGTATAAAATTATAAAAAGACTGGACAAGCTAGATGCAGGAAAAATGTTCCCAATGTTGGGGGAGTCCAGAGCCAGGGGCCACAGTCTAAGAATAAAGGGGAGGCCATTTAAAACTGAGGTGAGAAGAAACTTTTTCACCCAGAGAGTTGTGAATTTGTGGAATTCTCTGCCATAGAAGGCAGTGGAGGCCAATTCACTGGATGAATTTAAAAGAGAGTTAGATAGAGCTCATGGGGCGAGTGGAATCAAGGGATATGGGGAGAAGGCAGGCTGATTGTGGATGATCAGCCATGATCACAATGAATGGCGGTGCTGGCTCGAAGGGCCAAATGGCCTCCTCCTGCACCTATTTTCTATGTTTCTATGTTTCTAACAATGTTTAGTGCAAGGTAAAGCCTGTAAAGTCTGATTAAGGATAGTCCGAGGGTCACCATTGAGGTAGATAGTAGTTCAACACTGCTCTCTGGTTGTGGTAGGATGATTCAGTTGCCTGATGACAGGTGGGAAGAAACTATCCCTGAATCTGGAGAAACTTCTCTGAGTCAATAGCAAAGAAAAAATTAATCGGTCATTCATTCCTTGCGTTTTTGTGAGATCTAAAGGCAGCCTTGAAGAGGGGAAATAAGTCTTTCCTCAGATCACAATCTTTTTGCTGATTTCCGTGTGTCTTCTATTTTCAGTGTCTGCCAGTGAGCAGCTAGGGAAAACCACAGCGTAACTTACACATTTTCCAGACCATTGTTTTATTTAGTTTGGGCCCATCGCCCACCGAGACCGCGCCAACCAGTGATCCCCGCACATTAACACTTATCCTACGCACATAGAAACATAGAAACATAGAAACATAGACAATAGGTGCCGGAGGAGGCCATTCAGCCCTTCGAGCCAGCACCACCATTCATTGTGATCATGGCTGATCGTCCACAATCAATAACCCTTGCCTGCCTTCTCCCCATATCCCTTGATTCCACTAGCCCCTAGAGCTCCATCTAACTCTCTCTTAAATCCATCCAGTAATTTGGCCTCCACTGCCTTCTACAGCAGAGAATTCCACAAATTCACAACTCTCTGGGTGAAAAAGTTTCTTCTCGCCTCAGTTTTAAATGGCCTCCCCTTATTCTAAGACTGTGGCCCCTGGTTCTGGACTTTCCCAACATTGGGAACATTTTTCTTGCATCCAGCCTGTCCAGTCCTTTTATAATTTTATATGTCTCTATAAGATCCCCACTCATCCTTCTAAACGCCAGTGAATAGAAGCCTAGTCTTTTCAATCTTTCCTCGTATGACAGTCCCGCCATCCCAAGGATCAATCTCGTGAACCTACGCTGCACTGCCTCAATTACAAGGATATCCTTCCTTCAAAACTGTACACAATACTCCAGATACTAGGGACAATTTACATTTATACCGAAGCTAGTTAACCTATAAAACCTGTATGTTTTTGGAGGAAACTGGCGCACCCGGAGAAAACCCACGCAGTCACGGGGAGAATGTACAAATTCAGTACAGACATCACCCATAGCCGGATTCGAACCCAGGTCTCTGGTGCTGTAAGGCAGAAACTCTACCGCTGGGCCACCGTGCCACCCAGAGAGATGGAGATTACCTCTGAAGAGATGGGAATTTACAATACATTTACACGCAACCTTTGATATGGACTGTCCTATTAATAGTGATACTGAACAGAAAGATGCCCAAAGGATAAATAGACGTCAGTCATCTGTCCATGGACCCATTAAAATCAAACACCCTGTGAGAGGTGTTAGATTTTCAGTTATAACCTTCCAACCCAGTAAACAGACCAAATCAATGATAGCTGAAGGCAGTTTTCAGAAATCTGACACTGGATTCCCGACATTTGCCTTTTTAAAACTTTACTTTACTTTTAGACTTTAGAGATATAGTGTGGAAACGGGCCCTTCGGCCCACTGAGTCAACACAGACCAACAATTATCCCGTACACTAGCACTATCCTACTCTCTGGGGATCAATTTACAATTCACAAAAGTCAATTAACATACAAACCTGTACGTCTTTGGAGTGTGGGAGGAAACCGGTTCACCCAGAGAAAACCCATTTGGTCTCAGGGAGAACGTACAAACTCCATATAGACAGCATCCGTAGTCAGGATCAAACCAGGGTCTCTGGCGTTGTAAGTCAGGAATTCTACCACTGCGCCACTGTGCCGCCCTACATAATAGAAACATAGAAACATAGAAAATAGGTGCAAGAGGAGGCCATTCGGCCCTTTGAGCCAGCACCGCCATTCATTGTGATCATGGCTGATCGTCCACAATCAATAACCTGTGCCTGCCTTCTCCCAATATCCCTTGATTCCACTAGCCCCTAGAGATCTATCTAACCCTCTCTTAAATCCATCCAGTGATTTGGCCTCCACTGCCCTCTGTGGCAGAGAATTCCACAAATTCACAACTCTGGATGAAAAAAATCCTTCTCACCTCAGTTTTAAATGGCCTCCCCTTTATTCTAAGACTGTGGCCCCCGGTTCTGGACTCGCCCAACATTGGGAACATTTTTCCTGCATCTAGCTTGTCCAGTCCTTTTATAATTTTATATGTTTCTATAAGATCCCCTCTCATCCTTCTAAACTTCAAGACTGTAGACTGCAATGTAAATGATGATCCATTCATTTATTGATTCATTCATCTTCACATTGCTGCGTGCTCAAGCAACAGATAGCTGCATGCAAATCACAGAGTGTGGACATCATCTCTCCTGCTGCAGGCAATGTTAAACCATTTCTCAGAGGTGCAGTGAAGTGTTTGAGGTGTGTTGGGATTTTGTTATGTTAGATGTTCTCAGGGTCCAGGCTCAGGAGTGTTTAATTGTCATTTGCACCGCAAAGGGAACAATGAAATTCCTACTTCCTGCATCTTTAGGGAAGAACAATGGAAAACTCGGTGTGGGGGGGCCGGCGCGAGGGAGAACAATGGACAATGGAGGACCCGGCGTGGGGGGGCCGGCGCGAGGGAGAACAATGGACAATGGAGGACCCGGCCTGAGGGAGAACAATGGACAATGGAAGACCCGGTGTGGGGGGACCGGCGCGAGGGAGAACAATGGACAATGGAGGACCCGGTGTGGGGGGACCGGCGTGAGGGAGAACAATGGACAATGGAGGACCCGGCGTGGGGGGACCGGCGCGAGGGTGGACAATGGAGGACCCGGTGGGGGGGGGGGGGGGGGCGGCGCGAGGGAGAACAATGGACAATGGAGGACCCGACGTGGGAGAATGGGGGACCACTGTGGGGGAACGCGTGAGGGAACCACTGTGGGGAGGGGGGACAACAAATGGGGGAGTCAGCGTGCTTTGTAACTTTGTCAGCGCCGTAGGTGGCCGCCATTTGTATACATTGTGTACGCAAGCAAAGAATCTCACTGTGCCTAGTCACATGTGACAATAAAGGGTTCCTATATCCATTCCTATTCCTTTACAGGCTCATTAACACAACAATACACAATGAACAATAATACAATAAATTAACAGTTATTACTAGCTTACCAGACCATAGAGGTGTAAGCCAAAGATAGACACAAAATGCTGGAGTAACTCAGCAGCACAGGCAGCATGTCTGGAGAGAAGGAATGGGTGACATTTCGGGTCGAGTCCCTTCCTCAGAGGTTCCTTTCTTCTTCTCTCCAGAGATGCTGCCTGTCCCACTGAGTTACTCCAGCATTTTGTATCTATCTTTAGTTTAAACCAGCATCTGCAGTTCTTTCCTACACATAGTGCAAGGCTGGATGCTTTTCAGATTTCTAAAACACAACAGTTCACACCTAATATCTCTCTGATGTATAATGAACTACATTCTTACTTCTGGAAGATTGCAGTCACAATGACAAGGAAATATCTTGAGAGTGTGAAGAGTAAATGGTGGGGTGAACCTTCTTGCTTGCAAACCCTTGAGTTCCTTCAGCACATCAATTATTAGGGTTCAGGAAGGCAGCTCATCGCAGACTTGCCAAGGGATGGCCAATCATTGCGAGCCTTGCAGTTGATGCCAGAATCCCAAGAAAGATTAGAAATGATTAGAAATCCTTGGTCCTATTTATCATAAAAGATATAAAGGTACAAGCGGCTTGGCCTCCTTGAATTAGTTACGGTTGTAGCGCGTCGATAAAGGCAAGGAGCCAGGTATTTCGGGAAGGTATATTTTATTGTATCGTGGGTCTCAGACGGGTCTAGTCTGCCGGAATGGCTTGGCGCCCAAACCTTGTCCTTATATACCTGAGTCCAGGACCGCCTCCCGGGACTGGTCCATTCCCGTGCCGAGGGGTCGGTAGTAGTATGGCCCGACCCTTGGGAGCCGCCACAGTACCCTCCCCAGAACCGGAGGCACGAAACGCACTGGTGGTCGCACAACCCGACCGGACCGCGTACGGTAATCGGTTGACAGAGGGGCCGGCGGAGGCACAGTTGGAGGGACAGGCGGTGGGACCCGCAAAGGGGGGCGACCTCGTGGCCGAGGCTGGGCCACCCGCACCGGTTGGTCGATGTCTAAGTGGGCCGGCTTCAGGCGGTCAATTGACACGGCCTCCGGCCGGCCCCCCATGTCCAAGACAAAGGTTGTCTGTCCGTGCTCCAACACCCGGTACGGGCCCACATACGGCCTCTGGAGTGGCGCCTGGTGGGCGTCACGGCGCAGGAACACAAAGGCTCAGTCCCGGAGGGCCGATGGCACGTAAGGGCGGAATGTCCCATGGCGGGACGTCGGCACGGGTGCGAGCTTGCCAACTCGCTCTCGGAGGCGCTGTAGGGCGGATGAGGACGGTTCCTCTCGCCCCGGCAACGAGGGCATGAACTCCCCGGGCACCGTGAGCGGAGACCCGTAGACGAGCTCCGCTGAGGATGAAGCCAGGTCTTCCTTGGGGGCAGTCCGGATGCCCAGCAAAACCCATGGTAGCTCGTCCATCCAGTCGGGGCCGGCGAGTCGCGCCTTCAGCGCTGCCTTCAGCTGCCGGTGGAACCTCTCCACCAAGCCGTTTGCCTGCGGGTGATAGGCCGTGGTGTGGTGCAGCCGCACGCCCAACAGGTGGGCCATGGCCGACCACAGCTCGGAGGTGAACTGTGGCCCCCGGTCCGATGAGATGACCACCGGCACACCAAAGCGAGCAATCCAGTGCGCGGCCAACGCACGAGCGCATGTGGCTGTAGACGTATCAGCCAGTGGTAAGGCCTCTGGCCACCGCGTGAAGCGGTCCACCACCGTGAAGAGGTGGGTGATGCCCCGGGACGGCGGGAGCGGGCCCACAATGTCCACGTGCAGGTGGTCGAAACGGCGGCAGGGTAGATCGATCCCTTGGAGTGGCGCCCGGACGTGGCGTTGAATTTTTGACGTCTGGCACGGAATGCAGGTGCGGGCCCATTGGCCAACCTGCTTGCGCAGACCATGCCACATGAACCACGCAGCTACCAACGAGATCGTTGTCCGGATGGATGGGTGAGCCAGCCCGTGGACCACGTCGAACACCCTCCTGCGCCACGCGGCCGGGACGATGGGGCGCGGCTGACCTGCCGACACATCGCAAAGTATCGTCGTCGCTCCGGGGCCGAGGGGAACATCCTCAAGGCGGAGGCCAGAGATGGCAGTCCGGTAGGCGGGCATCTCCCCGTCCGTTAGTTGGGCCTCTGCCAGGGCAGAATAATCAATGCCGGGTGCCACTTCTAACACGGCATTGATGGCGGGGCGAGACAATGCGTCGGCCACCCGGTTTACCTTCCCCTCGATAAAGCGGATGGAGGTGGTGAATTCCGAGATGTAGGCCAACTGGCGCTGCTGTCGGGCGGACCATGGGTCGGAGACCTTTGCCAGGGCGAAAGTGAGCGGCTTGTGGTCCGTGTAAGCGGTGAACGGGCGGCCCTCCAGAAAATAGCGGAAGTGACAAACGGCCAGGTACAGGGCGAGGAGCTCGCGGTTGAAGGCGCTGTACTTCTTCTGGGCGTTCTCGAGGTGCCGGCTGAAGAAGGCCAGGGGGCACCAACCCCCGTCCGTCAGTTGCTCCAGTACGGCACCAACCGCCAACTCTGAGGCGTCCACCGTAAGGGCTGTCGGGGCATCCTCCCGTGGGTGAACAAGCAGCACAGCCCGAGCCAGGGCCTCCATCGCGCCGTCAAAGGCTGCTACGGCCTCGTCGGTCCACACGACGGTCTTACGCTTGCCCGCCAGCAGCTCGTATAGCGGCCGCATGATGTGGGCCGCGGATGGCAGGAACCGGTGATAAAATGCCACCATGCCGACGAACTCCTGCAGGCCACGCACCGAGGATGGACGGGGAAACCGGCGGATGGCGTCTACTTTGTCCGGCAGGGGAACCGCTCCTTGCGAGGACACACGGTGGCCGAGAAAGTCGATTGTGGCCACGCCAAAGCGGCACTTGGCGAGGTTTATGGCCAACCCGTGTTCACTGAGCCGCTGGAAAAGCTGCCGGAGGTGGGCACAGTGCTCCTGCCGCGAGCGGCTGGCTACCAACATGTCGTCAAGGTAGACAAATAGGAAATCCAGCCCGCGACAAACGCCGTTCATTAACCGCTGAAATGACTGCGCGGCGTTCTTGAGGCCGAACGGCATCCGTACGAACTCGTAGAGTCCGAACGGCGTAATGATTGCCGTCTTGGGTACATCCTCCGGGTGGACCGGGATCTGGTTGTAACCTCGCACCAGATCCACCTTTGAAAATATCGTGGCCCCAGCCAAATGGGCATCTCCACTCCACATGGTCCCCAAGGCAAACGGGGGCTGGAGGCCTTGCGGGGATTATCGGCGGCTGAACGTCGCTACCGCCGAGGACCGATACCCCGTGCCCCACATCCAGGACTTCAACAGAAGACCTTTCAGATGCTCGTTTATCTGTGTGATTTGCAGAGAAACCTTTCAGCCAAAATGGAAATGAGTTCATGGTAAAGATCAGCACACAGTTAGCACTTTCATCAGATGGCCAATTTAGCGACTGCTTTTTTAATGACAAAAACTGATCTGTTGTTAGCACAGTGAATAACATCTCCCCTGGAAACTCACTAAAGGTTGCCAAAAACCTCATTAAATTATGCTTGCCTTGGTTCCTTCTTAGCTTTCATGACTGCCGTTCATGTAGCTAAGCCAGGTGCTCGGTGCTCCCACTGTGGCCTTGCTGAAGAGGTCACAGTGCCGATCAACTTTAATATGAGTGCTTTCAATGTGACTGGAATTGTTCATTGTAAGGACTACTTTGTCTTCAATCAACATCCGCTTGGTTGCATTTATCAGCTAGTTGCCAATAACCTCTTCCACCAAATTTGCAAAATATCCAACTTTGTTTAGAGATACACTGTGCAAACTCGGCCCACCGAATCTTTGCTGACCAGTATTCACCCATACACTAACTACTTCTATCCTACACACTGGGGACAATTTACAGAAGCCAATTACCCTACAAACTTGCACATCTTTTGAATGTGGGAGGAAACCAGAGTACCTGGAGAAAACCCACGTGGTCACAAAGGGAACGTACAAACATACAAACTCCGTATAGACAGCACCTGTAGTTAGGATGGAACCTGGGTTTCCAGCACTGTAAGGCAACAAATCTACCACTGCTCCACTGTGCTGCCCTAATATCTGACAAACAAAACGAGGAAACTTGTATGTCCTCTTTAAACTCCTTAATCATGCTGTAACCAACCCAGCTATCCTTACTTGAATCGTTCCCACCTGGCTTCTGCCAAAGTGACTGTGGTCAAAATCAGAAATGACATCCTCTTTGATTGTGACTTGCTCATCAGTCCTATCTTATCGTTTTTAACCTTTGGCGCGTATGACTAATGCAACCTGCCTTGTTATCTTCCATGTGTCTGGTTCCATTCTTGATCATCCAGCAACAGCTGGAGAGCCACTTACAGAAAATCCCCCTCCCGTTCTTGCATTGTTTCCTTGATGTTCCCGTAGGATTCCCTCCTGTCTCCAACTCTGATCTGAAAACAGAGAGTTTGTTTCCAAACGTTCACCAGTGCCCCCAGCTCAACCTCTGGTGCAGCTTCTCCACACTGCCAGCTCTAAGTCATTCGCCTGAAAATACTGGACGAGCAGATAGTTCTTTCAACTCAATACTGAGGAGAGCCACTCCATGTTGCTTGTTGCCATCAGAGTCTCTCCGTTCTCATGCTCTTTCCTACCCCCAGACAACATTTAGACAGGTACATGGGTGGGATAGGTTTAGAGGGATATGGGCCAAATGCAGACAGGTGAGATTAGTGTAGAATGGACAGGTGTGGGCAAGTTGGGCCGAAAGGCCTGTTTCCACACTCTATGGCTCTATGACTCCAACATGAAGCAACAGTGTTTATAATTGTGGTGTTTTATTTGATGCCTGGGGATAAACTATGAATTGTGTGTCCATGTCTCTGCTCAGTCCAATCATAAAATATTCATCTTTATTTTGTGATCCTTTCATGGGCTCAGCCTCACCTGTTAACCTTCCGAGATATCTATGTGTCACAAAATAATATCAACTCCAGATTTATCACTCTATCTTTGGCAGACATGACTTCAATTCACAGAGATCAAAGCTCTAAAATTGGGTCCCTGAATCTTGTTGTCTCTTAGCCTTCCTTGGGATGCCTCCTTAAAACCTATTTCTAAACCTAGTGCAAAGCCCCTTGGGCAACAGTGACCATAATATGGTGGAATTCTGCATTAGGATGGAAAGTGACATGGTTAATTCAGAGACTAGTGCCCTGAATTTGAAGGAAGGCGACTTTGAAGGTATGGGACGGGAATTGGCTAGGATAGACTGGCAAATCTATAAAATAAAACTCTCGTTTGTTTATTTGTTCCTGAACTACAGTCAAAACGGTACACGAAAGCGCGACAATTTTAGGCATTCCTAGAGTAGGAATTATCGGGTCCTTTACAGCATGGCAGGCAGTGACAAGTGGGGTGCCGCAAGGCTCGATGCTGGAACTCCAGTTATCTACAATATATATATTAACGATTTAGATGAGGGAATTCAATGTGACATCTCCATGTTTGCGGATGACACAAAGCTGGGTGGCAGTGTGAGCCACGATGAGGATGCTAGGAGGCTGCAGGATGACTTGGATAGGTTGGGTGAGTGGGCAGTATAATGTGGATAATGTGAGGTTATCCACTTTGGTGGCAGAACAGGAAGGCAGATTATTATCTGAATGGCGTCAGTTTAGGAAAATGGGAGGTGCAACGAGACTTGGATGTGCTTGTACATCAGTCATTGAAAGTAAGCATGCAGGTACAGCAGGCAGTGAAGAGAGCTAATGGTATATTAGCCTTCGTAGCGAGAGGATTTGAGTTTAGGAGCAAGGAGGTCCTACTGCAATTGTACAGGGCCCTGGTGAGACTGCACCTGGAGTATTGTGTACAATTTTGGTCTCCTAATTTGAGGAAGGTCATTATTGCTATTGAGGGATTGCAGCGTAGTTTCACCAGGTTGGCGGGACTGACATATGATGAAAGAATGGGTCGACTAGGCTTGTTTGCACTGGAATTTAGGATGAGAGGGGCTCTTATAAAACATATATAATTCTTAAAGGATTGGAGATGCAAGAAAAATGTTCCCAATGTTGGGAGAGTCCAGAACCAGGGGTGAGAATAAAGGGTAGGCCATTTAGGACTCAGCTAAGCTAGACACATTTTCCTGCGTTTTGGCCATATCCCTCTGAATCTTTCTTAACCATGTTCCAGCTCAAAGGACTTGTACATATTGTTATGAGATCTGCCTCAACTACCTCCTCTAACTACCTCAACTACCTCCTCTAACTACCTCAACTACCTGCCTCAACTACCTCCTCTAACTACCTCAACTATCTGCCTCAACTACCTCCTCTGGCAGCTCCTGCCATCTGACCTCGTTTGACTGTGTGCAACATTTACCCCTCGGGTTTCGATCTGTCATCTTAAACCTACGCCCTCCAGCTCTCGATTCCCCTTCCCTGGGGAATAATGCCCAATGTGCATTCACCTTCTCTGTGTGTGCTGAGTTACTCCAGTCTTGTGTGTGCTGAGCTACTCCAGTATTGTGTGTGCTGAGTTACTCCAGTATTGTGTGTGCTGAGTTACTCCAGTATTGTGTGTGCTGAGTTAGTCCAGTATTGTGTGCGCTGAGTTACTCCAGTATTGTGTGAGCTAAGTTACTCCAGTATTGTGTGCGCTGAGTTACTCCAGTATTGTGTGTGCTGAGTTAGTCCAGTACTGTGTGCGCTGTTACTCCAGTATTGTGTGTGCTGAGTTATTCCAGTATTGTGTGCACTGAGTAACTCCAGTATTGTGTGTGCTGAGTTACTCCAGTATTGTGTGCGCTGAGTTAGTCCAGTATTGTGTGTGCTGAGTTACTCCAGTATTGTGTGCGCTGAGTTAGTCCAGTATTGTGTGTGCTGAGTTACTCCAGTATTGTGTGCGCTGAGTTAGTCCAGTATTGTGTGTGCTGTGTTACTCCAGTATTGTGTGCGCTGAGTTAGTCCAGTATTGTGTGTGCTGTTACTCCAGTATTGTGTGTGCTGAGTTACTCCAGTATTGTGTGCTGAGTTACTCCAGTATTGTGTGCGCTGAGTTAGTCCAGTATTGTGTGTGCTGAGTTACTCCAGTATTGTGTGCGCTGAGTTACTCCAGTATTGTGTGCTGAGTTAGTCCAGTATTGTGTGTGCTGAGTTACTCCAGTATTGTGTGCGCTGAGTTACTCCAGCATTTTGTGTTGACCTTCACTTTCTCTGTGTAGTTCAGTGTACATTTGTTTATGATGATCCTGTGAGCTGCCTTGGGATGTTTTGCTGCATTGAAGGAGATATATAAAAGGTCACTACTCTTCATGTCTGCCAGTGCAACAGTGGCCCAGATGCAGGACCAGAGACTTGGAGATAGTTTCATTGAACACCTATGCTCATCCCACCTCGACCTACGCGATCTCCCGGCTGACAAACATTTTAACTCCCCCTCCCATTCCCACACTGACCTTTCTGTCCTGGGCCTCCTTCCCTGTCAGAGCGAGGCCACATGCAAATTGTAGGAACCGTACCGATATTTTGCTTGGCAGCTTGTAACCCAGAGGTATGAATGTTGATTGCTCTAATTTCAAGTAACCCTGCATTCCTTTCCCTCGCTACTCATCCTGAGTACCACGGCTCGCAACCTTGTATCCCTGTCGTTAGCACATTTTCCACTGCCAACAATGGGCCATTATGGACTCCACCCTTCCTGAGGTCATCTGTCGCCAGCCCAGTTTTATTCTGGCCTTTTCTATCTTTCAATCGGAAGAAGGATTTCCGACCCGAAAAGTCACCTATTCCTTTTCTCCAGCGATACTGCCTGACCCGCTGAGCTATTCCAGCATTTTGTGTCTATTACCACTTGCAAGGTTTTGTACTGCCCATACCTCTCTTTTCCAGCTTTCTCCACCCCCCCCCCCACCTCCCTCCTCCATCTGTCTGAAGAAAGGTATAGACCCAAAATATTGTCTGCACAGTTCTCTTCGCAAATGTCTGCAGATTGCCTTGGAGTATCATGCAAAACACTTTCCAGTATAACACCTGCTCTGACGTGACATTTCCATTAACTGTGAATTGTTGGCACAGTCTCCTTTTGCAGATGCTCTCCCAGCACCACACATCAGCTGGGATGCCACTGTTGTGCCAATTGTTTGTTGCAATGATGCCAGATTACACACGGTTGGATAACATTTAATTTCCATGTTGTCTATGGGGCATTGCACTACCCCCATGCTATGAAGTGCTGGCGGATTGCATTGATATACTCGATCTAGTTGACTGACTTTAAATGGGTTACATTTCTTAAATGTGTTCAGTTTTCAGGGTCTGGGCATGATTATTGAAATGGGTGGATGGTTGGGCCGCATCACCAGGGATTGAAGAAGGAGGCACATCAGTGAATCAACAGCTATCTATAAATAAACTATTTATTAAAACTCAATAGTAGATATATTTTCTAATTTCACACCAATCCGGTGATCAGATACCCTTCAGCGGAATGTTCGTAGTTCAGTTTTTGCAGAATTAGATTCTCCATCAGACTTGGATTTTTTCCACCCAAACTTTGTACTGCACCAGCCCTCAAATCCCCAAACTGATCCTGCACCTTAATGGGATATGCTCCGGATACAAAGCGATCTGTATAATACCCTATACTCCCCACTCCTTCCCCCCTCCCCTCCCCCCAGCACCCCCTCCCCCTCCCCAGCACTCCTTCCCCTCCCCCTCCCCAGCACCCCCTCCCCCTCCCTCCTTCCCCTTCCCCTCCCCAGCACCCCCTCCCCCTCCCCAGCACTCCTTCCCCTCCCCCTCCCCAGCACCCCCTCCCCCTCCCCAGCACTCCTTCCCCTCCCCCTCCCCAGCACCCCCTCCCCCTTCCCCTCCCCAGCACTCCTTCCCCCTCCCCTCCCCAGCACTCCTTCCCCTCCCCCTCCCCAGCACCCCCTCCCCCTCCCCAGCACTCCTTCCCCCTTCCCCTCCCCAGCACCCCCTCCCCCTCCCCAGCACCCCCTCCCCCTCCCCAGCACCCCCTCCCCCTCCCCAGCACTCCTTCCCCTCCCCCTCCCCAGCACTCTTTCCCCTCCCCCTCCCCAGCACCCCTCCCCCTCCCCAGCACTCCTTCCCCTCCCCCTCCCCAGCACCCCCTCCCCCTCCCCAGCACTCCTTCCCCTCCCCCTCCCCAGCACTCCTTCCCCCTCCCCCTCCCCAGCACCCCCTCCCCCTCCCCAGCACCCCTCCCCCTCCCCAGCACCCCCTCCCCCTCCCCAGCACTCCTTCCCCTCCCCAGCACTCCTTCCCCTCCCCCTCCCCAGCACCCCCTCCCCAGCACTCCTTCCCCTCCCCCTCCCCAGCACTCCTTCCCCTCCCCCTCCCCAGCACCCCCTCCCCCTCCCCAGCACTCCTTCCCCTCCCCCTCCCCAGCACCCCTCCCCCTCCCCAGCACCCCCTCCCCCTCCCCAGCACTCCTTCCCCTCCCCCTCCCCAGCACCACACCTCCCCCTCCCCAGCACCCCCCCCTCCCCAGCACCCTCCCCCTCCCCAGCACTCCTTCCCCTCCCCCTCCCCAGCACCCCCTCCCCTCCCCCTCCCCTCCTTCCCCTCCCCCTCCCCAGCACTCCTTCCCCTCCCCCTCCCCAGCACTCCTTCCCCTCCCCCTCCCCAGCACTCCTTCCCCTCCCCCTCCCCAGCACTCCTTCCCCTCCCCCTCCCCAGCACTCCTTCCCCCTTCCCCTCCCCCTCACTCCTTCCCCTCCCCAGCACCCCCTCCCCTCCCCCTCCCCAGCACTCCTTCCCCTCCCCTCCCCAGCACCACACCTCCTCCCTACATCACCACCTCTCTAATATGTCAGTTCCCTCATTTTGCATTTTACCTCAATAACTCTCAACAAGTGTAAATTGAGGCAAAGGCAAATCGTGCAGGTGCCTTTGTGCTTCATCCATGAGCCCCCCCCCCCCCCCCCCCCACATACAGCAGCATGTACCCACGCCATGAATCTACCTTCTTGATGCCTGTGTGGTCACGTTAATTGACTCTGGATATTGAACCATGGACCTGGCAGCTTTGAGCTGCTACAATTTTTTCCACGGTTATCAGAAATTCACCTGTTTACATTTTTCTCTGTGCATTAATGGAAATTATCCCCAAAATTCAGAAACCTTCCATGTTGAAAGACATCCAGTTATAATGTATCGCAGAGTATGTTTTAGCCAACAAAATATTTTTAAAATGCAGCCACCACTGAATGCAAGAAGTTCTCAGCTCAATTGACATCATGGGCCTAACAAAGCTAATGTGGTAATGGCCTGGTCATCTGCCTCAATGGTGTTGAGTGAGGACTACATATTGACAGCACACACACACACACAGAGTGTGTACTCAGACTCAGCAGATCTGTGCCTTGAGCTGCCTTCAAGCTTTGTTGACCTCCCAGCGGAGCGAAATGTCCGTGGGGGAATGTTGCCGACTGGCCCGCTGCAGACTGCAGGAGTACGTGCTGAGGGACGCACTGAAGCTCAGTGCAGCCAACGCCAAGGCTCTGTGGGGGAGGACCACAGTCTAGGGTCCTTCCCCTGCTGGACATGGGGGCTAGGGTGTGGTGGAGAGAGATGCCCCTCCAAATAAGGGAAGGGATTCCACGCCAGTGGGCCATATGACTGGCAAGGGTGGGGGGGGAATTTTGTGTAATTGGTGTATTGAATTGTATGTATTGAATGTATATAGAGGCTCCGAGAACGTCGGCTGGAGTTTTGTGAGAAAGATGTTTTGTATATATTTATTTCTCAAATAAAGTATATTTTGAAAATTTAAAAAAATCTGAGTGAGCAGAAAAGGCAGCATAGCATTGAAACATCAGTCTAAATCATGTGCACAAAACCCAGGCTGTAGGAGAGACCAGCTACTCACCGGCGCTCTGAAGGCCTGACTCGGACATTGACAACCTCACAACCTGTCCCTGAAGCACGACTGAGCAAAGAGCCCAGACTCGCGGAGCGCTGCGATAAAGCCTGTTACAAGGGGATAGGTTGAAGGATCTGACCAGCAGAACAGAAACAGGCTCACTCGTCTGTTTCGTTACAAATCAGTTTTATTGGCAAGAGAGAATAAAAGCAATACTTGTATTGCTGTGCGCAGGGTCCAGTTTACAGCAGCACACCTCCACCTCCACCTCCACCTCCACCTCCACACCTCTCTCTCTCTCTCTCTCTCTCTCTCTGCCTCTCTGCCTCCGTCCACGGTGCTGATCGCGCCTCAGCCCGTCGGTGAACCCCTCTCGGACAGAATCTAAACTCTGGCTTACTGGTGCCGGCCTTTATACAGGTAAGAAATCAGCTGTTGAAATAACCGCTGGTAATTCCTGGCCAACAGACTGCTCCCAAATTCAAACTATAACCAATGGCAGGGGCCTGCATCCGAGCGAGCCCCCCCCCCCCCCCCCCCCCCCACGGAACAAAGTGCTATCAGCCGCAGACCGGCGCATAAAGCATTACACACAGTGCTACAGACTGGGGCATAAAGCATTACACACAGTGCTACAGACTGGGGCATAAAGCATTACACACAGTGCTACAGACTGGAGCATAAAGCATTACACACAGTGCTACAGACTGGGGCATAAAGCAACACACACAGCGCTACAGACTGGGGCATAAAGCATTACACACAGTGCTACAGACTGGGGCATAAAGCAACACACACAGCGCTACAGACTGGGGCATAAAGCATTACACACAGTGCTACAGACTGGGGCATAAAGCAACACACACAGTGCTACAGACTGGCGCATAAAGCATTACACACAGCGCTGCCCATCGTTTAAGACACAGTTAGACAGGTACATGGATAGGACAGGTTTGGAGGGATGTGAGACTAGTGTAGCTGGGACATTGTTGGCCGGTGTGGGCGAGTTGGGCCCGAAGGGCCTGTTTCCACACTGTCTCACTCCACGACTCTATGACTCTACAGGCTTGGCACATAAAAGTAATACACACAGCGCTGCAGGTTTGGTGCGCAAAGGCTTAAACAGAGCACTGGCGGCTAAGTGCATGGGAATTTAAACAATAGACAATAGGTGCAGGAGGAGGCCATTCGGCCCTTCGAGCCAGCATTGCCATTCAATGTGATCATGGCTGATCATTCTCAATCAGTACCCCGTTCCTGCCTTCTCCCCATACCCCCTGACTCCACTATCCTTAAGAGCTCTATCTAGTTCTCTCTTGAATGCAGTCAGAGAATTGGCCTCCACTGCCTTCTGAGGCACAGAATTCCACAGATTCACAACTCTCTGACTGAAAATGTTTTTCCTCATCTCAGTTCTAAATGGCCTACCCCATATTCTTACACCGTGGCCCTTTGTTCTGGACTCCCCCAACATTGGGAACATGTTTCCTGCCTCTAATGTGTCCAACCCCTTAATAATCTTATACGTTTCGATAAGATCTCCTCTCATCCTTCTAAATTCCAGTGTATACAAGCCTAGTCGCTCCAGTCTTTCAACATATGATAGTCCCACCATTCCGGGAATTAACCTAGTAAACCTCCGCTGCACGCCCTCAAACAAAGAGCTGTCGGCTGCAGCGCTACGGGCTTTAAACACAGCGCCATGGGCTTTAAACACAACGCTATGGGCTTTAAACACAACGCTATGGGCTTTAAACACAGCGCCATGGGCTTTAAACACAATGCTATGGGCTTTAAACACAGCGCTATGGGCTTTAAACACAGCACTATGGGCTTTAAACACAGCGCTATGGGCTTTAAACACAGCACTATGGGCTTTAAACACAGCGCCATGGGCTTTAAACACAGCGCTATGGGCTTTAAACACAGCGCTATGGGCTTTAAACACAGCGCTATGGGCTTTAAACACAGTGCTATGGGCATTAAACACAGCGCTATGGGCTTTAAACACAGCGCTATGGGCTTTAAACACAGCGCTATGGGCTTTAAACACAGCGCTATTGGCTTTAAACACAGCGCTATGGGCTTTAAACACAACGCTATGGGCTTTAAACACAACGCTATGGGCTTTAAACACAGCGCTATGGGCTTTAAACACAACGCTTTGGGCTTTATACACGGCGCTATGGGCTTTAAACACAACGCTATGGGCTTTAAACACAACGCTATGGGTTTTAAACACAGCGCTATGGGCTTTAAACACGGCGCTATGGGCTTTAAACACAACGCTATGGGCTTTAAACACAGCACTATGGGCTTTAAACACAACGCTATGGGCTTTAAACACAGCGCTATGGGCTTTAAACACGGCGCTATGGGCTTTAAACACAGCGCTATGGGCTTTAAACACAACGCTATGGGCTTTAAACACAATGCTATGGGCTTTAAACACAGCGCTATGGGCTTTAAACACAACGCTATGGGCTTTAAACACGGCGCTATGGGCTTTAAACACAACGCTATGGGCTTTAAACACAACGCTATGGGCTTTAAACACAGCGCTATGGGCTTTAAACACAGCGCCATGGGCTTTAAACACAGCGCTATGGGCTTTAAACACAGCGCCATGGGCTTTAAACACAGCGCTATGGCCTTTAAACACAACGTTATGGGCTTTAAACACAACGCTATGGGCTTTAAACACGGCGCTATGGGCTTTAAACACAGCGCCATGGGCTTTAAACACAGCGCTATGGGCTTTAAACACAGCGCTATGGGCTTTAAACACAGCGCTATGGGCTTTAAACACAGCGCTATGGGCTTTAAACACAGCGCTATGGGCTTTAAACACAGCGCTATGGCCACAGTGCTATGGGTCACAGACTGTTTGGGCAAAATTCTGATATTCAGTTCCACTGGAGCTGCCAACACTGTGACCCAAGTCACGGACTCCAGTGGACGTGCACGCCTACCACACAGAGCAGCCAACTCCGCAAAGCGATTGCCGAGCCCGAGCAGAATCTGCTGTTCACCCGGGCAATGAGCCTGGTCGCTCCAGTCTTTTAACATATGATAGTCCCGCCATTCCGGGAATTAACCTAGTAAACCTACGCTGCACGCCCTCAAATGCAAGAATATCCTTCACTATTAGTAGACTTGTCTGTGTTCATCTTTGACCAGAATGCTGGAGTAACTTATCAGCCGGGCAGTATCTGTGGAGAGAAAGGATAGGCAACATTCTGGGTCAGGAACTTTCTTCAGATTGCAACACCCCTACAGCCTCATCGCTGCCCACATTTATTGACGACAGTTCTACAATTCCAACCAAATTCATCTCCAACCTAGAAATTAGCACCCAACTCTGCAACTAGATCCTTGACTTCTTGGCACACAGATCTCAATCAGCAAGGGGAGTTGACAAAGAATTCTTCACGATAATCCCCAACACCACTTCCCTGCAAGGTTGCATCCTCAACCCCTTACAACACTTTTGTTCCATTCACGACTGTGCTGCCAAAAAACTGCTCCAACTCTTTTTACAAGTTTTCAATGATTCCACCATGGTGGGTTGCATCTCAATGATGAGATAGAGTACAAGAAGGAGATTCAGTAGCACGGTGTCAAGACAACAACTTCTCACTCAATGCCAGCAAAATGAAGGAGCTGGTCATCAACTTCAGGAACCAGTGGAGTACATGTCTGGAGAACTGGAGAACCAATGGATACAGTCTGCATCAATGGTGCTGGAGATGATTGAACTTCAAGTTCCCAGGTACACATCTCACTAACAATATGAAGGCCCAACAGTCAAGAAAGTAAACCAAGTGTCTACTTCCTAAGAGGACTAAGGGAAGTTGCCGTATCCTCAATGACTGACCAATTTCTCCAGATGCACCAGGGAGAGCACCGTAATCCGTTGCATCACAGCTTGGTTTGGCAACTGCTCCACACAAAACCAGAAGAAACTAGAGTCATGGATACAGCCCAGTCCATCATGCAATCCAGCCTCCCCCCCCCCCACACTCTTCTCCTCCCCCCATAGACTCCATCTCCACCTCATGCTACCTTGGGAAGGCAGCTAACATATTCCAGGACCAATCAGAGGATACAGAAGCTTGATAGCATGTGCCACCACATTCAGCAACAGATTATTCTCCACTGTTATGCAACTATTGAACAGACCTACTATATGCTGAGGATGCATTCCTGATCTTCTAACCATTTATTGCGGTACTTGCACTTTTTTATCTGCACTTGCACCATAGCTGTAACACTGGATTCTGCATTCTGTTTATGTTTCTATTTTGCACAGTTTGATCTGCCTGGAAAGCACGCAAACCACAGCTTTCTCTGTAATGCAGCACGTGTAGTAATAAACCAATAAACCAATACTATAACACAACAAGTGCCATTCACAACACTTTACATTCACAACAAGAGCCATGCACAGCAAGCCCCATTCACTATCTGCCCTCAAATATTGAGGTACACTGTAGGCTACCACAGTAGAGTTGTTGTCATCCAGCACCAGAGTCCTGGGTTTGATCCTGACTACAGATGCTATCGTTGAATGTTCTCCCTGTGTTTGTACCTTCTCCCATTCAGTACATGAGTTTTCCCCAGGAGCTCTGGTTTCTTCCCACATTCCACAGACGTACAGGTTTATAGGTTAATTGGCTTCTGTAAATTGTAAATTGTCCCTGGTATGTAGGAGAATGCTAGTGTACTGGTGGGCACGGACTCGGTGGGCCGAAAGGCCTGTTTCTGCGCTGCATCTCTAAACTAAACTAAACACAAAGAGAGTTTACACATAATGTGACAGATTTATAACCTGGGATCCCTTCTGACGTAAGCAGGTTATAAACTGGCAGATATCTATTTAAAATAGTCTTTTCAGCACATAACATGGGGAAGATCCCAGCATCATCTTCAACCAAATTAGTAATTTTATTACAAACCTTAAATGATGGGTTTCATCGATTGAACCTGATGGTAACTATAGCTCTTGCTGTGTAATGTGTAATTTTCTTTCACAATTTATCTTCAGTGATTATTGAAGAGATTGAAGAAGAAGAAGAAATAGACACATGAAATGCATGAAAATTGGGTGCAGATGACAAGATGGTGCATTCCATCTGTGCATGATTAGACTGAGAGCTGAACGAGTCAACTCCGATCAAGGAGAGAGGGAATGGGTGACGTTTCGGGTCGAGACCCTTCTTCACACTGATGAAGTTTGATGAAGAGGGTCTTGACCCGAAACGTCACCCATTCCTTCTCTCCTAGATGCTGCTTGACCTGCTGAGTTACTCCAGCATTTTGTGATACCTTCGATTTGTACCAGCATCTGTAGTTATTTTCCTACACAACTTCTATCAAGGATCAATACAAAGACTAGGCTCTAGGACCAACAATTACAGTATGACTTCCCCGAGGTAAAAACCTGAGACTATTGACCGACGTTCACTACAAAGCCACCGATTCCCACAGCTATCTTGACTCGACTTCTTCCCACGTTGCTTCCTGTAAAGACTCCATCCCCTACTCCCAATTCCTCCATCTACGCCGTATCTGCGCCCACTCTCCTCTGCCTAGCAGAGCTGGTTCTTACCCTTAACAACCTCTTTTGACTCCTCCCACTTCCGCCAAACCCAAGGCGTAGCTATGGGCACTCGCATGGGCCCTAGCTACGCCTGCCTCTTTGTCAGGTACGTCGAACAATCCCTGTTCCAGAACTCTACCTCCGCTACATTGACGACTGCATTGGTGCTACCTCTTGTACCCATGCAGAACTCACTGACTTCATACATTTCACCACCAATTTCCATCCTGCTCTTAAATATACTTGGACCATCTCCAACATCTCCCTCCCGTTTCTGGACCTCACCATCTCCATCACAGGAGACAGACTAGTGACTGACATCTACTACAAACCCACTGACTCGCACAGCTATCTGGACT
Organism: Rhinoraja longicauda; assembly: GCF_053455715.1. Classification (NCBI taxonomy): domain Eukaryota; kingdom Metazoa; phylum Chordata; class Chondrichthyes; order Rajiformes; family Arhynchobatidae; genus Rhinoraja; species Rhinoraja longicauda. The sequence goes on from NC_135966.1 coordinate 52,542,557, forward strand.
ACACGTCTTTAGATTTTAGATTTAGAGATACAGCGCAGAAACAGGCCCTTCGGCCCACCGGGTCCGCGCTGCCCAGCGATCCCCGCACACTAACACTATCCTACACCCACTAGGGACAATTTTTACATTTGCCCAGCCAATTAACCTACATACCTGTGCGTCTTTGAAGTGTGGGAGGAAACCGAAGATCTCGGAGAAAACCCACGCAGGTCACGGGGAGAAAGTACAAATTCTGAACAGACTGCGCCCGTAGTCAGGATCGAACCTGAGTCTCCAGCGCTGCATTCGCTGTAAGGCAGCAACTCTACCGCTGCGCCGCCGTACCGCCCAAAAAAGTATATCCCCTACTCCCAATTCCTCCGTCTACGCCGCATCTGCGCCCGGGATGAGATGTTTCACACTATGGCATCAGAGATGTCCTCATTCTTCAGGAAACGGGGCTTCCCCTCTTCCATTATAGATGAGGCTCTCACTAGGGCCTTCTCTATATCCCGCAGCTCCGCTCTTGCTCCCCCTCCCCCCATTCGTAACAAGGACAGAATCCCCCTTGTCCTCACCTTCCACCCCATCAGCCAGCGTATCCAACAAATCATCCTCCAACATTTCTGTCACCTCCAACGGGACCCCACTACTGACCACATCTTCCCATCCCCTCCCCTCTCTGCATTCCGCAGAGACCATTCCCTCCGTGACTCCCTGGTCCACTCGTCCCTTCCCACCCAAACCACCCCATCCCCGGGCACTTTCCCCTGCAACCGCAGGAGATGCAACACCTGTCCCTTTACCTCCCCCCTCAACTCCATCCAAGGACCCAAACAGTCTTTCCAAGTGAGACAGAGGTTCACCTGCACCTCCTCCAACCTCATCTATTGTATCCGCTGCTCTAGATGTCCAAACGCAGGCTCGGCGATCGTTTCGCTCAACACCTTTGCTCAGTCTGCCTTAACCAACCTGATCTCCCAGTGGCTGAGCACTTCAACTCCCCCTCCCACTCCCAGTCTGACCTTTCTGTCATGGGCCTCCTCCAGATGCTGCCTGACCTGCTGAGTTATTCCAGCATTTTGTGATACCTTCGATTTGTACCAGCAGTTATTTTCCCACACATCTAAGTGGGACTTAGATGTTTGAGGCCAATAGTGACATTTGGAACTGAGGAAGACATTGCTATGATAGGGGGTCACTGGAGGACTGGAAGGTCAGAGTGCATGAGGTGGAAAGCATCATCCTTTAGCAGGATGTGCAAGGTTGACGTTGGGACCATTCATCTTTCTGCCAAGTGATTGAGAGTTGTGAATTGAGAAAGATTAAGCAAGGAGCAGGAATGGGATGAGGTAGCTGGACTTTTCATTCTGGCGAGTTGTGGCGATGTTTCACAATGAGAACGGAGCAAGTCTGGAACAGTGTTCGAGGAGCAGAGGGACCATTTTATGCAGTCATAAACGATGTGATCTGTGGAAGTGAAACAATTAGAAAATAATTTAAATACGTTGATTCCATATCTAGGGCCTTTGAAGTGAGATAGTAAAGCTGCGTACTTTTCAACAAAACGTGAATTTGGAACATATTTGGAGTGTGGAACAGGACATATTGAGGGCACTGGTTTGGACCAGTTTTGTGGGAAGATTGTTATGTCAGTCTTCTTTCTCAATATGTAAATTAAATGACATCCAGTGGAAGCACTGCACTCAAGGTATTTGTGAAATGATTTCAATGGCTAACAGTGAACTTTGAGTTGGCTGGAGATGGAGTTATCTTTTTGGAGTGGGCTCATTGACTGCCTGCTGCATGCAGATTAGGAATAAAAGGTAAGTGGCCATATGCAAGTTCTGAGTTCTGCATAGGGTTCCAGAACTCACATAGGGTATGCAAACCTATGAGTTCTGCATAGGTTCCAGAACTCACATAGGGTATGCAAAAATGATCAGAGACATAGGTATCTGCAGATGGATTCATCTCTCTGCTGGATGTGTTTTGTTATTCCTTTCGGCAGGTTTTCCCACAAATATCATATGTTCCCGTTGCTAAAGTATTCATTGATTTGCTTTCTTTTCTCTGGTGCCATTGATCCATGGCCCAGCAGCATGCTCCCAGGAGGGTAAACTGTTTGGCTAAAACCTTTATTCATAAGAAATATTCATACGCTCACAGACACATGCTATTCAGCCAAAGCCATTTCTATAAATGATTTGTTAAAATAAATTTGTTCACAGGGCTTTATAAAAAAAACAGTGCTGTGCAGCTGGAAATAAATGAATGTAGTGAAGAGTGGAATTATGAAAAAGAAGGGAGATGGAAAGAACCTTAAAGGGAAATCTGAATGGGGGCAGGAGAATGGGACAGAGAGAATATAATGTGGGGACATATGAGGTTATCCACATTGTCGACATTATAGAAAGCGAGGAATGAGTGTTTGAAGGGCCTGTACAGCACAGGAATACATTCCCTGGAGATTGAAAGGAGATTCACTGGAGTTTAGAAGGATGAGAGGGAATCTTATAGAGATATATAAAATTATAAAAGGACTGGACAAGCTAGATGCAGGAAAAATGTTCCCAATGTTGGCGAGTCCAGAACCAGGGGCCACAGTCTTAGAATAAAGGGGAGGCCATTTAAAACTGAGGTGAGAAGGAACTTTTTCACCCAGAGAGTTGTGAATTTGTGGAATTCTCTGCCACAGAGGGCAGTGGCCAAATCACTGGATGGATTTAAGAGAGTGTTAGATAGGGGCTAGTGGAATCAAGGCATACGGGTTACTGATTGTGGATGATCAGCCATGATCACAATGAATGGCGGTGCTAGCTCGAAGGGCCGAATGGTCTCCAGCACCTATTTTCTATGTTTCTATGTTTCTAATGAGGGAAGATTTTGTTGAAATTACAAAATTCTTAACAGACCGGATGCAAAGAGGGATGATTTTCCTGGCTGAGGATAAAACTTGGGGGGGTCATAGTTTTAGAATAAAGGATTGCAAGACCCTAGTGGGTAGAATAGAACTAGTGTTCGGGTGATCCTGGTCGGCATGGACTCAGTGGGCTGAAGATTGATGAACTGACCCGCACAACACTAATTTCCCCTCGGCAATGAAACACAATGGACCACCCTCTTCCACTGCCAAGGACTCATTGTATTTTGTATTAAAGTCTTTTTTTATTTGCACAGTCTTTATCAGGGTGACTTGGACAGGTTGTGTAAGTGGGTGGATGCATGGCAGATGCAGTTTAATGTGGATAAGTGTGAGGTTATCCACTTTGGTGGTAAGAATAGGAAGGCATATTATTATCTGAATGGTGTCAAGTTAGGAAAAGGGGACGTACAACGAGATCTAGGTGTCTTAGTGCATCAGTCACTGAAAGGAAGCATGCAGGTACAGCAGGCAGTGAAGAAAGCCAATGGAATGTTGGCCTTCATAACAAGAGGAGTTGAGTATAGGAGCAAAGAGGTCCTTCTGCAGTTGTACAGGGCCCTAGTGAGATCGCACCTGGAGTACTGTGTGCAGTTTTGGTGTCCAAATTTGAGGAAGGATATTCTTGCTATTGAGGGCGTGCAGTGTAGGTTTACTAGGTTAATGCCCGGAATGGCGGGACTGTCATATGTTGAAAGACTGGAGTGACTAGACTTGTATACACTGGAATTTAAAAGGATGAGAGGGGATCTTATCGAAACATATAAGATTATTAAGGGGTTGGACACGTAAGAGGCAGGAAACATGTTCCCAATGTTGGGGGTGTCCAGAACCAGGGGCCACAGTTTAAGAATAAGGGGTAGGCCATTTAGAATGGGGATGAGGAAAAACATTTTCAGTCAGAGAGTTGTAAATCTGCGGAATTCTCTGCCTCAGAAGGCAGTGGAGGCCAATTCTCTGAATGCATTCAAGAGAAAGCTAGATAGAGCTCTTAAGGATAGTGGGGTCAGGGGGTATGGGGACAAGGGAGGAATGGGGTACTGATTGAGAATGATCAGCCATGATCACATTGAATGGTGGTGCTGGCTCGAAGGGCCGAATGGCCTACTCCTGCACCTATTGTCTATTGTCTTTTCACTGTCGTACAAAATCGATGCGTCATTTATGTTTTAGCACATTTATGTTTTGGTGAGTTTATGTGCCTGTGATGGTGCTGCCAACATGATTTCCATTATACCTGAAACCTCACTGTGCTTGAGCATTTAGCAAACAATACTTGGTTTGACTTGGCTGGATGGTGTTCAGGAGGGAAGTAAGGAAATGTTTCTGCACACAGGAGGTGATGAATCTTTGGATTTCTCCATCCTGCAGGACACTTTGAAGCTCGGTGTTTGAACTCAAAGATAAATAATTTTCTGAATATTAAGGTATTCAAAGGTAATATTGATAATGCAGGGCAAAGACTCTGTGGTACTGTACAGGATCTTGATAAAAAAGACACCCCAGGTTCAAGGGCTGGATGGTGTGTTCCTGCTCCCATTTTTTATGCCTTTGCATGATGGGGTTATTTTTGTCAGGCTTTTACCACATGAGTAATCCTCCTGCTCTGTTGACAATTAAATAGACTCCCTGAAATGAGGTGTTCTGAATGGGACTCAATATTCTAGATAGAGGACAATCAATTATTTATATGTGTTTGTGTATTCTCTGCCTTTTGTACTGTGAGCCTCTTCTTATTCCATGTGGCCTTTAACAAATTGTCCTTCCACATTCACTGTTTCCAACTCTACAGGACTCCCATTAAAAGGGATCACCAGCCTTAAAATAGGAAGTGTTGATGTAACAAACAATATCACAGAGTTCTGCAGGTCCCAGCCAGTGAGGCAGTACAAATGCCCAACAGCACAGAGGTATTCTATGTATATTTTTACTTACTAATTTTTCAGGTATTGCCCGTCACTGACTGCCCTTGAGAATTGTACACCGTGGTTATTTTTCAAGGGGTTTTCTTGCTGCAATTGCATAGAATGTTGGCAGCAGAGCAGGAAAGAGGTGAGACTTGGTGACATTCTCCTGTTGGGCAGGGCAGTCATTTTAAGGGCATCCCTGCCTCACTGGACCCACATCAATTTGCATACAGGGCAAACAGATCCACAGAGGACGCCATTTCTCTGGCTCTTCACACTGTCCTGACTCACCTGGAGAGACAGGGCACGTACGTGAGGATGCTATTCATTGACTATAGCTCTGCCTTCAACACGGTCATCCCCACCAAGCTCATCACCAAACTCCACCAGCTAGGCCTCAGCTCGTCGTTATGCGACTGGATCCTAGACTTCCTGCTGGAGCGCCCGCAGACAGTGAGAATGGGCCCGCACCTGTCCTCCACTATCACCCTGAGTACTGGCACACCACAGGGCTGTGTTCTGAGCCCCATGCTCTACTCCCTCTTCACACACGACTATGTTCCTGCATTCGACACCAACACCATTGTCAAGTTTGTAGACGACACAACGGTGATCGGGCTGATCACCAACGGTGATGAAACAAAATACAGAGCGGAGGTGCAGAACCTGGCGGACTGGTGCACTGATAACAACCTGTCCCTAAATACCACCAAGACCAAGGAGCTGATCATCAACTTCCGTAGATCACACAACGGGGAATACGCACCGATCTTTATCAACGGGGACAGTGTGGAGAGAGTGTCCAGCTTCAAGTTTCTGGGCACTCACATTTCGGAGGACCTAACATGGTCCAATAACACTGCTGCACTGGTCAAGAAGGCACAGCAACGACTGTTCTACTTAAGAACACTGAAAAAGTCTGGTCTACCCCAACAGCTGCTGACGACCTTCTACCGCTGCACCATAGAGAGCATCCTAACACATGGCATCCCTGTGTGGTACCTCAGCTGCACGGAGGCAGAGAGGAAAGCTCTTCAGCGGGTAGTCCATAGAGCTCAGAGGACCATCGGAACACAGCTACCAGCCTTGGAGGGCTTCTACAACACACGATGCCTCAGAAAAGCCACCAGCATCCACAAAGACTCTTCACACCCCTGCAACAGTCTTTTCGAACTTCTACCATCGGGCAGACGATACAAGGCTTTCTACGCCCGCACCTCCAGACTCAGGAACAGCTTCATCCCCAGGGCCATAGCTGCTATGAACCGGTCCTGCTGAGCTGGATGGTCACATCGCACAGTGAACCGGCACAGATCTACTTGCACTTTATTCTGTTTTAAAACTGTTCTCATTTGTTTCATTGGGTTGTTTAAATTAATACTGACTAGCTAATTAATTTATTGCATCGTATGGGAGGCGCATTCCCAATCTCGTTGTACCCCTGTACAATGACAATAAAGATATATTGTATTGTATTGTATTGTATTGTTTAAAGTTCAGCAGGTGGATTGGCTTGACATCCACACAAGCTGGGATGTTGAAAAGTAGTACCTGGTGAGCAGGCAGGAGAATGGAGGTGAGAGGCAAAGATAGATCCGCCACGATTGAACGGCCGAGTAAACTTGATGGGCCGAATGGCCTAATTCTGCTCCTATTACTTATATGGAATGACTAATGCTTCAGAATAACCCTGTGGGCCTCAGATGGAGTTAATCCACCAGTAGAGATGAGAAGAATGTGGGGGGACCTCATTGAAACGTACAGAATAGTGAAAGGCTTGGATAGAGTGGATGTGGAGAGGATGTTTCCACTGGTGGGAGAGTCGACGACTAGAGGTCACAGCCTCAGAATTAAAGGATGTCCTTTTAGGAAGGAGACGAGGAGAAATTTCTTTAGTCAGAGGGTGGGTGGTGAATCTGTGGAATTCTTTGCCACAGAAGGCTGGTGGAGGCCAAGTCAGTGGATTTTTCTGAGGCAGAGATAGATAGATTCTTGATTAGCACAGGTGTCAGAGGTTATGGGGGGAGGCAGGAGAATGGAGTTAGGAGGGAGAGATAGATCAGCCATGATTGAATGGTGGAGTAGACTTGATGGGCCGAATGTGGCCTAATTCTACTCCTATTACTTATGAAACGGCAAACATCTGGTAACAGAAGAAGAGATTAAAATATCAGTCATGCTAATCCGATTGAAACTGCATCTGACAGCTGCTGTGTAGCAGGAGGCTTGGGAGAGAACAATCCCTGTGGAATGGGAGCAGATGGTATCAATTCTCCTCCAACCTATTATCCTGCATGTGTCCTGGCAGCACAGCGTGGATGTTCTTTAAATGAGTTTCGTAAAAGTGTCTCTTTCAAACATAGAACAGAGAACAGAACATCACAGGAACAGGTCCTCTGGCTCTCAATATCCCACCGATCATGATGCCAACTTAAATGAATCTCTGTTACCTGCATGTAATCCATGTCCCTCTATTCCCTGCATGTCCATTTCTCTATCCAAAGGCCCCTGAAATGTCACAATCACACCTGCTTCCACCACCATCCCTGGCAGCACATTCCAGCCACCACTCCCAGTGTAAAAAAACTGTCCCAGCATATCTACACACTAAAACTCTCGTTTGTTTGTTTGTTTGTTTGTTCCTGAACTACAGCCAAAATGGTATACGATAGCGCAACAATTTTAGGCACACCTTACTCACCGTCTGGTGCTAATGGAAGAAGTTTCATAGAGTCATAGAGTCCTACAGCACAGAAAGAGGCCCTTCGGCCCATCGTGTCCATGCCGCCCGTTACCAAACACAGTCTAATTTTAATCCCATTTTCCCGCATTTGGACCGTAGCCCTGAATGTTGTAGCATTTCAAGTGCCCATCCAAATGCCTCTTAAACGTTGTGAGTGTTCCCGCCTCCACCACCACCCCAGGCAGTGAGTTCCAGACTCCAACCACCCTCTGGGTGAAAAAGTTCTTTCTCACATCCCCCCGAAACCTCCCTCCCCTTACCCTGTATCTATGTCCCCTCGTTGTTGAACCTTCCACCAGTGGAAGAAGTTCCCCGCCATCTACCTTATCTATGCCCCTCATGATCTTGTACACCTCGACCATGTCCCCTCTCAGCCTTCTCTGCTCCAGGGAAAACAACCCCAGTCTGCTCAGTCTCTCCTCATAGATTTCATTGAAATCGGTGTTATATTTTTAAGGTTTTTCACATTTTAAAGTTTAAATCTTTCTCCTAGGGAGGGAGGAGGGAGGGAGGGAGGGATGGAGGGGGAAGGAGGATAAGGGAGGTTGAGGGGGATGGAGTGGTAGGGAGGGGAATGGGAGGGGAGGGAGGGAGGGGAAAGGGGAGGGCGGAGGGGGACGGGAGGGAGGAGGGAGGGAGGAGGGAGGGATAGGGGGGATGGGGAGGAGGGGAGGGGGAGGGGGAGAGTGGGGGAGGGGGGAGGGGGAGGGGGGGAGGAGGGAGGGGGAGAGGGGAGGGGGAGGAGAGGAGGGGGGTGGAGAGGGTGCTGCACCAATGCAGGAGAGGTTTGGGCCTAAACTTGGTCTAGTCTATAAACTTTGCCCCTTTGACCTTAAAACTATGCCCTCTAGTCAATGACATTTCCTCCCTGGGGAAGAAATAAGTCTCTGACTGTTGACCTTATCTATGCCTCTCATAATGTTATATATTTCTGTCAGATCTCCCCTCAGCCTCTAAAGCACCAGCGAAAAGCTTATCCAACATCTACATAAAGCTAATGCCCTCTAGTCCAGGCAGCATTCCGATAAAGCTCTCCTGCACCCGTCCAAAGCCAACACATCCTTTCTGCAAAACTGCATACAATATCCCAAATGTGACCTAACCAAAACTGTACAAAGCTGCAACATGATTTCTTGGCGCCTACACTCGATGTCCAGCCCAATGAAGGGCAGTATACCTTAAGCCTTCCTTATCAATCTATCCATTTGTATTGTCACATCAGGGAGCTATGGACTTGATCTCAAGATCCCTCTTGACATCAATGCCGTTAATGGTCTTGCCATTTACTGTATACTTTCCCCTTACATTCAACATCCCAAAGGGCAACACTTCACATGTGTTCCATTTACCATTTGTCTGCCCATGTCTGTAAATGATATTTATCCCACTATATCCTTTGACAGCCTTCCTCACAGCCCGCACCTCCAGTAATTATTCTGAACTCTGCAATCTTACGAGCCAACTCATCTATATTTATATCCAAGTCATTTATATATCTCTCAACATTAGAGGTCCCACATCTCCATGGATTGTCACCTTGTCGTGGTGGAGAAGCTCGTGTGGTCCTGAGATCCTGAGAGCGATGCCGTCTGGAGCTACGCTCCTGGTCGGGTCACCCATGGGGGTAAGGTCGAGGGGGAGGTCCCTGACAAAGAGCAATCCCACCAAGACCCTAATGGTGGAACAGGCGGAAGATGATGGCTGACTTTAGTGGAGCGTCACAATGGCTGGGAAGGCGGATGGATGAAGGCTGCAGTGGGCAGATGCTACAGACGGGAAGGTAGACGCTCCTACCCCCACGAGTCTGGGGCAGATGAGGCTCGTCAGCCTGGGAAGGCAGTCCATCTAGGAGAGGGAAAACTGATCTAAAACCTCCACTGCCTTGTGGCCATGTCCAGTCATGGAAAAGGCTCCAGGAGTAAACCTCAGGAAAAATCCGGAGTCCCGAAGGCAGTTGATCATTGTCTACAACCTCGTTCTGGCAGCTCCTGCGATGGCGCTGGTGCCAAACTGTAACGGCTCTGCTGTTCCTATGGATCGATCAGCGATGTGGAGAGGGGGGACGTGCTGCATGGACAACAGCCTGTCCTTCATATGACATCACCCACGCCTGCATCCCACCACACATCCACACTGCTCTAGCCCAGGTTTGGAGCAAGCAGCCAACAACCAGGATGCATCACCCATGGTCAGCCATGATCGAGGGGGGGCCTTAGAGAGGTCCCAGCACAGATCCCTGCAGTAATAGTCCCAGCACAGAACCCTGCAGTAATAGTCCCAGCACAGAACCCTGCAGTAATAGCAGTCCCAGCACAGATCCCTGCAGTAATAGAGGTCCCAGCACAGATCCCTGCAATAATAGTCCCAGCACAGATCCCTGCAATAGTAGTCCCAGCACAGATCCCTGCAGTAATAGAGGTCCCAGCACAGATCCCTGCAGTAATAGAGGTCCCAGCACAGATCCCTGCAGTAATAGTCCCAGCACAGATCCCTGCAGTAATAGAGGTCCCAGCACAGATCCCTGCAGTAATAGTCCCAGCACAGATCCCTGCAATAGTAGTCCCAGCACAGATCCCTGCAGTAATAGTCCCAGCACAGATCCCTGCAGTAATAGAGGTCCCAGCACAGATCCCTGCAGTAATAGTCCCAGCACAGATCCCTGCAGTAATAGCAGTCCCAGCACAGATCCCTGCAGTAATAGTCCCAGCACAGATCCCTACAGTAATAGTCCCAGCACAGATCCCTGCAGTAATAGTCCCAGCACAGATCCCTACAGTAATAGTCCCAGCACAGATCCCTGCAGTAATAGAGGTCCCAGCACAGATCCCTACAGTAATAGTCCCAGCACAGATCCCTACAGTAATAGTCCCAGCACAGATCCCTGCAGTAATAGTCCCAGCACAGATCCCTGCAGTAATAGCAGTCCCAGCACAGATCCCTGCAGTAATAGTCCCAGCACAGATCTCTGCAGTAATAGTCCCAGCACAGATCCCTGCAGTAATAGTCCCAGCACAGATCCCTGCAGTAATAGTCCCAGCACAGATCCCTGCAGTAATAGTCCCAGCACAGATCCCTGCAGTAATAGCAGTCCCAGCACAGATCCCTACAGCACCCACAGGACTGGTAATAGTCCCACTGGTCACAGATCTGCAGCCAGAATAATGGCCTTCCAACGTCACCCTCCGTCTTCTATAGAAAGTCAGCTCTGAACCTAACTACCAAGTCACCATAGACCCCAAGCAACTTAACTTTCTGGATTAGGAGTGCCAACGGTGGCACAGCGTTAGAGTTGCTGCCTTACAGCGCGTACAGCGCCAGAGACCCGGGCTCGATCCTGATTACTGGTGCTGTCTGTACGGAGTTTGTACGTTCTCCCCGTTACCGTATAGGTTTCTCCGAGAACTTTGGTTTCCTCCCGCACTCCAAAGACATACATGTTTGTGGGTTAATTGGCTGGGTATCAATGTAAAAGATTGTCCCTACTGTAGGATATCGTTAGTGTGCAGGGATTGCTTGTTGGTGTAGACTCGGTGGGCCAAAGGGCCTGTTACTGTGCTGTATCTCTAAACTAAATCAGCCTACCATGTGAGACTTTATCAATGTTAACATTCATGTAAGCAACATCCACTGCCCTACCATCATCAATCGCCTTTGTCACCTCCTCAAATTAACATATAACATATAACAACATATAACAACTACAGCATGGAAACAGGCCTGTCCGGCCCTACCAGTCCACGCCGACCATTCTCCCTGACCTAGTCTCATCTACCTGCACTCAGACCATAACCCTCCAATCCCCTCCTATCCATATACCTATCCAATTTACTCTTAAATAATAAAATCGAGCCAGCCTCCACCACTTCCACCGGAAGCCCATTCCATACAGCCACAACCCTCTGAGTAAAGAAGTTCCCCCTCATGTTACCCCTAAACCTTTGTCCCTCAATTCTGAAGCTATGTCCCCTTGTTGGAACCTTCCCCACTCTCAACTATCAACTTAGTAAAATATGCCCTGCCGCAGGTGATTGTCCCTAATTAACCCATTCTCTTCCAAATGAGAATTAATCCTATCCCTATGAATCCTCTGCAACGGCATCCTCCCATTGATGTGATGCTCAACAGCCTGGGATTTCTTTGTTTTTAAGAAAGGAAATAGAGATAATTAAAGGGGCAACATTGTTTACTCCCCAGTCCTGCAGGACCTTGCATCTAGCTGGAGAGGATATAATGATCTTTGTCAAGGCTCCTGTAATCTCCTCTCTTGTCTCTCTCAATAGCTTGGAATAGGTTATGTCATGACCTCGGGATTTGTCCACCTCAATATTTTCCGAGACAAACTTGTCGTCTTCATCCTAGCAAATAAGATATATGAGGCTCCCATGAAAACCATAATGTTGTGGCATATAAAAATAGAGGGAAAGTTAAAGCAGTGTCAGTCAAGCATTTGCAATATTCGCTCCCAAGCTTGAAGATGAAGTTCATGTTTTACGCTTCAATAGATTGGCAGAGTTTGGATATATTCTGCGAGGGTGTGAGCAGATAATAAAGAGACTTTGCGTAACAACATTTTATCAATTAATCCTGGACCAAGAAGCAAACAAGTTGTGGATGCAAACTGAGGAAATCTGAAATAAAAGCAGAAATTCTCAGCAGGTCAGGTAGCATCTGTGGGGAGCTTAACAAAGACAATTGATAAATTAGATGGTAAAAGACCAGTGACCTCAAACATTTCTCTCTGCAATTGCCACTTACGCTGTCATGTATTTGCAGCATTTTCTGTTTCAGTTTCTAAAGGTAAGTCATTGCTGTATGGGATTCGTACAGCAATGAGGGCCCATAACTCCATCCATTTTTCTAGTGAAGGAGACCATCTGAAGAATTTGTAATCTGGATAAACCTCTCGGATCTCTTGGGTAACTCAGAAAGTCAGTGAGTGAAGGTAGGACATGGCAAACTTGTGGACTACATGTGTAGGAAGGAACTGCAGATGCTGGTTTAAACTGAAGATAGTCACAAAAAGCTGGAGTAACTCAGTGGGACAGGCAGCATATCTGGAGAGAAGGAATGGGTGACGTTTCGGGTCGAGACCATTCTTCATACTACATTTTCAGTCACGACAGCTGAAATAAATAATTTGTGCAACTTAATTTCTCATTTGCTTGTCCTTCACACCAGTGACCATCCTTCAGTAACAACTAGTTTAGAAATACCTTCACTGAATATATTTCAAGGTCACTTGAATATATGATGATATTACATACACATAGAAACATAGAAAATAGGTGCAGGGGGCCATTTGGCCCTTCGAGCCAGCACCGCTATTCATTGTGATCATGGCTGATCATCCACAATCAATAACCCGTGCCTGCCTTCTCCCCATATCCCTTGATTCCACTAGCCCCTAGAGCTCTATCTATCTCTCTCTTAAATCCATCCAGTGATTTGGCTGCCACTGCCCTCTGTGGCAGAGAATTCCACAAATTCACAACTCTCTGGGTGAAAAAGTTGCTTCTCACCTCAGTTTTAAATTGCCTCCCTTTTATTCTAAGACTGTGGACCCTGGTTCTGGACTCGCCCAACATTGGGAACATTTTTCCAGCTTGTCCAGTCCTTTTATAATTTTATATGTTTCTATAAGATCCATTCTCATCCTTTCTAAACTCCAGTGATTACAATCCTAGTCTTTTCAATCTTTCCTCATACGACAGTCCTGCCATCCCAGGGATCAATCTCGTGAACCTACGCTGCACTGCCTCAATTACAAAGATGTCTTTCCTCACATTAGGAGACCAAAACTGTACACAATACTCCAGATATGGTCTTATCAGGGCCCTATACAACTGCAGAATAGTACCAGGGCTCTATACAACTGCAGAAGAATACCAGGGCCCTATACAACTGCAGAAGATGTTAATTTTGTTCATTCTATACTCAGGTTTGAGGACCCTTTGAATTGAATATTTAGTTAGAGATGCAAATATACATTTATTTTGAATCAGGCCTATTAGTGCAGTTGTGAAAAGAACTGAAAAATACAAATTTATTTAACTCAAGGTACAGACATGGTCCAACATATGCAATAGGTGACATATGAATGAATGAATGAATGAATGAATGAACAAATGAATAAGTTTATTGGCCAAGTATGTGCATACACAACTGGGACTTTCCATCGCCCGGTGGGGGCTTCAAAAGTCGGGAGCCTCAATTGCCTCGTGGCACCACGGGAGAAGAATGAGGAGGAGATAAGACTTTTCTTTGCCTTCCATCACAGTGAGGGTGTGCCTGGAGCAATCACTGTGATGGCTGTTTGTGTTAAAATTGTAATTGTGTGTCTTTTGTTCTTTATTGTCTACTGCCGGACCCTGACGTGAGAGGACGCTGGCGCTATTTGTTCACCGCTTCTCCGTCAGGATAGTTCGTCTGTTTGTTTTTATGTCATGACTGTTTTGTAAAGCGTCTTTGAGCATTTGGAAAAGCGTTATATAAAATAAATGTTTATTATTATTATTATTATTATTATTATAATGTGCCTTGGTGCTCCGCTCACAAATGACAATACAAACATACAGTTAACAATTAAGAATAAAGCATAACCACATCAAAACAATAAGGATACACCATTACGGTCTAAACATGTGGGTGAAAATAAACCAGAGTAAAAAAGAGACTAGAGACTTTGGTTATTGAGTAGAGCTACTACTTGTGGAAAAAAAGCTGTTTTTATGTCTGGCTGTGGCTGCTTTGACAATCCAGAGTCGCCTTCCAGAGGGAAGTGCTTTGAAGAGTTTGTGGCCAGGGTGAGAGGGGTCAGAGATGATCTTGCCCGCTCGCTTCCTGGCCCTTGCAGTGTACAGTTCGTCAATGGGGGGAAGGTTGCAGCCAACAACCTTCTCAGCTGTGCGAACGATCTGTTGCAGCCTCCGGATGTCGTGCTTGGTGGCTGAGCACCAAGCAAACCAGACCACGATGGAGAAGGTGAGGACGGACTCTACGATAGTAGTATAGAATTGGACCATCATTGCCTGTGGCAGATTGTGTTTCTTCAGTTGCCGCAGGAAGTACATCCTCTGTTGGGCCTTTTTGACTGTGGAGTCGATGGTGCCCCCCCATTTAAGGTCCCTGGAGATGATGGTTCCAAGGAACTTAAATGACTCCACAGATGTGACTATGGTGTTGTTGATAGTGAGTGGGGGGAGGGGAGGGGGATCTCTTCGAAAGTCTACAATTAGTTCCACTGTCTTAAGAGCACTGAGCTCCAGGTTGTTGCGATGGCACCAGGACGCCAGCTGTGTCACTTCCCATCTGTACCATATAAACTCGCACTTACAGAAACAATTCTGTACTTAGTCCCTAGTGCAGCCAAGTTTGTAATTTCCACAACACGGTACAATCACTCAAGTTTACGTCAGAAACGAGCCGGCAATGGTGGCGTTGTCTACCCAGAAGGCCACGCAGTGCAGAGAGTGCCCTAATGGCGAGATGTACCTCAAGCTGGCAATGGCGGTGGTGGTTACCCAGAATGCTGTGAGCCACAGAAAGTGTCCCAGACGCGTGAGTTATTTCGGGCAGGGGATGGGCAGGGTGATTCCGACTTGTGTAAAAGCTGACTTGCATTTGGAACGTAACCTTACTTAGCTTGGGGAGTGCCTGGACTTTTTTATTTCAGCAAATAAAAATTGCTGCTTTATCTTCAGGTTAAATTGAAGATGTGTAACAATCAGACAGTAGCTATTCAGAATCAGAATCAGAATTACCTTTATTGTCATCCAAAAAAAACAAGTCTTTTGGACGAGATTTCGTCACCCACAGTCCAACAATAAGAGCAGTAAAATAAGCAATTACACACACAACCACAAACCAACACAAAACAAAAAAAGAAACATCCATCACACTGAGTCTCCTCCAGTCACCTCCTCACTGTGATGGAAGACCAGAATGGCTTTTCTCTTCCCCTGCCGTCTTCTCCCGCAGTCAGGCTGTTGTAGTTGTCACGTTCCAGGCCGCGCCGGACGGTGAAAGGTCCGCAGCGAGCCGACACCAGCCCCGCGATCCGGGGTGGGCGAAGACGCTGCCGCTGCCGGAGCTCCCAATGTCGGCCCCCACCCAGGGGCCTGTGGGCTTCCGACATCCACGCGGCCCGCGCCGAAGCCTCCGAAGGCGAGTCACAGCCACTCCCGTGGCCTCCGAAGGCAGCCAGCTCCGCAGATGGTAAGTCCGGTCCGCGGGCTCTGCGAACCAGAGCCCAGGTGGTCCCAGCTGGAGGCCGCCAGCTCCAGGTGTTTGGCCGATGGTAGGCCGCAGCGGGAACGGAGACATGACCCAGAAACAAAAATTCGGGTCTCCGTTTGGATGACACAATTTTACAGTTCCCCCCCCCCCCCCACCCCCCCACACACAGTACACAACCACAAAAAACACTACATCACATCTAAACACTACAATTAAGACAAAAAACAACAATAAAAAGACAAAGACAAACAGACCGCAGGTAAGCCGCAGCTGCTAGGGCAGCGCCGCCATTTTGGGTAGATTATTCTAGTTTATTGTAATTCATTGTAGTCCTTTTCCCTGAACTTTCAGTCTGAAGAAGGGTCTCAACCCGAAATGTCACCCATTCCTTCTCTCCATAGGTGCTGCTTGACCCGTTGAGTTAGTCAAGCATTTTGTGTCTACCTTAGTTTATTCTCCACTTTCTAATATGTTGACCCATGTGAACCAATTCGGATTAAGAAATACTAAATTAATCCATGATTTAATATAAAAGGAGAAAAGGAAACATTATCTTCCCTTTTCTTTTGTCACAAATTGAAGGAAGTGTTACGTTCAACTTTTGCACAAATGTCGGAATCACTGCCTTACTTTTGGTGTAAGGATTTAAGAATGAAAACATAAAACTAAGAGCCGGAACAAGGCATCCATCACCTTAAGCCTTTTCCAATGTTCAATAACATTGTGGCTAATATACCAATTTTTCATTGCCCTTCCTGTTCCCATACTGTCCTGGTCGGCCTCCATAGCTAGAGGGAGGCCACACACAACTTGGAGGAACATCACCTCATGTTCCACTTACAACCCAAAGGTATGAACATTGAATTCTCCAATTTTCAGTAACTCCTACCAACCTCAATCCTCCTTCTCCCCTTTCTCCCTAATTGTTCTTCTTCCCCTCATTGGTGCCCGATCTCGACTTGCACTTATTTTTCCCCTCCCCTCCCCACCACCTACATTGCTTCCTCTTGCTTCACAATACACAACTCTTCAATCCATTTGTCTCCTATCTTTTGTTTTTTCATCACTGGCCTTTGAACAAACATTTGCCAATCACCCCAACCATCCCCCCCCCACCCCCCCCATCCCCCCCCCCCCCCACCACCTCCCACCTGTGTTCATTCTTTGTCCGATCCCTACTCTCTTCCTGCTTTCTTCAGCCCCACAATCAGTCTGAAGAAGAATCCCGACCCAAAACGTCACATAGAAACATAGAAACATAGAAACATAGAAACATAGAAAATAGGTGCAGGAGGAGGCCATTTGGCCCTTCGAGCCAGCACCGCCATTCATTGTGATCATGGTTGATTGTCCCCAATCAATAACCCATGCCTGCCTTCTCCCCATATCCCTTGATACCACTAGCCCCTTGAGCTCTATCTAACTCTCTCTTAAATCCATCCAGTGATTTGGCTTCCACTGCCCTCTGTGGCAGAGAACTCCACAAATTCACAACTCTCTGGGTGAAAAAGTTTTTTTCTCACCTCAGTTTTAAATGGCCTCCCCTTTATTCTAAGACTGTGGCCCCTGGTTCTGGACTCACCCAACATTGGGAACATTTTTCCTGCATCTAGCTTGTCCAATCCTTTTATAATTTTATATGTTTCTATAAGATCCCCTCTCATCCTTCTAAACTCCAGTGAATACAAGCCTAGTCTTTTCAATCTTTCCTCATATGTCAGTCCCGCCATCCCAGGGATCAATCTCGTGAACCTACGCTGCACTGCCTCAATTACAAGGATGTCCGTCCAACTTTCAGTGACTGGTGTACAAGGACACCCAGGTCTCGCTGCACCTCCCCCTTACCTAACGTAGCTCCATTGAGATAATAATCTGCCTCCATGTTTCTGCCGCCAAAGTGGATAACCTCACATTTATCTATATTATACTGCATCTGCCACGCATCTGCCCACTCACTCAACCTGTCCAGTTCACCCTGCAACCTCCTAACAGCCTCTTGTGTCATCCGCAAACTTGCCAGTGTTGCTTCTAATTCCCTCTTCCAAATCATTAATATATATGGTAAACAGTTGCGGCCCCAACAACGAGCCTTGTGGCACTCCACTCGCCACTGCCTGCTATTCTGAAAAGGACCCGTTTACTCCTACTCTTTGCTTCCTGTCTGCCAACCAATTCTCTATCCATGTCAACACTCTACCCCCATTACCATGTGCTCTAATTTTGCTCACCAATCTCCCATGCGGGACCTTATCAAAGGCTTTCTGAAAGTCTAGATACACTACATCCACTGGCTCCCCTTCATTCATTTTACTTGTCACATCCTCAAAAAATTCCAAAAGATTAGTCAAGCATGATTTCCCTTTCATAAATCAATGCTGACTTGGACTTATCCTTTTACTGCTATCCAAATGCACCGTTATTACCTCTTTAATAATTGACTCCAGCATCTTCCCCACCACCGAAGTCAGGCTAACTGGTCTGTAATTCCCTGTTTTTTCTCTCGCTCCTTTCTTGAAAAGTGGGATAACATTAGCTATCCTCCAATCCACAGGAACTGATCCTGAATCTATTGAACATTGGAAAATGATCACCAATGCGTCCACTATTTCTAGAGCCACCTCCCTGAGTACCCTGGGATGCAGACCTTCAGGTCCAGGGGATTTATCATCTTTCAGTCCCATTAGTCTCCCCAATACTATTTCTCGCTTAATGAAATTTTATTTCAGTTCCTCTACCCCCCTAGATCCTCTGTCCTCCAGTACATCTGGGATATTGTTTGTGTCTTCCTTAGTGAAGACAGATCCGAAGTACCTGTTCAACTCTTCTGCCATTTCCTTGTTACCCATAATAATTTCACCCGTGTCTGCCATCAAGGGACCTGCATTTGACTTTGCTACTCTTTTTCTCTTAACATATCTAAAGAAGCGTTTACTGTCCTTCTTTACATTCTTGGCCAGCTTCCTCTCGTACTTCATCTTTTCAGCCCGTATTGCCCGTTTTGTTACCTTCTGTTGTCCTCTGAAGGTTTCCCAATCCTCTGGCTTCCGGCTACTCTTTGCTGTGTTATACATCTTTTCTTTTAGTTTTATTCCATCCCTAACTTCCCTTGTCAGCCACGGTTGCCTCCTACTCCCCTTAGAATCTTTCTTCCTTTTTGGAATGAAATGATCCTGTGTCTTCCGGATTATGCCCAGAAATTCCTGCCATTGCTGTTCCAACGTTAATCCTGCTAGGATCCCTTTCCAGTCGACCTTGGCCAGCTCCTCTCTCATGCCTTCATAGTATCCTTTGTTCAACTGCAACACTGACACTTCCGATTTAACCTTCTCCGTCTCAAATTGCAGATTAAAACTAATCATATTATGACCACTACCTCCAAGCGGTTCCTCTACCTCGAGTTCTCTTATCAAATCTGGTTCATTGGACAACATTAAATCCAGAATTGCCTTTTCCCTGGTAGGCTCCATTACAAGCTGCTACAAGAATCCATCTCGGAGGCACTCTACAAACTCTCTTTCTTGGGGTCACCTACCCATATTCTCCAGAGATGCTGCTTGACCCTCTGAGTTGCTCCAGCACTTTGTCTTTTTTTGTAAACAAGTATCTGCAGTTCCTTGTTTCTTGTCTGTTCCACATTTTCTTGTCTGTTCCCCATTTTCGTTGATGCCCTTCATGCGTTTGCTCAATGGCAGAATCCTCCAAAGTAAAGGACTCGCAAATTCATACATTTCTGAAAAATAAATTCCTCCTGAACTCCGACAAACTGCTTACCCTGAGTTTCTGCGATTAGTTTGGAGTCTCCAGTTAGAGGAAACGACTTTTCAGTTTCTACCCTATATGTTCATCTCAGAATCATGTTTCTTTATGATCACCTCTCATTCTTCTAAATTTCATTGTCAGTACAGGAATGAACCTTATCAATTTGCAAGGCATGTTACATTGCAGGCAACAAACTCTGCAGCCAGCCCAGGTAAATGCAAATGGACAGGGACCATGAGTAACAACTACCAACAATGGAACCAACCCAGAAATACCTCGTCCTAAGCTGAAACACTCAGCATCAAGTAAAATGCATTGTTATCGGCCGGAGAGAGTGAAATCGAGGTTTAGCTGAAGAAGGATATGAATTTGGTTTGTGAGAACTGGGATGGTAAAGATTATCCACAAGATGGAGCGATTTAAAAGAAGCTTTGGAGGACCTTTAAGTCTATAACTTCGTCGATACTGTATGGCATGATATAAATATCTTTGCCTGTATCCAGAAGGTATGTTTAAAGTTTATGTTTGGAAAATTCAGTCAGCATGCATGCCATTTATAATTTGTGAGTTTCTGTCCTGCCAAAGGATCAGAAATAAAACTGAGTTAAGTGTTGTAAGCCTCTTTCCCTGCAAGACCGAGGCTGGAAGATGTGGGATTGAGAAAATATTAACAACAAGCTTTGAAATAGTTAAACGACTAAGATTTTGACTGAAGATAGACACAAAAAGCTGGAGTAACTTAGTGGGACGGGCAGCATCTCTGGAGAGAAGGAATGGCTAATGTTTTGGGTCGAGACCCTTCTTCAGACTTTGACTGCATTGCTATTCTTCAAACTGTGTCTGGTGGATGATGTCGGATTTGCATTTGAATTACAAGATAAGAAAAAGAGAAGCACTGAAGAGATGGCATCATTTGCACTGTTATCTGTCACCATCCCTGGATGTAGTCCTGCGTACAACCTGATTATCAAATAGTAATTATTTCTTTGTACTTATTATTAAAGCTCCGCTTGGTTGCAGATTAATGGTCTCTGCTGAACAATCATATCTCTGATTTATGCACTTTTATGAAATGAATGTATAATTTTGAATTTACTTACAGCCAGAATGATAATTACTTTCAAAACTGTTAACAGCAAGTAAAAAGAAATCTTCCAGGAAGGGTTGACAAATTGGGAATATGAAGATGAAGTTAAAGGGGAAGCGAATACAGGAGAAATTGCAAAGGACTCTCGAATAAATGGGAAGGGAAGTTCTATATGGGATAAGAGAATAAGGTCACGGCCAATTGTGACCGGTGTGAGAGGAGAGGTGAATACCGAAGTTAAAGTGTTGTATTTAAATGCGCGAAGTATGAAAAATAAAGTGGATGAGCTTGAGGCTCAGTTAGACATTGGCAAGTATGATGTTGTGGGAATCACAGAGACATGGCTACAAGAGGACCAGGGCTTGGAACTGAATATTCAGGGGTACACAACGTATAGAAAAGACAGACAGGTGGGCAGAGGGGATGGGGTCGCTCTGTTGGTGAGGAATGATATTCACTCCCTTGCAAGGGGTGACATAGAATCAGGAGATGTTGAATCAGTATGGATAGAGATGAGGAATTGTAAGGGTAAAATGACCCTAATGGGAGTTATCTACAGGCCCCCAAACAGTAGCCTCGACATAGGGTGCAAGTTGAATCAAGAGCTAAAATTGGCATGTCACAAATGTAATGCTACGGTGGTTATGGGAGATTTCAACATGCAGGTAGACTGGGAAAATCAGGTTGGTAATGGACCCCAAGAAAGAGAGTTTGTGGAGTGTCTCCGAGATGGATTCTTAGAACAGCTTGTACTGGAGCCTACCAGGGAGAAGGCAATTCTGGATTTAGTGTTGTGTAATGAACCTGATCTGATAAGGGGACTCAAGGTAAAAGAGCCATTAGGAGGCAGTGATCACAATATGATAAGATTTACTCTACAAATTGAGAGGGAGAAGAGAAAATCGGAAGTGTTAGTATTACAGTATAGCAAAGGGGATTACAGAGGCATGAGGCAGGAGCTGGCCAGATTTGACTGGAAGGATGCCCTAGCAGGGAAGACGATGGAACAGCAATGGCAGGTATTCCTGGGAACAATGCAGAAGTTGCAGGATCAATTTATCCCAAAGAGGAGGAAAGAATCTAAGGGGAGCAAGAGGCACCCGTGGCTGACAAGGGAAGTCAAGGACAGCATAAAAATAAAAGAGAAGAAGTATAACATAGCAAAGAAGAGTGGGAAGCCAGAGGATTGGGAATCTTTTAAAGAGCAACAGAAGATGACTAAAAAGGCAATACGCGGAGAAAAGATGAGGTACGAGGGTAAACTAGTCAATAATATAAAGGAGGATAGCAAAAGCTTTTTTAAGTATGTGAAGAGGAAAAAAATAGTCAAGGCAAATGTGGGTCCCTTGAAGACAGAAGCAGGGGAATTTATTATGGGGAACAAGGAAATGGCAAACGAGTTGAACCTGTACTTTGGATCTGTCTTCACTAAGGAAGATACAAACAATCTCCCAGATGTTCTAGTGGCCAGAGATCCTAGGGTGACAGAGGAACTGAAGTAGATTCACATTAGGCAGGAAATGGTGTTGGGTAGACTGATGGGGCTGAAGGCTGATAAATCCCCAGGGCCTGATGGTCTGCATCCCAGGGTACTTAAGGAGGTGGCTCGAGAAATTGTGGACGCATTGGTGATCATTTTCCAATGTTCTATAGATTCAGGATCAGTTCCTGTGGATTGGAGGGTAGCTAATGTTATCCCACTTTTTAAGAAAGGAGGGAGAGAGAAAACGGGAAATTATAGATCAGTTAGTCTGACATCAGCGGTGGGGAAGTTGCTGGAGTCAATTATAAAAGACGAAATTGTGGAGCATTTGGATCGCAGTAACAGGATCAGCATGGATTTACGAAGGGGAAATCATGCTTGACTAATCTTCTGGAATTT
Organism: Rhinoraja longicauda; assembly: GCF_053455715.1. Taxonomy (NCBI): domain Eukaryota; kingdom Metazoa; phylum Chordata; class Chondrichthyes; order Rajiformes; family Arhynchobatidae; genus Rhinoraja; species Rhinoraja longicauda. The sequence goes on from NC_135966.1 coordinate 52,565,072, forward strand.
TTTGAGAATGTAACTAGGAAAACTGACAGGGGAGAGCCAGTGGATGTGGTGTACCTCAACTTTCAGAAAGCCTTCGACTAGGTCCCACATAGGAGATTAGTGGGCAAAATTAGAGCACATGGTATTGGGGGTAGGGTACTGTCATGGATAGAAAATCGGTTTACAGACAGAAACCAAAGAGTGGGGATAAATGGGTCCCTTTCAGAATGGCAGGCAGTAACTAGTGGGGTACCGCAAGGATCGGTGCTGGGATCGCAGCTATTTACAATATACATTCATGACTTGGATGAAGGGATTAAAAGTACCATTAGCAAATTTGCAGATGATACAAAGCTGGGTAGTAGTGTGAATTGTGAGGAAGATGCTATGAGGTTGCAGGGTGACTTGGACAGGTTGTGTGATTGGGCGGATGCATGGCAGATGCAGTTTAATGTGGATAAGTGTGAGGTTATCCACTTTGGTGGTAAGAATAAGAAGGCAGATTATTATCTGAATGGTGTCAAGTTAGGAACAGGGGACGTACAATGAGATCTGGGTGTCCTAGTGCATCAGTCACTGAAAGGAAGCATGCAGGTACAGCTGGCAGTGAAGAAAGCCAATGGAATGTTGCCTTCATAACAAGAGGAGTTGAGTATAGGAGCAAAGAGGTCCTTCTGCAGTTGTACAGGGCCCTAGTGAGACCGCACCTGGAGTATTGTGTGCACTTTTGGTCTCCAAATTTGAGGAAGAATATTCTTGCTATTGAGGGCGTACAGCGTAGGTTTACTAGGTTAATTCCCGGAATGGCGGGACTGTCATATGTTGAAAGACTGGAGCGGCTAGGCTTGTATATACTGGAATTTAGAAGGATGAGAGGGGATCTTATCGAAACGTATAAGATTATTAAGGGATTGGACACGTTAGAGGCAGGAAACATGTTCCCAATGTTGGGGGAGTCCAAGACAAGGGGCCACAGTTTAAGAATAAGGGGTAGGCCATTTAGAACGGAGATGAGGAAAAACGTTTTCAGTCAGAGAGTTGTAAATCTGTGGAATTCACTGCCTCAGAAGGCAGTGGAGGCCAATTCTCTGAATGCATTCAAGAGAGAGCTAGATAGAGCTGTTAAGGATAGCGGAGTCAGGGGTATGGGGAGAAGGCAGGAACGGGGTACTAATTGAGAATGATCAGCCATGATCACATTGAATGGTAGTGCTGGGCGGCATGGTAGCGCAGCGGTAGAGTTGCTGCTTTACAGCGAATGCAGCGCCGGAGACTCAGGTTCGATCCTGACTACGGGTGCTGCACTGTAAGGAGTTTGTATGTTCTCCCCGTGACCTGCGTGGGTTTTCTCCAAGATCTTCGGTTTCCTCCCACACTCCAAAGACGTACAGGTATGCAGGTTAATTGGCTGGGTAAATGTAAACAAATTGTCCCTAGTGGGTGTAGGATAGTGTTAATGTACGGGGATCACTGGGCGGCACGAACTTGGAGGTCCGAAAAGGCCTGTTTCCGGCTGTAGATATATGATATGATATGATAAAGGGCCGAATGGCCTCCTCCTGCACCTGTAGACTAAAAAGGTTAAAAATTAAGATGAAAAATGTCTATACCTTATTTCTAAAAGAAAAGGGGTGGTGCAAGCTGAAAAAAGAGAACAGGAGGCACTATGTCACAGGTTCCAAAGCTAAATATGGAAGAAAGTGATCAATGATGAAAAGAAGGAAGCAGACCAACTGGAAACTTTGGTTTGGAAATCCAATCTCACTTCCATAGCTGTGCCTTGAATCTGTGAAGTCTGGACTCAAAGACATTTGGTACACACAAATGTAATCGTGCAATGAAGAAATTGAACAGAATATCAAGGTACTGGGTAATATTTTTTATGAAGGAGAATTCTCCTGGATCCATGGTTCCATGTGCGGCCATATACGGTTACTTTTGTTCATTCCTTTTTGTCTATTGAGATGCAAGAGCCCATTCACTTGACTAACCTTAAGTCATGTCTGCCATGCTCAGCACAAGCATGATGGGCCGAAGGGACCTTTCCTGTGCTGCACTTATATTTCGCTTGGGCAGCTTACAACCCAGTGGTATGATCTTAGATTTCGATTTTTTTTTAGATTTAGAGATACAGCGCAGAAACAGGCCCTTCGGCCCTCCGAGTCCGCGCCGCCCAGCGATCCCCGCACATTAACACTATCCTACACACACTAGGGACAATTTTTTACATTTTACCCAGTCAATTAACCTACAAACCTTTGGAGTGTGGGAGAAAACCGAAGATCTCGGAGAAAACCCACGCAGGTCACGGGGATAACGTACAAACTCCGTACAGACGGCCCCCGTAGTCAGGATCGAACCTGAGTCTCCGGCGCTGCATTCGCTGTAAGGCAGCAACTCTACCGCTGCGCCACCATACCGTGCCGTCTTGATTTCTCTGACTGCAAGTAACCCCTGCATTCCCTCTCTCTCCATCCCACCCCCACCCAAGTTGCACCAGCTTCTCGTTCTCACCTAGCAAACAGTGGTCTGTTTCCTTTATCATCGTTACTTTTTTGCATATTTTTCATTCATTTGTTCTATATCTCTCTGCATCACCATCTATATCTCTCGTTTTTTGCCCTGACTCTCAGTCTGAAGAAGGGTCTCGATCCGAAATGTCACCCATTCCTTCTCTCCAGTTATTTCAGCTTTTTGTGACTCTCTTCTGTACTGTTGTATGTTCTCTAAGTCACCATTAAACTGATTCGCACAAAGTAATCTAATAAACCTTGAACCAACTGGTAACAGCAACATGTCACACAATCATGGTGGCGAAAGAAATTAATCCAAGGTTGATGAATCACAAGGACGTTGAAGACAGAAGGAACATTGGAGCTAAAGCAACTTGGTACTCCACTGCTGAGTCCACTCTGGCAGAAAGATCCTAGGATTCATGGAAAGTAAGTCACCTACAGATTCAACATTTTGAATCGGAGAGATTTGCAGGCTCGGCGATTGTTTCGCTGAACACCACCGCTCAGTCCGCCTGGACCTACATAATCTCCCGGTTGCCAAACACTTTAACGCCCCCTCCCATTCTCATACTGAGCCTTCTGTCCTGGGCTTTCTCCACTGTCAGAGGGAGGCCCAACACAAATTGGAGGAACAGCACCTCATATTTCACTTGGGCAGCTTGCCCCAACGGTATGAAAATTGATTTCTCTAACATCAAGTAAACCTTGCTTTCCCCCTCTCCTAGTTCTCTGACTAATTCTACTGTCCTTCTGATTAAATATTACACACTGTATGCCACTTTGTTACCCTCCTCTCAGTTGACAATGAACCATTCTACATTTCCATAGCACCATCTGCTTTGATCTGTCGTTTTCACACCTTACCCTTCTATATCTCTTAGACTTCCTCTCCCCTGACTCAGTCTGAAGAAAGACCTGAAATGTAACCCATTCCTTCTCTTCAGAGCTGCTGTGTGCCCCACTGAGTCACTCCAGCATTTTGTGTCAAACATTTTGAATGATTGTTAGCTCTCCAACTAAAGGACTTGATCACCCAAGTAAGTTGTGCCTCTTTATTGTGTGTTATCAACAACAAATGAGGGGAATCCCTGTGAGATCGGAGGCATCTATTAGTTTCTGGCAAAGCTGATTTAGGTTTCTAGCACCTAATATGAACGATGTAAAAGTCATTTTTTAAACTAGTGCATATGTCAGCAGCATTTTAATCTATATTGTATTGTTTCTCGTTTAAAAAAGATCTGCTGGGGAACTCAGCATCTTTGGATGGAAATGGACAGAACGTCACTACTGGGGCAGGACCCTTCTTTCAGACTGGAGGGAGGAGAGTGAGATAGCTGGTAACAAAAAAGTGAGGGAGAGGGGTGGGACAAGAGCTGAGAAGTGACAAGTGGTGGCAGGTAAGGAGGAGTGGTTGGCAGATAAGTCAGGCAGGGCAAAGAATGGTGGAAATAGGACCCATAGCTGGAAGCTGGTGAGCGGGGAATATAGAGGGGCACAAATGGTGGAATCTGAGAAGAATGTAAGGTGGGGGATTCACATTTAGAACCAGTGGCAGGGATGGTGAGTAGAAGGAAACAAAGGAATGGGGTGGAAGAAGAATGGGGTAACTGGGATAATGACAGGTGGTTGAAGAGTGGATGGAGGAGATGCAATGTATTTACAGGCTGTAAGGCCTACCTACCATGTATCGCCATCATCCTATTCACCCCTACCCCAAATTCTTGAAAACCCAATGTTTCTGGAAGCCTCTGCAGCTGTCAGGGGTTATGGTGGATGCAGACATCAGAGAGGCATCAAGAGGTTTTTACACAGGCACGTGGATCTGCAGGGAATGAAGTATAAGCATCACGTGCAGGCATAGTAGGTTAGTTTAACAGCATCATGTTGGGTACAAACACTGTGGCTGAAGGACCTGTTCCTGCACTGTACTGTTCAATGTTTGATGTTCTATTTGAGTTTCCACCACTTACAAATTAGAATGGGTGGGGATCTGCATGCTAACATGTAAAGGAGGAGAATGACTTACAACATTCCCTCCCCTCGTACTTTCCCCTAGGATCACAATAGGTGTAGCATCTGTCCTCATACCACCTCCTTCACATCCATCTAGGGACTCCACATTAGCGAGATCAATTGTAGACCTGGTGACCTTACACTCAGTCTGTCAAGGCCAACTGGATCTCCCGGTTGATAATCATTTTAACTCCACTTCCCATTCCCACACTGACCTTCCTGTCCAGGGCCTCCTCTGTTGCCAGTGTATAACCGCATGGAACTGAAGGGACAGCATCTCATATTCTGCTTGAGTAGCTCACAACCTTCCTCTGGCTTCACAATTTGCAACTCTTCCATCCTTCTGCCTCACATCTTCTGTTTTTTCATCTCTGGCCTTCGTCCAACCAAACGCCCCAATGGTTGGATGTTGCTTTGTGCTGCTGTTTCCCTGACCCGCTGAGTTATTCCAGCACTTTGTATCTTTTTTTGTAAACCAACATCTGCAGTTCCTTGCTCTACTAGTTTAGTTTAGAAAAATAGCATGGAAACAGGCCTTTCGGCCCACCGAATCTACACCGACCAATGCTCACCTATAGACTGGTTCTATCCTTCATATGAGGGACAATTTCTACAGAATCCAATTGACCTACAAACTTGCATTACTTTGGAATGTTGGAGGGAACCGTAGCATCCGAGAAACCCCACGCAGTCAGAGGGGGATCGTACAAGCTCCCTACAGCCAGCACATGTAGTCAGGATGGTATCCAAGTGTCTGGGGCTGTAAGGCAGCAACTCTACTGCTGTGCCACTGTGCCACCCTGCTTAAATCACTTCATGTCTCGCTTAAATTGGAGAGCTTTGAAATGCCAACAAACATCACCTGCTGAAAACTCGCTCTGAATTAGAATTAGGATCTGTGTGTATGGAGACCAATCTTATTATTATTCACAGTTTATTCCCTATGAATCATTCAACCAGTTTGTGATTTAAAAATATTCAGCAATCCAAAGGATGCCAACACAAGCAATGTAAGTAGCATAACAGTTAAAGTAACTTAGTTTATCGGGTCATCTTAATTACTCTGGAAAAGATTAGTTTAGCTGTGACGAATTCACTGGCTCTTTGATACTGATCCCTATTTTATCAACTAATTGGCCACCTTTTAGAATGAAGCAAGTACAGATTTGATGCAAAGCCAGGTACATTTACAAACTTTATGCATTTCCTATAATTAAACTGGTCCTTTTTTATCGTGATTAGGAACAGATTTGGTTAGCAATAAATAATGCTGAAAAGCATAGGCGCTGACTGCCTTTCAGCACTGCCTCATCAAAGAAGGTTTAGTCAGGGAACAGAAATGACTCCGGCAAGTCTCAACCCAGAGTCCAGACCTGCAGTGTACAATCTCATCATAAACCCAGTATAGGCTTGGCAATCTGTGAATGCAGGAAATGAACGCGTGTTCTCAGCAGGGGTGGTCTGTGCCTCATTGCATCCAATGCCTAGGAACAATTAACGGCAAATGGAAAGTGAGCTTGACTCTGTTTTTAACACATAAGACAATTAAGACCATAAGTTTTAGGCGCAGAATTAGGCCATCCAGCCCATCAAAGTTACTCTGCCATTCAATCATGGCTGATCTATTTAACCCTCTCAACCCCATTCTCCTGCCTTCTGCCCGCAACCTTTGACACCCTTCCTAATTAAGAATCTCTCAATCTCCGTATTAGAAATACCCTATGACTTGGCCTCCAACACCATCTGTGGCAATGAATTCCACAGATTCACCACCCTCTGGCAAAATAAATTCTTCCTCAACTCCATTCTAAAGGTACAGTGCATTCAGAAAGTATTCAGACCCCTTCACTTTTTCCACATTTTGTTACGTTACAGCCTTATTTTAAAATGGATTCAATTCTTTTTTTTTTACCATCAATCTACACATAATACCCCATAATAAAAAAGTGAAAACAGGTGTTTAGAAATTTTTGCAAAGTAATTTTTGCAAAGCCTACCGGGAGGAGGTGGCTGATCTGACACTCTGGTGTCGGGACAATAGCCTCCTCTTGAATATCACAAAAACTAAGGAGCTGATTGTAGACTTTAGAAGGGCTCAACATCCGAGGACGAACACGCCACTGGAGATAAATGGGATTACTGTGGATAGGGTGAGCAGCTTTAAATACCTGGGAGTCCACATCTCAGATGATCTGACATGGACAACACATATTGACGCATTGGTGAGTAAGGCAAGGCAGCGCCTTTACCACCTCAGACAGTTGAGGAAATTCAGAGTCTCTCTGAGGATCTTTCAGTGCTTCTACTCTAGGGCTGTATCATATCATATCATATCATATATATACAGCGCCGAAACAGGACTTTTCGGCCCACCAAGTCGTGCCGCCCAGCGATCCCCGTACATTAACACTATCCTACACCCACTAGGGACAATTTTTACATTTACCCAGCCAATTAACCTACATACCTGTACGTCTTTGGAGTGTGGGAGGAAACCGAAGATCTCGGAGAAAACCCACGCAGGTCACGGGGAGAACGTACAAACTCCTTACAGTGCAGCACCCGTAGTCAGGATCGAACCTGAGTCTCCGGCGCTGCATTCGCTGTAAAGCAGCAAAGCATCTTGTCCGGGAACATCACAATCTGGTTTGGGAACAGCTACTGCCCAGGACAGTAAGGCTCTGCGGAGAGTAGTGCGTTCAGCTGAACGCACCATGGGAACTACACTCGTCCCCCTGCAGGACCTATACATCAGGAGATGCAGATCCAGAGCCAGCAACATTATGGGGGACCCCTACCACCCCAGCAACGGACTGTTCCAGCTGCTACGGTCAGGCAAACGCCTCCGCTGTCACGCTGTGAAAACAGAGAGGATGAGACGGAGTTTCTTCCCACAGGCCATCAGGACTGTGAACTCTCAGATCACCAGGGACTAATTTCATTTACTGTATTAATTTATTTTTTGTGTTAACATTTTTTTTTCTATTCTGTTTTGTAGTTTAGCACAATCCACAGGCATTGCCACTTTTATTTCATTGCACATCTTGTATATGTATGTGACAAATAGACTTGACTTTAAAAATAAATAACTGAAATATCACATTTACATAAGTATGCAGACATTTTACTCAGTACTTTGTTAAGGCACCTTTGGCAGCAATTACAGCTTCAAGTCTTCTTGGGTATGACGCTACAAGCTTGGCACACCTGTATTTGGGTCATTTCTCCCATTCTTCTCTGCAGATCCTCTCAAGCTCTGTCAGGTTGGATGGGGAGCGTCGATGCACAGCTATTTTCAGGTCCCTCCAGAGATGTTCGATCGGGTTCAAGTCCAGGCTCTGGCTGGGCCACTCAAGGACATTCACAGACTTGTCATGAAGCCACTCCTGTGTTGTCTTGGCTGTGTGCTATGGGTCATTGTCCTGTTGGAAGGTGAACCTCCGCCCCAGTCTGAGGTCCAGAACGCTCTGGAGCAGGTTTTCATCAAGGATCTCTCTGTACTTTGCTCCATTCATCTTTCCCTCGATCCTGACTAGTCTCCCAGTTCCTGCTGCTGAAAAACATCCCCACAGCATGATGCTGCCACCACCATGCTTCACCGTAGGTATGGTATTGGCCAGGTGATGAGCGGTGCCACTTGGCATTCAGGCCAAAGAGTTCAATCTTGGTTTCATCAGACCAGAGAATCTTGTTTCCCATGGTCTGAGAATCCTTAAGGTGCCTTTTGGTAAATTCCAAGCGGGCTCCCATCTTCACAGAGGAACTCTGGAGCACTGTCAGAGTGACCATTGGGTTCTTGGTCACCTCCCTGACCAAGGCCCTTCACCCCCGATTGCTCAGTTTGGCCGGGCGGCCAGCTCTATGAAGAGTCCTGGTGGTTCCAAAGTTCTTCCATTTAAGAATGACAGAGGCCACTGTGCTCTTCGGGACCTGCAATGCTGGAGAAATTGTTTTATACCCTCCCCAGATCTGTGTCCTGTCTCGGAGGTATACGGACAATTCCTTCGTCTTCATGGCTTGGTTTCTGCTCTGACATGCACTGTCAACTGTGGGACCTTATATAGACAGGCGTGTGCCTTTCCAAATCATGTCCAATCAATTTAATTTACCATTGGTAGACTCCAATCAAGTTGTAGGAACATCTCAAGGATAATCAATGGAAACAGGATGAACCTAAGCTCAATTTTGAGTGTCTTAGCAAAGGGTCTGAATACTTTTGTAAATGCGATATTTCAGTTATTTATTTTTAATTGCTTTACAAAAAATTCTAAACATCTGTTTTCGCTTTTTTATTTTGGGAATTGTGTGTAGATTGATGATACAAGAAATGAATTTAATCCATTTTTAAATAAGGCTCTAATGTAACAAAATGTGGAAAAAGTGAAGGGGTCTGAATACTTTCTGAATGCACTGTATGTCCTTTTAATTTGAGTCTATGCCCTCTGAACCTAGACTCTCCCATTACTGGAAACATCCTCTCCACATCCACTCCATCTAGGCCTGAATACAAGTATGGAATTGAAGCATGGGTGATGTGGTTGTAAGGTCTGTGGTTTGGAAAGAAGCAAGAAAGTTAAATTCACACATTGTGACTGCAAGTTAGATGTTCACCACACTGATTTCTGAGTGTAAACCAAATGTATTGAGAAGCAGCCACCGCCAAGGGAAAGCATTTGGTACTTCAATCATTGAGAAATATATGAGCAGCAGTTTTAAAAATGTAATGGTACAGTAAAACTTGCCAGCACAATGGTGTAGCTAATACAGCCAGTACCTCACAGTGCCAGAGACCCAGGTTCGATCCTGACCTCGGGTGCTGTATGTGTGGAGTTTGCACGTTCTTCCTGTGACCGCGTGGGTTACTCCAGTTTCTTCCCACATCCCAAAGAGTTGTGGGTTTGTAGGTTAATTGTCCCTCTGTAAATTGCCTCTAGTGTGTAGGGAGTGGATTAGAAAGTGGGATAACATAGAACTAGTGTGTATGGGTGATCAATGGTTGGTGTGAACGCAGTGGGCCGAAGGGCCTGTTTGCATGCTGTGTCTCTGCACTAATCTAAACTAAGCTTGGGTTTGCCGAACTTCCAGGTGCCTGTCAGCATAACCGAACCAAGAGAGTTACTGCCTGGTCTGTGTGTGTGGAACTTGTACAGTCCCGCTATGACCAGGTGGATTTCCTTCATATGCAGGCTGACAGGTTAACTGTCCAATATAAATTGTCCCCAGAGCTGGTAAATGATAGAATCTGGAAGTTAATTATAAATGTGGAGAGAATTAAAGAAGGAACTAACTAGCATAAGATCATTGTAAATGAATTATTGGCAGGTACTTGATGACCCAAAAAGCCTGTTTATACATGATTTTATGTTTCCACGAGATCTACAAAGCCACACCAAAATAGGTGCAGCTTATGCTAAGGGTATTAACAAGATAATAATAATAAGATACTAGTAATAAGCAACAGACTTCTATTCCCCTAAACTACATCTATACAGGTTGAGTAGACCTTACTGTGATTCCTGGGTATAGTCTACACTATTCCACAGTAGACCAGACTGTGATTCCTGGGTATAGTCTACACTATTCCACAGTCAACCATGTCCTGATTCCTGAGAACGGTCCTCACTATTCCACAGTAGACTGTGATTCCTGGGTATAGTCTGCACTATTCCACAGTAGACCAGACTGTGATTCCTGGGTATAGTCTGCACTATTCCACAGTAGACCAGACTGGGTATAGTCTACACTATTCCACAGTAGACCAGACTGTGATTCCTGGGTATCGTCTGCACTATCCCACAGTAGACCAGACTGTGATTCCTGGGTGTGGTCTACACTGTTGCACAGTAGACCAGACTGGGTATAGTCTACACTGTTGCACAGTAGACCAGACTGGGTATAGTCTACACTGTTGCACAGTAGACCAGACTGGGTATAGTCTACACTGTTGCACAGTAGACCAGACTGTGATTCCTGGGTGTGGTCTACACTATTCCACAGTAGACCAGACTGTGATTCCTGAGTGTGGTCTACACTGTTCCACAGTAGACTAGACTGTGATTCCTGGGTGTGGTCTACACTATTCCACAGTAGACCAGACTGGGTATCGTCTACACTGTTCCACAATAGACCAGACTGTGATTCCTGGGTGTGGTCTACACTATTCCACAGTAGACCAGACTGTGATTCCTGGGTGTGGTCTACACTATTCCACAGTAGACCAGACTGTGATTCCTGGGTGTGGTCTACACTATTCCACAGTAGACCAGACTGTGATTCCTGGGTGTGGTCTACACTATTCCACAGTAGATCAGACTGTGATTCCTGGGTGTGGTCTCCACTATTCCACAGTAGACCAGACTGTGATTCCTGGGTGTGGTCTCCACTATTCCACAGTAGACCAGACTGTGATTCCTGGGTGTGGTCTACACTATTCCACAGTAGACCAGACTGTGATTCCTGGGTGTGGTCTCCACTATTCCACAGTAGACCAGACTGTGATTCCTGGGTGTGGTCTCCACTATTCCACAGTAGACCAGACTGTGATTCCTGGGTGTGGTCTCCACTATTCCACAGTAGACCATATCCAGGATTCAGGTGACATTGCCTGGATGTCTGAAGAATCTCCGGGTCACATTCAGTGATCGTTGCTCTCCACTCTCTCTAAGTGTCAGTGAAACATGGTGCCTGCTCCAGGTCGGTTCCAGCTTCCTCCTCTGCATTTATTTCTTGTTCAAAGAATCATATACCGCCTGCGGGTTTTTCCTATCATACATTCTGTTACCAAGCAACTGCTAAGCATTGAGGGTTGTTTAAATTCGCAATCACCTGGTGTCAAATGACAGTGGCAGATCTGGCAGGAAGCTGGTATTTTTGTATCATTTCACAGAAAATAACAAAAGGTCTCGGTTTCCTGATTGACAAGAACTTAGCGCTGTAGTGATATTACTCCATGGCAGTGAGTGAAGCCGGTGAGATTTTGAGATGTATTTAAAGGTCACAATTGATCCATCACAATATGGTGAACCTTCTCTGCAAGCATCTCTTAGAGCGCTGTCTGCCTTTCAAGATACAAAGGCACAAACAAGGTGTTGCAGCTGTTCAAAGTGTACTGGAGACTGCAGTCAGAATAGTTCAGAGGCTGCAGGCCTGATTTCAATGGGGAAGAGTGTTTTGAAAAGAAATATGATTGCTACTATTAAGTTTGTTAAGGGTTCATAGAAGGAGACTTGTTTAAGATATAAGCCTCACCTCCACCCCTGATTCCACCATCCTGATTCATTGGGAGGTGTGATTCCCATGCAAAACAAAACATGCATTGGTTTCCTATTCAACATATGCTCATGGAAATTTCACATCAGGATGGGTATGAAAATACCCAATGCGAAGCATTGTTGTGAGAAAGGCAGTGAGCTATATTTAGTATAAGAAAATAACTGCAGATGCTGGTACAAATCGATTTATTCACAAAATGCTGGAGTAACTCAGCAGGTCGGTCAGCATCTCGGGAGAGAAGGAATGGGTGACGTTTCGGGTCGAGACCCTTCTTCAGTCTGAAGAAGGGTCTCGACCCGAAACGTCACCCATTCCTTCTCTCCCGAGATGCTACCCGACCTGCTGAGTTACTCCAGCATTTTGTGAATAAAGTGAGCTATATTTAGTAGGAGCAATTTGCTTCACCACGGAATCTGAATCATTTTGCAAACTAAATCAAATTACTGAAATCATTCATGAAGCATCAAACAAGAAAAATGAAAAGTTGCTTCACTGCTGCACATTGCCAGTGAACAGAACAAGGCAGAAAGCTTGAGTTGGGGACATTGCCTGTTAAAGTTTACTCAGTTATCACAACGTAGAAGGTGGCCATTGAGGCCAAGGGCATTTAGTTTTAGTTTTTAATTTTTAGAGATACATCACGGAAACAGGCCCTTCGGCCCACCGAGTCCGCGACCAGTGATCCCCGCGCACTGACACTCGGCCCATCGAGTCCGCGACCAGCGATCCCCGCGCACTAACACTCGGCCCACCGAGTCCGCGACCAGCGATCCCCGCGCACTGACACTCGGCCCACCGAGTCCACGCCGACCAGCGATCCCCGCGCACTGACACTCGGCCCACCGAGTCCACGCCGACCAGCGATCCCCGCACACTGACACTCGGCCCACCGAGTCCACGCCGACCAGCGATCCCCGCGCACTGACACTCGGCCCACCGAGTCCGCGACCAGCGATCCCCGCGCACTGACACTCGGCCCACCGAGTCCACGCCGACCAGCGATCCCCGCGCACTGACACTCGGCCCACCGAGTCCACGCCGACCAGCGATCCCCGCACACTGACACTCGGCCCACCGAGTCCACGCCGACCAGCGATCCCCGCGCACTGACACTCGGCCCACCGAGTCCGCGACCAGCGATCCCCGCGCACTGACACTCGGCCCACCGAGTCCACGCCGACCAGCGATCCCCGCGCACTGACACTCGGCCCATCGAGTCCGCGACCAGCGATCCCCGCGCACTGACACTCGGCCTACCGAGTCCATGCCGACCAGCAATCCCCGCGCACTGACACTATCCTACATACACTAGGGACAATTTTACACGTATACCAAGCCAATTTTCCTACAAACCTGTCCGTCTTCGGAGTGTGTGAGGAAACCGAATATCTCGGAGAAAACCCACACAGGTTACGGGGAGAATGTACAAACTCCATACAGACAGCACCCGCAGTCGGGATGGAACCCGGGCCTCTGGCACTGCAGGCGCGGTAAGGCAACAACTCTACCGCTGTTCCACCGTGTCGCCCGTGGCTCCTGACATTCCCATTTCTCCTCTCCTTGTTTCCTGTTGCCCTCTATCAAATGTCCATCAATTCCCCTTTGATGGTCTTTGCCATTTTGCTTCACTGAAGTGGTCCAACTGAATCAGTTGACTTCAGCTGTTGACTGAAGAGCTCATCCCGGGGCTATGGGAAGAAGCATGGGGCCTGATGGAAAAGAGGTAGATGGTGCAAACTCCACACAGAAAGTGCCTGAGGGCAGGGTTGAACCTGGATTACTGTGAACCAACAGTGCCTATCACAAAATATTTGTTTGCTTTTCCAGCAGTGAATGCTTCTCCTGATATGGAAACAGGAGCCATGCCTTGGACTGAGTTGAATTAGGAGCAATGCTGAATTATTGAGGAGACAGGATTGCTCTTTTATGGAACATCTCATGCGAATAAATTTTTTTTTAAATGATTATGATCTTTATAGAGCGAGAAGCTCCAAGGATGACCTCTTTCTCAGGGTTGGGTTCTGCAGCAGAGTTTCCTATGAAACTTCACTGTTGGGATTCCACATACATTAAACAAATCATCTAATATTCTCTGAATGACAAATGTGTGTTAGCATCTCTACCCAGGCAGTCCTTTGGGGTTGAGGATAACTCCAGTTCTGCAAATTCTCAAGTAAGTGATCAGGTGAAAGCGAGACCTGCAGTGAGGCATGGAGGTGCAAGTGATGGATGGAAGTACTCCTTCCCCTCCCAGTCCAAATGCACAGTGTCAATTCCACACATCACAACCTGGTGAACCATTAATGAAAACTTCTTCCATATTGATTGAGAATTTCAGCATAGAAACAGGCCCTTCGGCCCACCGAGTCCATGTAAACCACAACCACCCGTTCACCCAAGTTGCTTTCTGCTTTCCTCTGCTTTCCACAGAGACTGTTCCCTCTGAAACTCCCTGGTCCACTCGGCCCTTCCCACCCAAATCACCCCCTCCCCAGGTACTTTCCCCTGCAACCGCAGGAGATGCAACACCTGTCCCTTTACCTCCCCCCTCTACTCCATCCAAGGACCCAAACATTCTTTCCAGGTGAGGCAGAGGTTCACCTGCACTTCCTCCAACCTCATCTAATGTATCCGCTGTTCCAGATGTAAACTTCTCTACATCGGCAAGACCAAGCGCAAGCTCGGCGATCGTTTCGCTGAACACCTCTGCCCAATCCGTCTCATATCATATCATAGCATATCATATATATACAGCCGGAAACAGGCCTTTTCGGCCCACCAAGTCCGTGCCGCCCAGCGATCCCCGTACATTAACACTATCCTACACCCACTAGGGACAATTTTTACATTTACCCAGCTAATTAACCTACATACCTGTACGTCTCAACCTATCTGATCTCCCAGTGGCTCAGCACTTCAACTCCCCCTCCCATTCCCAATCTGACCTTTCTGTCCTGGGCCTCCTCCATTGTCAGAGTGAGGCCCAGTGCAAATTGGAGGAACAGCACCTCATATTTTGCTTGGGCAGTTCACACCCCAGCGGTATGAACATTGACTTCTCCCACTTCCGGTAGCCCCAGCTTCCCCTCTCTATCCCCTCCCCCTTCCCAGTTCTCCTACTAGTCCTCCTGACTCCAACTACATCCTTTCTTTGTCCTGCCCCCTCCCCTGACATCAGACTGAAGAGGGTCTCGAGCCGAAAGTCACCCATTCCTTCTCTCCTGAGATGCTGCCTGACCCATTGAGTTACTCCAGCATTTTGTGTCCACCTTCGATTTAAACCAGCATCTGCAGTTTTTTTTCCTGCTCCCAAGTTCTATGTTATCCCACTTTTGCATCCACTCCCAGCACACTAGATGCAAATTACAGAGGCCAATGAACCTACATACCCACACGTCTCTAGGACGTTGGAGGAAATTGGAGCTCTCGGAGGAAACCCATGCAGTCACAGAGAGAATGTGCAAACTCCATAAAGACTGCACCCGAGGTCAGGATCAAATCCGATCTCTGGAGCTGTGTTGCATTGGGCTGCCCAAATGTGTCTGTTCCTTCTGGCAAGGGTACACATAAATTCTGGATAGAAATATAGCTGTAAAGTTCCTCATCTTTTTATTCACAAAATGTTGGAGTAACTCAGCAGGTCAGGCAGCATCTTGGGAGAGAAGGAATGGGTGACGTTTCGGGTCGAGACCCTTCTTCAGACTGATGCCAGGGGGGCGGGACAAAGGAAGGCTATAGGTGGAGACAGGAAGATAGAGGGAGATCCGGGAAGGAGGAGGGGAAGGGAGGGACGGAGGAGCTATCTGAAGTTGGAGAAGTCGACGTTCATACCACCGGGCTGCAAACTGCCCAGGCGAAATATGAGGTGCTGCTCCTCCAATTTCCGGCGGGCCTCACTATGGCACTGGAGGAGGTCCATGACAGAGAGGTCAGACTGGGAATGGGAGGGGGAGTTAAAGTGCTGGGCCACCGGGAGATCAGTTTTGTTAATGCGGACCGAGCGCAGGTGTTCAGCGAAGCGATCGCCGAGCCTGCGCTTGGTTTCGCCAATATAAATAAGTGGACATCTAGAGCAGCGGATGCAATAGATGAGGTTGGAGGAGGTGCAGGTGAACCTCTGTCTCACCTGGAAAGACTGTTTGGGTCCTTTGATGGAGTTGAGGGGGGAGGTAAAGGGACAGGTGTTGCATCTCGTGCGGTTGCAGGGGAAAGTGCCCGGGGTTGGGGTGGTTTGGGTAGGAAGGGACGAGTGGACCAGGGAGTTACGGAGGGAACGGTCTCTGCGGAACACAGAGAGGGGAGGGGATGGGAAGATATGGCCAGTGGTGGGATCCGGTTGTAGGTGACGGAAATGTTGGTGGATGATATGTTGGATCCGCTGGCTGGTGGGGTGGAAGGTGAGAACGAGGGGGATCCTGTCCTTGTTGCGAGTGGGGGGAGGGGGAGCAAGAGCGGAGCTGCGGGATGTAGAAGAGACCCTAGTGAGAGCCTCATCTATAATGGAGGAGGGGAAGCCCCGTTTTCTGTAGAACGAGGACATCTCGGAAGCCCTAGTCTGAAACACCTCATCCCGGGCGCTGATGCGGCGTAGACGGAGGAATTGGGAGTAGGGGATAGACTTTTTGCAGGGGACCGGGTGGGAAGAAGTGTAGTCCAGATAGCTGTGCGAGTCGGTGGGCTTGTAGTAAATGTCCGTCACTAGTCTGTCTCCTGTGATGGAGATGGTGAGGTCCAGAAATGGGAGGGAGATGTCAGAGATAGTCCAGGTATATTTAAGGGCAGGATGGAAATTGGAAGCTCATCTTTCCTGGTTAGATGACACAGTGCACTGGAGTAGCGCTCAACAGGTTCTGCAGTATTTCAGGAGAACAGGGATAGGCAACATGTCAGGTCAGGACCCTTCTTCAGACTGATTGTGTATTGTGTGGGGGGAAGGAAAGCTGGAAGAGATTGATCGGCACATGGCTGGACAAAGGCCAGAGACAATACGACCGAAGGTGTGAGACAAAAGGATTGAAGAGTTGCAAATTGTGAAGCTAGATGAAGGAATGCAAATGTAAGGTGAGGGGGAGGGTGCTTCTTGATGAGATGTTTGCTTCAAATAACAAACTATTTTTCTCTCTTTGCCATTCACCAATTCCAGTTGGTTTGCAATCGCTGTTCACTCGTTCCTTCTAATGAACCATCAGGATGTATGCAGCTGCCTGGGCTTAGTGAGAAAACTCTTGCATTTGAATCAGAATAAGCATCAGCTCCTCTTTGACAAAGTTGAGCACAAAATCCAGATGATGCTCCACAACAAACTGATATCAAACAATCACTCCAAAATGAGAGGTGATGTCCACTGAATGAAACATTAAATTGAGGCAAAAAGGTTTGTAAGATGCAGAACATTATTTCAAGGAAAAGCAGGAGAAGTCGCTGCTATCCTGGAGAATGTGTATCCCCCACCAAAAATTATTAAAGCACATTTGGACATTTCTGCTGTCATATGTTCGAGGAGTTGGTCCATCTCCAGGGAGAGAGAGCTCACAATAATTCAATGCTGGACATCTCGAACGTCAGGAACAGGGAGGTGTGCTGCCGAACCCAAGATGCGCTTTGCTCTCGAAACAGTTCTCAGTTTTGCTGGGAGTGGTGGGTTTTCTGGTAGTGATGAAACTGAAAGAATCCAATCCAAACGTCATGGCTTCATGGTAAAAGGGGCCAAGAATGTGTTGAAATGAAGCAATTTAGGAGCCTCCTTAGTTACGGAGACAAAGATGTTTCTGTAACTATGAGGTCCATATAAAATGCCTGGTAAAACATGTCATAAAAGAAGACACAGAATATTCTACAGAAAATATTGTGAGCTACTAGTTGAATTGCACCAAAGGCAAAGCAAGCTCTGGTTCTGTTCTAATGGTAAGAGATTACGGGAGCTTAGTAGGGAGATAAAAGTGGAATCTTAAAGACAATAATCTCTTTATATCCCTGTTGTGCCACACATCAGTGGGAATCAAAACAGGATTGTGCATTGGATCAATGGTTGGCATTGGGCATGGTCCATGTGCTTCAAACTCCAGGGACATCGTAAAGGTTCTGGGGCAAGGGGTACGAATTCTAAGGAAATGGGCTGCACTTCAACAAGACTGGCTCCAATGTCCTCATGGGGAAATTCATGGCTGGGATGCGTTGAAACTAAATTGGCAGGAAAATAACTAAGCAGGGAGTTATAGGTTAAAATGTTGTAAGGTATGAAGCACATGCAGACTAGGAAGTGCAAAGTGGATTTTATTTCGGAGTCACGTGAGTGACTACGTGAAGACCCCGTCCAGCACGCGTGCGCGACATTAGCGTTCATGCAGTGCACCGCGACGAACGGGAGTTCAAGGTGCTCCCGCTACAAACTAAAAAGTCGGGCCGACAGGTAAGTTCTACCGTGGCCGTAAGTATTTTCTCTCTGGTCTGCTTTAGGTCCCAAGATGACCAAGACCAGAGGAAAGAAATTTGCAGTCGCCCCCGTTCGTTTTCCGTTGAGGAACGTTCTTTGGAGGGGGGGCAAGAGGCGGCACAACTACCGAGCCGAGCCCAGCACCGCTAGTGCAGCCTGAGCAGCGGGCTGGAGGTACCTGCAGCCAGAACCGGGCGGTAGTGTCTGGACGATTCAGACGAAGATGCTACACCGCTACACAGCGGCACTGGCAGCCGCCTAAGCCTAAAACGGCTTATGGAGCAATGCTCCAGCGAGATCTGCTGAGAGCAGCAGCAGACTCGCCAAGGGAGGGCCCAGATCGCCCAGGCACTCCCGCAGTGCCCTTTAGGGGCACTGGCCATTGCCTCACCTTCGTTTGAAGGCAGCATTGGCGACCAGGTCTGGGCTGGTCAAGAAGAGGGGTTGTTGGCTGAAGATGTCCGGAGTACGCAGAGTGTACAGGATCAGGAAGAGCTGCTGGGTGTGGTCAACCGCTACGTGGACATTCCACGAGGGGGTCGGCCTTTAGAGCCGAAACTTGCAGCCAGCATTGACCACCTGTCCTCAAAAACCCTACAAGAACGGGTGGTCAATGAGGCGCTTGAGCTATACACAGCCCCAGAAAATTGTACATCATTAAATGTACCAGCTGTAAACAGCCAAATTTGGGGACATTTGGGGCAGGAACCTGGAGTTGAAGCTCCAGAAAATCCTTAAACTGACTGCAGCGATAACATCATATGCTCGGTCCATTGATGGTGTGGACATTTCCACAAATCAGCAAGATACACTAGCTCTGCTGTGCACCACTCAATACCAAATAAATGGTTTACGGAAATTATCAAGCCTGCCCTCAACCCTAAGTTTGCGGGACTCTGCAAAACACCGGGTTCAGAACCTCCAATTCTGCTTTTTGGAAAGGATCTCCCAAAAAAGGTGAAAGACCTAGAGGAAGAATCCAAGACCTTTGGTCTCGTGAGGGCAGGCTTGGGACCGAGCAGACCTAACAAACCCAGGCGGCAGTACCTCACGGCGTCCACCAGTCATAAACCACCATATGGGACTGGTGAAAGCTCGGGGTCCGCAACCATTCCCCGTAAGCCTTTTAGGCCAGGGCCCAGAGCGGACCCCATGGAAAATGCGCCACCCCCCAACAACAACATCAACGTCAACAGCAGCCCTCTACAGCCCAGCAGACACCTCATCGTCCAGTGAAGAGGCAGAAGAAGAATTAACACCAATCACCATGGAGGTAGGTGGGTCTGGTACCTTTCGGCATATGAGCAGTAGGGACTCTATACTAACAGGGAGGAGATTGCACTTGTTTTTTGCATGCATGGGAAACCATCACTAATGACAAATACATACTAACCTGCATTCATGGCTATAAAATTGACTTTGTTCATGAAAACATTCCGCCAGTTCAGCACATACCCCAAAGGGTATTCACCCTCTCAGTCAAAGACAAACAAGAGGGTCAAGCTGAACTTGTGAGGCTACTAGCAAAAGGTGTAATTGAAAGAACAAAACATGAACCTTTGGAATTTGTGTCTACAGGGTACTTTCTAGCAGGCATTGATTTAAAAGATGCCTACTACTCAGTACCCATACACAAGGAGCACCGTAAATAATTAAAAATTTATCTGGATGAAACAGCTATGTCAATTTAAAGCCTTACCAAATGGACTAACCTCCGCTCCAAGGTTTCACTAGAAGCTTAAAACCCGCCTTGGCATTATTGACAAAACAAAAGCATATAGTCATGGCGTACTTACATAGGGAAACCTTGGAGACAGCTATTTTGGCAGTAGCAGCCACCAAACGTTTGTTTGAAACTTTGGGGTTTGTCATACATCCAGATAAATCCAATTTTACACCGTCCACTACCATGGACTATCTTGGATTTACGATTGATACTGTTCGCATGGTTGTAACTCTGCCAAAGTGGAAAGCATCACAATTGGCACTATCATGCCACGAACTAATGCATAAACGTCAGCCAACCATACGGCAGGTAGCTAGAGCTATTGGTAAAATGGTAGCAGCTTTTCCAGCTGTACAATTTGGGCCTTTGCACTACCAAAATTTACAAAGAACAAAAGTGCACGAACTAAAGCAAAACTCAGGTCACTTTGACCGAGCATGTATTTAACTGCTGAATCCATTACAGAGTTACAATGGTGGACAAGGAACATTAGCCTCAGTTCCAGTCCCATAATTATCTCCAACCCAGTATTAACCATTCAAACGGATGCCAGTGCCTTGGGCTGGGGAGCAACTAACATGCTATCCAGCACAGGGGGCAGATGGACTAATTCTGAATCATCTTGCCTACAGACACGGGGTATCAACTATTTAGAAATGTTGGGTGCGTTTTATGGTTTAAAAGCATATGCATCTAATACGCATCATGCACATGTCCGGTTGCAATTAGATAATACCACGGTGGTGGCTTATATCAACCACATGTGTGGTATAAAGTCAATATCGTGTGATAAATTGGTCAAAAATACAGTGGCAGACACCAGGTCACGCAAATTTAACGATAACATCAAATGGATGTTAAATCCCAAAATATTTGCCGAAATTACAAAGCAAAATGGCACACCAGATATCGATCTATTTGCATCCAGGCTGAATCACCAGGTACCAACGTATGTCGCTTGGGAACCAGACCCTGAGGCAGCAGCAGTTGATGCATTCACGCTGTATTGGGAGAAAAATGTTCTTTTATGCTTTTCCTCCCTTCTGCCTCATCAGTCGGGTATTACGGAAGATTCAATTGGATTCCGTCCCCAGCAGTCCGGAATTATTAATCCACCCAGTGTCAGGCATTAGTCACCCGTGCCATGACAGAGTCAATCTCCTGGCTTGCAGATTCTAAAAAGACCTCTACTGGGCCTGGGACTGTCTGAGGACGCCATCAACATGATGACCGCATCCCACCGGGAGTCCACCAGGAGACAATACCTGACCAATATAAGGAATACTTACCTGGCAGGGGAGATACCTTGATCACTCAGGAGGTTTTCCCAGGACAAGGCTATCCCATTGCACTTCGGGTGTGCTGACGCCTGCGATGTCCCCAAATGCGGGATACTCGACTGCAAAATTTGTGGTAGTGGGGGACTGCGTTCGCTCTCTCCCCTGTTAAAATGGGAACGGTATTGCTCCAAAACAGGAACTACCTACACTACAGCGACACCCACCAGTGTTGTGCAATTCCTGGTTGGATTACATCAGGAAGGACTCAGCTACAGCGCCATAAATACAGCCAGGAGTGCGTTGTCAGCTTATTTGGTTCCAGCAGCAGGACAACTGGCTTTGGGGTCCCATCCACTAGGAATCAAAATCATGAGGGGCATTTTTAATACTAACTCCTCCAGACCAAGGTACACTCAGATCTGGGATGTCAGCATTGTGCTGACGTACCTTAGGGGATGGCCACCGCCCAGGGCACTCACGCTGGAACAACTTACACTGAAATCAGTCATGCTCATGGCACTAGTGTCAGCTTAAAGGGTACAATCCCTCCACCTTCTGAGGCTCGACAGCATGACAGAGTCATTGGACTGTTTCACATTCCATATTCAGGGACTGGTCAAACAAACTAGACCAGGTACCACGCCTCCAGTCATGGAGTTCTGGGCATATTCATCTGAACCACGGCTGTGTGCCAAGACCACCTCGCCAATTACATAGACACAACATACAACTTAAGAGGGAGAGAAAAAGCCTTATGGATAAGCCACAAGAAGCCTCATGGTCAGGTGACGAGCCAAACCATTTCAAGGTGGCTCAAGCAGGTGCTTAAGTCCGCGGGAGTCAATACGAATGTTTACAAATCTCACTCCACCAGGGCTGCATCTACGTCGGCGGCTAGTCAAATGGACGTGCCAATTGACCATACTCTGGCCAGAGCAGGATGGTCCTCGGAAAGAACTTTCCAAAGGTTTTATAATAAACCGCTGGCGCAACCTGCTACATTTGCAGACAGAATTTTAGAGTCTGCAGATAATATTTAATTTGAGCCCTGGGGAGCTCTCTGTTTTTGTTGTCATTAATAAACCTTTTTTGTTCACAAACAGGTTTCTTGATCGCGATAACATACTTCCTCCCTCTAAGGTCTTCAGACAGTGAGTGAAGCATGAGCTGGTACACGGTTCGGAATCACAGAAGCTTTGAAGTCTTCACGTAGTCACTCACGTGACTCCGAAATAAAATAGTAAGATTAAATGAGAACTTACCAGTTCGAAGTTTGATCTGTATTTTATGAGGAGTTACGATGAGGGACTACGTGCCCTCCGCTCCCACCCTTTTTTATACAGATCAACTGGTAATCAAGTTCTTATTTTTTCTTTACTATATTTATTTCAATCGTTGTGTTTTTTCTGTGAATCCACACCGCTGCTTTGAAGAATGTCGCGCACGCGTGCTGGACGGGGTCTTCACGTAGTCCCTCATCGTAACTCCTCATAAAATACAGATCAAACTTCGAACTGGTAAGTTCTCATTTAATCTTACTATTATAGGGGACACTTTAAAATGTGAATAAGGTTGGTCAAATCTATAAGGAAAACTCACGTAATGTCTTTGGCACAAATTACCTTAACTAACAGTATGGTACACATTTGGGAAAAAATCGTTCAATGTTTAAAATATAAAGTTATCTGTTGAAGAATTCAACCAAATATATTACAAAGCCCACAAACTATGAGACATTTTATCTGAATGAGATATCTGTCAGGTTCTCTGATTCATGCCTCTGAGATCTCAGGAAAACAGATTTGGAATATAAAATATTGATGCAGAATACATTTATGTAGCATTGTGCGAGATTGTGCATTTTACTCGTGACTTTAGTAAGTTTATACCTTGTTTTATGATTCTCTAGTTAACAGAAAAGAAAAGCTGAAGGTCAATGTTTCAATGGTTCAATAGTATGTATCTAGGCAACCCAGTTAACTTCTTTTTTTGCATAATGTGCAGTAGCAATCTAACTATACATTCGGCACAATCAGACTTAAGTACAAAAGTATGAGATGGTAGACGACTCTGAGGAAATACAGAAACCACCCATATGTAACCCTTATGTAAGTGAGATTTTATGTAAGTCGGAATCGTATTGAGTGCTACTGTAGGTGTGAACATTTTATTTGACAAAATCGGAGATGTTCTGTGCCTCAATCTTTGACCTGTCCTGATATGTAGTATTGTCTATCAACTGACACACTCTACATGAAAGGACTTCACGATAGATTGCTGTTCAAAGCAATTGAACCAAGTTATATATCTTCCAGAATGATGTGGTGGTTCTTAAAAGAACCCTTAGTTCTCTAATCACTTCTCACATTTATCTTTCAGCGCCCAAACTCACAAAAGGAACACCACTGGTGTTTCAGTGCATCCACCTTGTCAATAGCAATCACAGAATCCCTGATGGCATTCTCAAGGAACTCCATGCACTTTCTCGAAGATTAGGCCAGATGTATTCAAGGGAGGTAGGTATAGTTCTTAGGGTTAATAGAATTAAGGGATATGGGGAGAAAGCAGGAACGGGGTACTGATTTTGGATGATCAGCGGTGATGGCTCAAAGGGCCGAATGGCCTACCCCTGTACCTATTTTCAGTTTCTATGTTTCGCAGTGCGTTTGATGTCACCTTGGCGAGCCAGACGACATATGGCCTTGGTGCTGATGTGCAACACCCTTCCCCAACCCCTTCCCACCTTTCCCTCCTAGTGAAAGAGTGAGTCAATACTGCTGGGCTAAAGCTCACTCTCTCAGTAGTGTCCGGGAGCAACTCAGCAGTGGCTATTAACGCTAAGCTCCGCCCAGACCAGGCAGTCTTGATTTCTGTCTTGTAGTTGGGGCACTTTTTGGGGCACGTAGCCTTCTGGGTAAGCATCGCCAAGCTTGTTGCCGTTCCCTGTCTTACAATCGCGACTGAGTACAGAATTGAAGTTCAGTTTATCATATCATATCATATCATATATATACAGCGCGGAAACAGGCCTTTTCGGCCCACCGGGTCTGCGCTGCCCAGCGATCCTCGCACATTAACACTATCCTACACCCACTAGGGACAATTGTTTTTACATTTACCCAGTCAAATTAACCTACATACCCGTACGTCTTTGGAGTGTGGGAGGAAACTGAAGATCTCGGAGAAAACCCACGCAGGTCACGGGGAGAACGTACAAACTCCTTACAGTGCAGCACCCGTAGTCAGGATCGAACCTGAGTCTCCGGCGCTGCATTCGCTGTAAAGCAGCAACTCTACCGCTGCGCTACCGTGCCGCCCAGTTTAGTCTAGTTTATTGTCATGTATACTGAGGTACAGTGAAAAGCCTTTGTTGCACTAACCAGAATTGTTAATGCAAGTGTGAGTTTATGTATGTCACATATTGCGTGTCTGTGGACATGATTCTCCATGTTTCTGGCACCTCCTTGTGCCCTTCAAGTTCAGAGTTGTTGATAGCGTTAGCGTTAAATTGGCCATAAAGGCCTGTTGTCCAGGGGGTGGCTCAGGGCTAGTGTTGCAGGGGTTGGGCTAGCCAAGGGGTGGCACTGGGCTAGTGTTGGGCTGGCCAGGGGGAGTTGGGCTAGTGTCGCAGGGGTTAGGCTGGTCAGAGGGTGGCACTGGGCTAGTGTTGGGCTGGCCAGGGGGGGTTGGGCTAGTGTCGCAGGGGTTAGGCTGGCCAGGGGGTGGCACTGGGCTAGTGTTGGGCTAGCCAGGCGGTGGCACTGGGCTAGTTTCGCAGGGGTTGAGCTAGCCAGGGGGGATTGGGCTAGTGTCGCAGGGGTTGGGCTGGCCAGGCGATGGCACAGGGCTAGTGTTGTAGGGGTTGGGCTGGCCAGGCGGTGGCACTGGGCTAGTCTTAGGCTGGCCAGGGGGGTTGGGCTGGCCAGGGGGTGGCACTGGGCTAGTGTTGCAGGGGTTGAGCTAGCCAGGGGGGATTGGGCTAGTGTTGCAGGGGTTGGGCTGGCCAGGCGGTGGCACTGGGCTAGTATTGGGTTGGCCAGGCGGTGGCACTGGGCTAGTGTCGCAGGGGTTGGGCTAGCCAGGGGGTGGCACTGGGCTAGTGTCGCAGGGGTTGGGCTAGCCAGGGGGTGGCACTGGGCTAGTGTCGCAGGGGTTGGGCTAGCCAGGGGGTGGCACTGGGCTAGTGTCGCAGGGGTTGGGCTAGCCAGGGGGTGGCACTGGGCTAGTGTTAATCTGGCCAGGGGGGGTTGGGCTGTCCAGGTGACGCATCCATATCTTCCACCGTTGTTCCGCTGCTCTGTGCCGCTGCAGGTTGAGTCTGATTCACGTGCTCGACCACTAATATTCGGTAATTTACAGCCATTTTTGACTTTGGATTGTTTTTGACGTTACTGATTAGTAGATTGTATTAAATTTGATTCTGAACATTTGTGCTCATTCGTAGTTTGCTCTTTTTTCAAGGGAAGGAAATGCCATTCAATGCACTCAGGTCACTTTTTCTTGTGAAATAGTTAAACGACTAAGATTTTGACTGAAGATAGACACAAAAAGCTGGAGTAACTTAGTGGGACGGGCAGCATCTCTGGAATTTAGAAGGATGAGAGGGGATCTTATCGAAACATATAAGATTATTAAGGGGTTGGACATGTTAGAGGCAGGAAACATGTTCCCAATGTTGGGGGAGTCCAGAACCAGGGGCCACAGTTTAAGAATAAGGGGTAGGCCATTTAGAACAGAGATGAGGAAAAACTTTTTTAGTCAGAGAGTTGTGAATCTGTGGAATTCTCTGCCTCAGAGGGCAGTGGAGGCCAATTCTCTGAATGCATTCAAGAGATAGCTAGATAGAGCTCTTAAGGATAGCGGAGTCAGGGGGTATGGGGAGAAGGCAGGAACGGGGTACTGATTGAGAATGATCAGCCATGATCACATTGAATGGCGGTGCTGGCTCGAAGGGCAGAATGGCCTCCTCCTGCACCTATTGTCTATTGTCTATTGAATTCAGGAATGAACATTATTAAGTCCATTAGATTTCATGTTGGAATTAAAGTTAAATAAAATAGCACTACTTATGTTTAAAGCGTGCTTGAGGGCTGGCACAGAATCAGTGGGCTGAAAGGCCATATCTGGGACATCTGACAATGATTATGAGTTTATTAGTCCACCACAATCTATGACAGCCTTAACAACTTCTCCTTTGACTCCTCCCACTTCCTCCAAACCAAAGGCGTAGCTATGGGCACTCGCATGGGCCCTAGCTATGCCTGCCTCTTTGTCGGGTACGTCAAACAATCCCTGTTCCGGGCGTACACTGGCCCCATCCCCGAACTCTACCTCTGCTACATCGACGACTGCATTGGTGCTACCTCTTGTACCCATGCAGAACTCACTGACGTGATATACTTCACCTCCAATTTCCATCCTGCCCTTAAATATACTTGGACTATCTCCGACATCTCCCTCCTGTTTCTGGACCTCACCATCTCCATCGCAGGAGACAGACTAGTGACTGACATCTACCATAAACCCACTGACTCGCACAGCTATCTGGACTACACTTCTACCCACCCGGTCTCCAGCAAAAAAGTCTATCCCCTACTCCCAATTCCTCCGTCTACGCCGCATCTGCGCCCGGGATGAGGTGTTTCACACTAGGGCATCAGAGATATCCTCATTCTTCAGGAAACGGGGCTTCCCCTCTTCCATTATAGATGAGGCTCT
Organism: Rhinoraja longicauda; assembly: GCF_053455715.1. NCBI lineage: Eukaryota > Metazoa > Chordata > Chondrichthyes > Rajiformes > Arhynchobatidae > Rhinoraja > Rhinoraja longicauda. The sequence continues at coordinate 52,592,009 of NC_135966.1, forward strand.
CACTAGGGCCTCTTCTACATCCCGCAGCTCCGCTCTTGCTCCCCCTCCCCCCACTCGCAACAAGGACAGAATCCCCCTCGTTCTCACCTTCCACCCCACCAGCCAGCATATCCAACAAATCATCTGCCAACATTTCCGTCACCTATAACGGGACCCCACCACTGGCCATATTTTCCCATCCCCTCCCCTTTCTGCGTTCCGCAGAGACTGCTCCCTCCGTAACTCCCTGGTCCACTTGCCCCTTCCTACCCAAACCACCCCATCCCCGGGCACTTTCCCCTGCAACTGCACGAGATGCAACACCTGTCCCTTTACCTCCCCCCTCAACTCCCCCCTCAACAGTCTTTCCAGGTGAGACAGAGGTTCACCTGCACCTCCTCCAACCTCGTCTATTGCATCCGCTACTCTAGATGTCAACTTCTTTACATCGGCGAAACCAAATGCAGGCTCGGCGATCGCTTCGCTCAACACCTGCGCTCGGTCCGCGTTAACCAATCTGATCTCCCGGTGGCTGAGCACTTCAACTCCCCCTCCCACTCCCAGTCTGACCTTTCTGTCATGGGCCTCCTCCAGTGCCATAGTGAGGCCCATCGGAAATTGGAGGAACAGCATGTCATATTTTGCTTGGGCAGCTTGCAGCCCAGTGGTATGAACATCGACTTCTCCAACTTTAGATAGTTCCTCTGTCCCTCTCTTCCCCTCCCCCTTCCCTGTTCTCCCTCTATCTTCCTGTCTCCACCTAGATCCTTCCTTTGTCCCGCCCCCCTGACATCGGTCTGAAGAAGGGTCTCAACCGAAACGTCGCCCATTCCTTCTCTCCTGAGATGCTGCCTGACCTGCTGAGTTACTTCAGCATTTTGTGAATAAATACCTTTGGATATAAATAACTGCAGATACCAGCATCTGCAGTTATTTTCTTACACAATCTATGCCAGCCTTTGTTTGAACATTACATTGTCCTCCATAATCAATATTGTCATGCATCTGCCATTTCCCTTTTCCAAACCTTGCTGCACACTTTTTATCCATAATTATGAACTGCTCACTCTGAAATATTTTAAGAATTATTTCCATTATTGCCTCTACATCTTACTCCCATGTGTTATTTTAGTTCACCAATTTTATTCACCACATTTTAAAGTGTCCCCTATAATCCACTTTGCACTTCTTAGTCTGCATATGCTTCATACCTTACAACATTTTCACCTATAACTCCCTGCTTAGTTATTTTCCTGCCAATTTAGTTTCAATGCATCCCAGCCATAAATTTCCCCATGAGGACATTGGAGCCAGTCTTGTTGAAGTGCAGCCCATTTCCTTAGAATTCGTACCCCTTGCCCCAGAACCGTCACGATGCCCCTGGAGTTTGAAGCACATGGACCATGCCCGATGCCAACCATTGATCCAATGCACAATCCTGTTTTGATTCCCACTGATGTGTGGCACAACAGGAGATTATTGTCTTTAAGATTCCACTTTTATCTCCCTACTAAGCTCCCGTAATCTCTTACCATTAGAACAGAACCAGAACTTGCTTTGCCTTTGGTGCAATTCAACTAGTAGCTCACAATATTTTCTGTAGAATATTCTGTGTCTTCTTTTATGACATGTTTTACCAGGCATTTTATATGGACCTCACAGTTACAGAAACATCTTTGTCTCCGTAACTAAGGAGGTTCCTAAAATGCTTCATTTCAACACATTCTTGGCCCCTTTTGCCATGAAGCCATGACGTTTGGATTGGATTCTTTCAGTTTCATCACTCCCAGAAATCCCACCACTCCCAGCAAAACTGAGAACTGTTTCGAGAGCAAAGCGCATCTTGGGTTCGGCAGCACACCTCCCTGCTCCTGATGTTCGAGATGTCCAGCATTGAATTATTGTGAGCTCTCTCTCCCTGAAGATGGACCAACTCCTCGAACATATGACAGCAGAAATGTCCAAATGTGCTTTAATAATTTTTGGTGGGGGATACACATTCTCCAGGATAGTAGCGACTTCTCCTGCTTTTCCTTGAAATAATGTTCTGCATCTTACAAACCTTTATGCCTCAATTTAATGTTTCATTCAGTGGACATCACCTCTCATTTTGGAGTGATTGTTTGATATCAGTTTGTTGTGGAGCATCATCTGGATTTTGTGCTCAACTTTGTCAAAGAGGAGCTGATGCTTATTCTGATTCAAATGCAAGAGTTTTCTCACTAAGCCCAGGCAGCTGCATACATCCTGATGGTTCATTAGAAGGAATGAGTGAACAGCGATTGCAAACCAGCTGGAATTGGTGAAGCACCCTCCCCCTCACCTTCCATTTGCATTCCTTCATCCAGCTTCACAATTTGCAGCTCTTCAATCCTTTTGTCTCACACCTTCGGTCGTAATGTCTCTGGCCTTTGTCCAGCCATGTGCCGATCAATCTCTTCCAGCTTTCCTTCCCCCCACACAATACACGATGAGTCTGAAGAAGGGTCCTGACCTGACATGTTGCCTATCCCTGTTCTTCTGAAATACTGCCGAACCTGTTGAGCGCTACTCCAGCGCACTGTGTTATCTAACCAGGAAAGATGAGGAACTTTACAGCTATATTTCTATCCAGAATTGATGTGTACCCTTGGCAGAAGGAACAGACACATTTGGGCAGCCCAATGCAACACAGCTCCAGAGATCGGATTTGATCCTGACCTCGGGTGCAGTCTTTATGGAGTTTGCACATTCTCTCTGTGACTGCATGGGTTTCCTCCGAGAGCTCCAATTTCCTCCAACGTCCTAGAGGCGTGTGGGTATGTAGGTTCATTGGCCTCTGTAATTTGCATCTAGTGTGCAGGGAGTGGATGCAAAAGAGGGGTAACATAGAACTTGGGAGTAGGAAAAAATACTGCAGATGCTGGTTTAAATCGAAAGTGGACACAAAATGCTGGAGTAACTCAGTGGGTCAGGCAGCATCTCAGGAGAGAAGGAATGGGTGACTTTCGGCTCGAGACCCTCTTCAGTCTGATGTCAGGGGAGGGGGCAGGACAAAGAAAGGATGTAGTCAGAGTCAGGAGGACTAGTAGGAGAACTGGGAAGGGGGAGGGGATAGAGAGGGTAAGCAGGGACTACCGGAAGTGGGAGAAGTCAATGTTCATACCGCTGGGGTGTGAACTGCCCAAGCAAAACATGAGGTGCTGTTCCTCCAATTTGCACTGGGCCTCACTCTGACAATGGAGGAGGCCCAGGACAGAAAGGTCAGATTGGGAATGGGAGAGGGAGTTCAAGTGCTGAGCCACTGGGAGATCAGATAGGTTGAGGCGGATTGAGCAGAGGTGTTCAGCGAAACGATCACCGAACCTGCGCTTGGTCTCGCCGATGTAGAGAACTTTACATCTGGAACAGTGGATACATTAGATGAGGTTGGAGGAAGTGCAGGTGAACCTCTGCCTCACCTGGAAAGAGTGTTTGAGTCCTTGGATGGAGTAGAGGGGGGAGGTAAAGGGACAGGTGTTGCATCTCCTGCGGTTGCAGGGGAAAGTACCTGGGGAGGGGGTGGTTTGGGTCGGAAGGGCCGAGTGGACCAGGGAGTTTCAGAGGGAACAGTCTCTGTGGAAAGCAGAGGAAAGCAGAAAGCAACTTGGGTGAACGGGTGGTTGTGGTTTACATGGACTCGGTGGGCCGAAGGGCCTGTTTCTATGCTGAAATTCTCAATCAATATGGAAGAAGTTTTCATTAATGGTTCACCAGGTTGTGATGTGTGGAATTGACACTGTGCATTTGGACTGGGAGGGGAAGGAGTACTTCCATCCATCACTTGCACCTCCATGCCTCACTGCAGGTCTCGCTTTCACCTGATCACTTACTTGAGAATTTGCAGAACTGGAGTTATCCTCAACCCCAAAGGGCTTCCTGGGTAGAGAGGGCACCCTCCCCCTCACCTTCCATTTGCATACCTTCATCTAGCTTCACAATTTGCAGCTCTTCAATCCTTTTGTCTCACACCTTCGGTCGTAATGTCTCTGGCCTTTGTCCAGCCATGTGCCGATCAATCTCTTCCAGCTTTCCTTCCCCCCACACAATACACAATTAGTCTGAAGAGGGGTCCATTTGTCATTCAGAGAATCTTAAATGCTTTGTTTAATGTATGTGGAATCCCAACATATGAACCTCTGCTGCAGAACCCAACCCTGCACCTATTGTCTATTGTCTATTGTCTATCTTATAGAGACGTACAAAATTTAAAAGGACTGGACAAGCGAGATGCAGGAACAATGTTCCCAATGTTGGGGGAGTCCAGAACCAGAGGACACAGTCTTAGAATAAAGGGGAGGCCATTGAAAACTGAGGTGAGAAGAAACTTTTTCACCCAGAGAGTTGTGAATTTGTGGAATTCTCTGCCACAGAAGTCAGTGGAGGTCAATTCATTGGATGAATTTAAAAGAGAGCAAGATAGAGCTCTCGGGGCAAAATTAGAGCACATGGTATTGGGGGTAGAGTGTTGACAGAGAATTGGTTGGCAGACAGGAAGCAAAGAGTAGGAGTAAACGGGTCAGAATGGCAGGCAGTGGCGAGTGGAATGCTGTAAGGCTCGGTGTTGGGGCCACAACTGTTTACCATATATATTAATGATTTGCTAGAGGGAATTAGAAGTAACACTATTAAGTTTGCAGATGACACAAAGCTGGGTGGCAGTGTGAACTGCGAAGAGGATGTCAGGAGGTTGCAAGGTGACCTGGACAGGTTGAGTGATTGGGCAGGTGCATGGCAGATGCAGTATAATCTAGATAAATGTGAGGTTATCCACTTTGGTGGCAAAAACAAGGAGGCAGGTTATTATCTCAATGGTGCCAGGTTAGGTAAGGGGGAGGGTGCAGTGAGACCTGGGTGTCCTTGTACACCAGTCACTGAAAGTTGGCATGCAGGCACAGCAGGCTGTGAAGAAAGCTAATGGCATGTTGGCCTTCATAACGAGAGGATTTCAGTATAGGAGTAAAGAGGTTCTTCTGCAGTTGTATAGGGCCCTGGTAAGACCACATCTGGAGTATTGTATGCGGTTTTGGTCTCCTAATTTGAGGAAGGACATCCTTGTAATCGAGGCAGTGCAGCGTAGGTTCACGAGATTGATTCCTGGGATGGCAGGACTGTCATATGATCAAAGATTGAAAAGACTAGGCTTGTAATCACTGGAGTTTAAAAGGATGAGAGGGGATCTT